>NW_026856776.1:0-455020 GCF_026571515.1 Ruditapes philippinarum | reverse complement strand
GTGTAATTATAAGATCACAATCGGGTACATGCGACTGACTTAACGGTGTATTATATGAGTACACAGCCTATTCCTGGTTTTACACAAGTCAGCACCACAAGATATATTTCCTAGGCAAGGATCCTCAAGTGAATCAGGTATGACTGAATTTTCATTTTTAATTAGTCAATTGTAAAACACCCCTATCCCCACCCTCGGGGGCAGTTTATTGTTGGGGATGGGGAGTAGTAAAAGAACTTTTTTATTTTAAAAATCAATTCTGTTGCCCACCCTATCAGTTCAGTGCAGTGGAAAACGGTTTTAGCACCGTGAAGTGACCACAAAGAGCAAAAGGGCCTTTAATACTTAGGGGGGTTAAGTCAAAGTTCAAGCTATTTTTAAGGTGTCTTTGGATTACACTTTACTAGTGCATTTCATCACCTAAGTGTAATAACTCCTAATAAATTTAGAAGGACATAACCTGTTACTGAACTAAGGTGACAAATTAAACTTTTAATATACTAAAAAAGTAATATATTCAATTTTTTTAGCTTCTTAACTACAGGTAATTTGAAATTACTTTTTTTTTTAGCTCACCTGCCACAAAGTGACAGTGTAGAGCTTTTGTGGATCTTTTCGTCCGGCGTCCGTCCGTCAAACTTTTGCTTTAAATCATCTCCTCATAAACCACTGAGCCAATTTCATCCAAACTTCACAGGAATGTTCCTTTGGTGCACGTCACCTTTAAAAATTGTTCAAAGAATTTAATTCCATACAGAACTCTGGTTGCCATGGCAACCGAAAGAAAAATCTTTAAATATCTTCTTTTAAACAACCCTAAGAGCTAGAGCTTAGATATTTGGCACGAAACATCTTTCTAGTGAGTGTCTACCAAGTTTGTTCAAATAAAAAAAGCCCTGGGGTCAAAATTGGCCCCGCCCCGGGGGTCATTGATTTTCCCTATATGCATATAGTAAAAAACTTGAAAAATCTTCTTTTAAAGAACCCAAAGAGCTACAGCTAAGATATTTTGGCATGAAACATCTTCTAGTGAGTGTCTACCAAGTTTGTTCAAATAAAAGCCCTGGGGTCAAAATTGGCCCGCCCGGGGGTCATTGATTTTCCCTATATGCTTATAGTAAAAACTTAAAAAATCTTCTTTTAAAGAACCGTAAGAGCTAGAGCTTAGATATTTAGCATGAAACATCTTCTAGTGAATGTCTACCAAGTTTGTTCAAATAAAAAGCCCTGGGGTCAAAATTGGCCCCGCCCCAGGGGGTCATTGATTTTCCCTATATGCATATAGTAAAAACTTAAAAAATCTTCTTTTAAAGAACCCAAAGAGCTAGAGCTAAGATATTAAGCATGAAACATCTTCTAGTGAGTGTCCACCAAGTTTGTTCAAATAAAAGCCCTGGGGTCAAAATTGGCCCCACCCCGGGGGGTTATTGATTTTCCCTATATGCATATAGTAAAAACTTAAAAAATCTTCTTTTAAAGAACCATAAGAGCTAGAGCTTAGATATTTGGCATGAAACATCTTCTAGTGAATGTCTACCAAGTTTGTTCAAATAAAAGCCCTGGGGTCAAAATTGACCCCGCCCCAGGGGGTCATAGATTTTCCCTATATGCATATAGTAAAAACTTAAAAAAGTCTTCTTTTAAAGAACCTAAAGAGCTAGAGCTAAGATATTTAGCATGAAACATCTTCTAATGAGTGTCTACCAAGTTTGTTCAAATAAAAGCCCTGGGGTCAAAATTGGCACTGCCCCAGGGGGTCATTGATTTTCCCTATATGCATATAGTAAAAACTTAAAAAATCTTCTTTTAAAGAACTCAAAGAGCTAGAGTTTAGATATTAAGCATGAAACATCTCTTAAGTAAATATCTACAAAGTTTGTTCAAATAAAAGCCCGGGGGTCAAAACTGGCCCTGCCCCAGGGGTGTCATTGTTTTTAACTATATGTGTATAGTAAAAACTTTAAAAATCTTCTTTTAAAAAACCCAATGAGCTAGAACTTAGATGTTTAGCATGAAACATCTTCTTATGGGTGTCTACCAAGTCTGTTCAAATAAACAAATAAAAGCCCTTGGGTAAAAATTGGCCCGGGAGGGGGGGGGGGGCTATATACAGGTGAGCGACCTCAGGGCCATCATGGCCCCTTCTTGTTACTCAACTACTCGGATATTGTATGTGTACAATATTTTTAGTATAATTTTCAATAATACGTTAAATATGTTACCAATAATGTTTAATCTTTCCTTGTGATATTTTCAAGAATGGGTTTATTGGTAAAGAACTGGATTCCACCTGTAAAACCCAGTTTTTCAGTTTCTGACAATCTTACATCATCCTTTATTGTTTTTATACAAAACAAAATTGGCAAGGTTGCTTTTGTTGACATTAAAATTAAATCTACCACAATTAATTAATTGTCTTCATATATGACTGTATATCATACTTCATGATCATGTGACCAGATGTATATCTGATAAATCCCTCATTCTTGAATCTCATTGCCGTCGAAATTAGGTTCATGGATTAAGCATTGTTTGAAATCTGAACGGAACAACAAAAAAATACGGCATGATAAATTTGATCTTGATATTATTAAGTACATAATATACATGTAGACTGTGACCAAGATTTTATTTATCAATTAAAGGGGATAGACATTACTTCACAAAATGTATTGAACCAGTCTGTGGAAGTAAAGATTGTATAAACTTGCAGACTTTGTGTAATGACTTTGCCTTAATTTTAGAACAGTATTGACTGTTGACAAAAATTTGATATTACATTATTTCACATAATGAATTGGACCAGTATTGGAAGTAGAAATATAAAGCAGTTTAACCCTTAACCCTGCAGACTGTCTATAATGAATTATATAATATTTAATTATATTTATTACATAACCCTTGGCCTTTACTTTTGAAAATGAATTTGCTTTTAAATTTAGAACAGTTCAATTATAAAATGAAGGGATTTCAATTTCAAAATACAAAAAATGTACAATCAGTAGTTGAGTCTGGTCAGACTGCAGGGATGCGCAGGCTGGCTTGGCTCTATACTGGTGGGGTGGCAAAGGCATATATCTTTTGGGTCAATAAAAGGGAGACACAGGCAAAATTTTCATTTTTCTTCGTTTTGAATTTTTAATTCATTTATCTGTAAATGTCCTCAAAATGAATACACCAGGCAGTCACAGAAACAAAACATTTTCCTTATAAAAATAAAAGGGTGGTTTCCTAAGTTGACCCACGTGGGTCAGGTTAGAGCATAGTTGTCACAGTGATATCTTTGAAACGTTCAAGGAAACATGTCAAATGAATGATTAGGTTTGTTTCAATCATACTATATCCACAATCTTCCCAGGGTTTGTTCTAGTCACATTACTAGTTTTAAAACTACTTTGTGGTTCTGTCGGCGTCTAAATTTCGTTCAACATAATTATATGTATAGATATATTTACGCTTCAAACCGAAAATATATAGTATTTACAGAAATTCATGCCGGGACTTTTACAAATGTCACTTTAGCGTGATTCGAGTACAAAAGATGATTTTGTTATTTTTGTCAAAAATTGCCTGAGTTAACCCTTTAAGACTGATATCATATTACTTGACTAATATAAATAGGACCAGTTACACCAGTCTAAAGGAAGTAGAAATTGCAACCAGTTTGCAAGCTAGCCTAATGAAATGTTAGAAATTCAGAGTGCAGTTAAGGTTTATTTTCCATTTCCTAAAGCATGCAAATCATTTGAAATGTCAACATGACTAGCATAAACTTTATTTGCCAAATTTCATCAAAGTGGCAACAGAACTATTCACTTTGATATCTGATATAATAATATAGTTAATGATATTCTTAATGGTTTTTAACTGGCTTTGTCAGGTTACTGAAAAATTGTCAGATTTTCTGAGTAATACATAAGTTTTCCATTATGACAGATTTTAGCCACTATAATAGACAGATATTGATAGTGAGTTTTGTCAGATGCGCTTAAATTGACAATGTTAGTTTTCACAAATAATATGATGGTTTTGTTTTCTTTGTCAAATTAATAATAATTAAGATACCTGTTGGCAGATATATATATGTTGCCAACTTTGTAAGATATTAACCATTGCTTGAAAAATTTGTCAGATAATAAGATCCCTGTTGGCAGATATACATGTTGCCAACTTTGTCAGTTTTTGGTCATTTCTTGAAAATTTGTTGCATACATTTTAGTAAAAATGCTATTGTCCGATTAACATATTGTAAGTATTGCTTGAAAAATTGTCAGATTGCTTTAAAATAATTGCCAATTTACAAAACTCACTGCCTTCAATTTTGACATGTATGGCATAAAATTATCATTCATTTTATTTTTAAGATGAATGGAATGTTGAACCATTTCTTTTATTATGTTAATATCATGTGGAATCACCTTAAAATACTCTACTTGATTTCCTTTGATCATGATGAAACTCAGGTGCTTCGGAAGCAGAAAAAAACAATTATCCATGTGTGAAACCATTTCTTATTACATAGTTTGAAACAAAATACATTTTGCATGGCAGACCAATTAGATGTAAGTATTTCAGTTATTCGGTGAGTTTGTCTTTGAACGCAGCAAGAATTTCAGGTTGAGTCGGTTAAAACTTCAGAGATGATGTAAAAACTGAACATTTAACAGGTGTTAATGAAAACATATATGCAAGTGTGGAATAGTGAACAGGTTGAAACCTGTTAATTTTGTCCGTAAATTAAACCCCCGCTGTCTGATGCTAAACGTAAACGAGGATTGAAAATATAATCTTTCAGAAAAAAATTGTTTATGCTGTATAATGAATAATTTATTTGAGATATGAAAGTTATTTGATTAAAGATATCCTTTAAAGTAAATAGATACTTTTTCACATAACCAACTATTACCTCCCCTTGGGCCACCATTTTGGGGTCATTCCTAATATATCTTATTTTTTATGCTTAAGATAAAATTCTCTCATTATTCTTTCATCTTCATGGAAACTGATAAAAATCTTTTACATATTGTTGCTATAATATTTTGCTGCATATGTATACAAGAATTTGAAAATTCATGTAAATCAGTCTGCTGTTTATAGGGATTTTTTTTTTCATATTTTGTCAATTACATTAATTATCTTTTAGCAAGGGAGATAATTATTGTAAAAATCAGGAACTTACCATCAGTTGTTAATTATATAAAAATGGTTAAAAATGGTTCTAATTTTTTTTTTGGCATGACAAAAAAAAACCCCGAACAGTTGATTGTTGTGGTTAAAAGTACAATCAGGGTGAGAGAAAAAAAGTTACGAAACAGAAAAAAATATGAATAAATTTGTGATGAAAACTGATCTTTTTTCTCCCTTGATGGTTTATTATTGAATTCATTATACCATATTTGCATATTGTCCTCATTATGCGGTGTTGAAATGTCATAGCCGAGGTTAAATAGTTCCGTTATAGATGACCTACACTGTGATTAATTGGGGTACGATTTCCCAAACACATCGGCCCGATATTCATCACCGCAATATTTTGTATAAAATATGGCATAAATCAGTTTGTATTCAATAATATACTCGAAAAATGATAGATTGTACGTTTGTTCTTTTTTGTATTCCTATGACTAAATGAATTCAACAAGATGGAAAAAGGGAAAAAAGAAAATTAAAGCTCAGGTTTTGACATAAAATTTTGATAAATGTTCGACTACGTGGGTTGTATGCATTCAAAAATATGAATACTGGTAGTTTTTGACATTTGACAGTCAGATCTCTTGCTGCCGTGGCAGTTTATAAGCTTTCATTTGTTGGCATCTGTATTGGTGTCTACTTTGTCGTCTGCTATCTTTGTAATTCTGGCATCTCATTAGTACTTGATGATTTCACATGATTATATCTTAAGACGATTACCGCACTTTTCACTTTCTCATAATCGTCTTTTTCAAACCTGTATTTGATGTTTTGTAAGAAATTCATTACAAAGGGGTCTTTGTGTCAAGGTCACTTTGGGTCAGGTCACTGAATTCAGGTTTTTTATGTTGTACAGCTTTTATATTAGATATATGTTGAGAAGTTAAAATTGTTTTGTGCTTGTGGAGATTATAACCAGCTAATAGCTCCGGACTCTCATATGGTTCACAGCTGATTTTTATTGATACAACCCTGATATCTCACCAGTACGGTACATGGACTTGTCCATCTGTCAGAATGGACTTAAACCATTAATAAATTTTTAGGGAAAACATAAAAAGTACATGTATATACCAATTGAATAGCGAACAGTGCAGTCCACACAGATGTGCTGGCAGAACTTGGTCTGCACTGGTCATGTGTGCAAATTCTGTTGGTGCCGGCAGGCCAAGAGTTAAAGTAATACAGTCATAACTGTTACTGTTATGCCTTCACCTTGATGTCTGTATGACAAAAAAAGAAAGGAGAAATAAAGGAGCTGTTATGATGATTATATTTTGAGTAAACAGTGCAACCTTCACAGAGGGGCCCATTTGAACTTTCAATTTTCTTAGACGCATCGAGAAAAACGACTTCTCAAAATTCGACATATAGTTTTACTGTATATCCTGGCTTGAAAATATCAGATTTCCGTCAATCGTTAAAACTTATATGGAAATCATATTGTAGCTCCAGCATTGTATAGGTTAATATTTTTGTGATGTTTCTACTTACAGAAGGAGATAGTGAAAGGTCGCCACCATCTTACAGAGCGAACAGTTTTGCTGCTGATGACAGTTACGGTATTATGGGCGGGAATTTCCCGCCTCTAGAACTGATGGCCATGTTTACTGCTGCCGCCATGCATGACTATGATCATCCAGGTCGTACAAATGCATTCCTAGTTGCCACACACGCACCTCAGGTAAGGTTTTCATGACACATGATAACTATATTTTCACCGAGTTAGTTATACAAGTGATTGGATGTTCTCATAGTTTCAACAATATTTATTTATAATCAATACATTTACATATTCATAATAAGGTACAGAAAATTTATGGATTTAGTTTGAAGCTCAAGTTTTTTATGCCACCGCAGCATCTGCGATGCGGTGGCATATAGCGATTCACCTGTGTGTATGTGTGTGTGTTTGTGCGTTAGTGTGTTATATAGATTATATAGTGAACTTAAAAAATCTTCTTGTGAAAAACCACTAGTCCAATTTCAACCAAACTTGGCAGGATTGATCCTTGGGTGAAGGGCTTCCAAAGTTGTTCAAAGAATTTCATTCCATGTAGAAATCTGGTTGCCATGGCAACCAAAAGGAATTATAAGAATAAATTCAAAAAATCTTCTTGTAAAGACCCAAAAGGCCTAGAGCTTAGATATTTTGCATAAGGCATTTTCTGGTATACCTCTACCAAGATTGTTCAAATTATAGCCCTGGGGTCTAAATCGACCCCGCCCCAGGGTCATTGATTTTCACTATATGTACATATAGTAAAAACTTAAAATACCTTCTTGTAAAGACCCAAATTGTCTAGAGCTTAGATATTTTGCATATGACATTGTCTGGTAGACCACTACCAAGATTGTTCAAATTATAGCCCTGGGGTCAAAATCAGCCCCGCCCCGGGGGTCATTGATTTTCACTATATGTACATATAGTAAAAACTTTAAATACCTTCTTGTAAAGACACAAAAGGCCTAGTGCTTAGATATTTTGCATAAGGCATTGTGTGGTAGACCTCTACCCAAATTATTCAAATTATAGCCCTTGGGTGAAAATCGGCCCTGTCCCGGTCGTCATTGGTTTTCCTTATATGTATAAAGTAAAAACTTATAGTAAAAACTTTAAAAAAAATTCTTCTTGCAATTGACAAATGCTAGAGATTAGATATTTTGCATGAAACATTGTGTAGTGAACCTCTAGCAAGATTGTTCAAATTTTAGCCCTGGGGTCAAAATTGCCCCCGCCCCGGGGGTCATTGATTTTCAATATATACATATAATAAAAGATAAAAAAATCTTGTCTGAAGGTACAAGGCTTTCAAAACTTAAATTACCTTCTTGTAAAGACCCAAAAGGCCTAGAGCTTAGGTATTAATGCAGTGGCATAGCATTTTTCTCAAATGCAATCTTGTTTTATAATTCACTCGATGTTCTTGTGTATGGCTTGAAAAGAATTAATACACATTTTCATGTTGCCTGTTTTCAATATGAACATCTTATATTTTTAAATATTACTAAGTGTTGATTGGAAAATATCAGAATGTCCCATAACATTATATAAAGGAATAATATTGAAATGGAACATTTTATGATGGTTGAGCTGTTTTTCAATGTTTACTTGCTTTATGATATAGGTTGTGGAAAGAAAATCTTACATTCATTGAAGCTTCGTCAATATGTATTTTAATTGTCCATGAAATGATATGAGCCGCCTCACGACAAAACCAACATAATTGGTTTGCGACCAGCATGGATCCAGACCAGCCTGCACATCCGCGCAGTCTGATCAGGATCCATGCTGTTCGCTATCAGTTTCTCTACTTGTAATAGGGTTTGTAAGCGAACAGCATGAATCCTGATCAGACTGCGCGGATGCGCAGGCTGGTCTGGATCCATGCTGGTCGCAAACCCATTATGTTGGTTTTGTCGTGACACAGCTCAATTATAAAGCTCCCTACAGTCTCATTTTTAGCTCGACTTTTCTATGAAAAGGGGAGCTATCCTACTCGCCCCGGCGTCGGCGTCGGCGTTAGCGTCGGCGTTGGCGTCACACCTTGGTTAAGTTTTTCGTACCACCCCACTTTATTTCAGAAGTATTACAAGTATGGCTTTGAAACTTACCATACTTGTTCACCATCATAACCTCCATCTACAGACAGGAGTACATAACTCTGTCAAGGTTTTTGACAGAATTATGGCCCTTTTTTGACTTAGAAAGTGTATTGAGCTTGGTTAAGTTTTTTGTACCACCTCACTTTATTTCAAAACCATTGGAGGTATTGCTTTGAAACTGACCATACTTGTTTACCATCACGACCTTCATCAACAGACAAGAGGACATAACTCTGTCAAGGTTTTTGACAGAATTATGCCCCTTTTTGACTTAGAAAATACATTGAATATGGGTAAAATCCACTTATTGCCTTAACCCTTTGAGATATTGCTTTCAAACTTTTAATGCTATTTCACATCATTACCCCCATCTGTACGCAAGAGAAGGTAACTCTGTCAGGGATTTGTTTTAAAAATTAAGGCCTTTTATCGACTTAGAATCTTGGTTAACTTTTTTTGTACCAGTCCACTTTTTGACTGAACTGGTTGAGATATTAAATTGAAAGTTGGAATACTTGTTTACCATCATGGTCCCAAAACATGGGCAGGAGAAGGTAATTCTGTCAAGGATTTTATTTGAATTATGGCCCTTTTTGACTTAGAAACTCAGTTAAAATTTTCATTCTTGTCCACTTGTTGACTTAACCATTTGAGATATTACTTTGGAAGTTGGAGTTCTTATGTGCCATCATGAGACCTATCTGTAAGCAAGAGAAGATAACTCTGTGAAAATGTTTCTTGATTTGTACTTAGAAATTCCTAGTTAAAGTCTTGTGTGCCCTTAACTGTCAAAGTTTTGTTTTATAGGCAAGCACTAAAAAAGTCGAGCGCGCTGTCCTTCTGACAGCTCTTGTATAACACTTTCCATGATTTGTTTAACCCTTAGCATTTTTGAGGTGACTGAATCAACCTATATATGATACCAGTACAAACAAAACCAGATGAAATATCTGTTCCATCTGATCATGGTCTGCACTGTTTGCTTTTCTTTCAGTACATATTTTATAAAATGTTCCCTAAATCGATGAATGGTTTTGTCCAAAAGGGAAGATGGACAAGTCCATTTATGATATTTAGCTTATTTAGCATTGTAATGATTAATCTATTTTTAAATAATTTAAAAATGATAACAAATGTATGACACTATATATATCTAATGTATTGTTTTTTTCCAGGCTGTACTATACAATGATCGCTCAGTTCTAGAAAACCACCATGCTGCGTCTGCTTGGAATCTGTTCCTGTCAAGTCCCGATTTTAACTTCCTGTCAGGTCTTGATCAGGCGGAGTTTAAGAGGTTTCGTTACCTTGTTATTGAAGCTATCCTCGCTACAGATCTAAAACGCCATTTTGAAATATTAGCGGAATTTAATGCCAAAGTAAGTTTCAGTGCTAATTTGAAAATAATGCCATCTGGAATATAAGAAAAACAATTAAGTTAAAGAATGAAAATTAGGCAAAATTTCTTACAAATATTCCATTTTAGTTGATTTAATTTTAATATACTTTAGTTTGAAATATAAATAAAATTCAGTGTCTAAATTGCTATTTTTGAAAAGAAAAAAGGTGTTATGGAAAATTAAGAATGTTTGTGAAACATTCAAATTGCTTAACAAATACTGTTATGAAATCTATTTGTCATCATAAACCCTATGAACAAAGGGTGCCATATGAAGAGGTTATGGAAAATGTTGCCTTTACTTACCTGCTGGAAGTGAAAGTGATTAGGCTTTGGCGCCAGTATAGAGACAGGCTTAGTCTTCACTTCTGTACTATTCGACCAGGCTCTATACTTTTCTTTGCTCAATTTTTGTATTTTGATACTTTCAAATGGACTGTTTCAAATTCAAAGTGCAAATTCATCATTTAAATTCCTGTTATCACAAATAAGGAATAAGTTGAAATACATAGTCTCCCAAGTAAGGTACAGTGATTGGAAGTAACCTGTGCTTTTACTCGCAAGACACGGAACACATTGAATTATATTGGGTTGCAAGACAAGGGTACAGTGATTCCGTTGATATACTGTAAAATCTAGAATGTTGAGAATTTATAAGAATTTAAAGTGCAGGATAAAAGCATAAGGTTGCAGTAAACACATCATTTATAAATGCATGTTAATTTTCAGGTAAATGATGACCATGCTGTTGGTATTGACTGGACAGTAGAGACTGACCGACTACAGGTGGCACAGATGGTTATAAAACTCGCTGATATAAATGGTCCAGCTAAAATTAAAGATCTACACACGTCCTGGACTTACAGAATAGCTGAAGAATTCTATGAACAGGTAATTTCTGATAAGATAAAAAGTATGCATTGATAATTCAGATTGAAAATCTTTTTTTTCTGTACTTTTGTAGAAGAATTAAACTTATACTGTCAATTCCAGCAGTCTGATAATGGGCTGCACTGTTCGCTTTTGAGTCAGTACTTGATTTAAAATTTTCCCTAAAAGTGATGAATGGTTGTGGATAGGTTGAAAGATGTACCAAGTCTGTTTAAGATATTACATGACATAATATTTTATGGAAGTCTAGATCATTCTTAAGAGAGGTGTGTTAAATATTTTTCACCTTTAATTAAAAGTCACTTTCAACTAAGCAAAAATAAGCAAGGAAGAGTGGAGTTTATACAAATGTTCTGTATTTTTGCCTGTTTTCATTGTTAGCCAAAAATTGTAATTGCAAACTTAACAGAACTAAGCAAGAAAGAAGTGGAGTTTATTCAAATGTTTTGTTTTCTTGTCTCTCACAGGGTGATGAAGAGTCTAGATTAGGAATGCCCATATCTCCTTATATGGATAGAAGAAATCCACAGTTACCTAAACTCCAGGAAACATTTATAAATCACCTGGTGGCGCCACTGTGTAACTCTCTAGTTACAGCAGGTCTATTACCTGGTACCTGGGTGGAGGAAGACAGTGACAATGAAGGTATGTGTTAAATATGTCCCTTATTCATTAATAATTGTTCATTTCTTGTTCTTCGGGATGATTGATTGCAACACTTTTTAGTACCGCTCAAGTCTGTGCTTGGGGGCATGAGGGATGTTGCTTTATTTCATTATCCTTCATGTACAGTCTCTAAAACTGGAAGATTTGGTCCAAGAATAAGTTGAAAGGCCATTAGCTAAATCATTATTTTACCATAAAAAATCTGTTAAAGGTCCCTGCAATATTCAAGAATATAATGATGAGTTATTAATCTTTATTTGGCCATCAATCCTTTTGCATTATTAGCTCACCTGTCACAAAGTGACAGGGTGAGCTTTTGTGATCGCTTTTCGTCCGGCGTCCGTCCGTCGTCCGTCCGGCGTCCGTCCGTAAACTTTTACTTTAAATGACATCTCCTCATAAACCACTAAGCCAATTTCATCCAAACTTCACAGGAATGTTCCTTTGGTGGTAACCTTTAAAAATTGTTCAAAGAATTTAATTCCATGCAGAACTCTGGTTGCCATGGCAACCGAAAGAAAAAACTTTAAATATCTTCTTTTAAAAAACCGTAAGAGCTAGAGCTAAGATATTTGGCATGAAACATCTTCTAGTGACTGTCTACCAAGTTTGTTCAAATAAAAGCCCTGGGGTCAAAATTGGCCCCGCTCCAGGGGGTCATTGATTTTCCCTATATGCACATAGTAAAAACTTTAAAAATCTTCTTTTAAAGAATCCAAAGAGCTAGAGCTAAGATATTTAGCATGAAACATCTTCTAATGAGTGTCTACCAAGTTTGTTGAAATAAAAGCCCCGGGGTCAAAATTGGCCCCGCCCCAGGGGGTCATTGATTTTCCTTATATGCATATAGTAAAAACTTAAAAAATCTTCTTTTAAAGAACTCAAAGAGCTAGAGCTAAGATATTTAGCATGAAACATGTTCTAAAGGGTGTCTACCAAGTATGTTCAAATAAAAGCCCTGGGGTCAAAATTGGCCCCTCCCCGGGGGTCATTGATTTTCCTTGTATGTGTATAGCAAAAACTTAAAAATCTTCTTTGAAAAAACCCAAATAGCTAGAGTTTAGATATTAAGCATGAAACATCTTCTAGTAAGTGTCTACAAAGTTTGTTCAAATAAAAGCCCTGGAGTAAAAACTGGCCCGCCCCAGGGGTGTCATTTATTAACTATATGTGTATAGTAAAAACTTAAAAATTCTTCTTTTAAGAAACCCAATGAGCTAGAGCTTAGATATTTGGCATGAAACATCTGCTAGTGAATGTCTACCAAGTTTGCTCAAATAAAAGCCCTGGGGTCAAAATTGGCCCCGCCCCAGGGGGTCAATGATTTTCCCTATATGCATATAGTAAAAACTTAAAAAATCTTCTTTTAAAGAACCCAAAGAGCTAGAGCTAAGATATTTAGCATGAAACATCTTCTAATGAGTGTCTACCAAGTTTGTTCAAATAAAAGCCCCGGGGTCAAAATTGGCCCGCCCCAGGGGGTCATTGATTTTCCTTATATGCATATAGTAAAAACTTAAAAAATCTTCTTTTAAAGAACTCAAAGAACTAGAGCTAAGATATTTAGCAGGAAACATGTTCTAATGGGTGTCTACCAAGTATGTTCAAATAAAAGCCCTGGGGTCAAAATTGGCCCCGCCCTGGGGTCATTGATTTTCCTTATATGTGTATAGCAAAAACTTAAAAATCTTCTTTGAAAAAACCCAAATAGCTAGAGTTTAGATATTTAGCATGAAACATCTTCTAGTAAGTGTCTACAAAGTTTGATCAAATAAAAGCCCTTGGGTCAAAACTGGCCCCGCCCCAGGGGTGTCATTTATTAACTATATATGTATAGTTAAAACTTAAAAAATCTTCTTTTAAGAAACCCAATGAGCTAGAGCTTAGATGTTTAGCATGAAACATCTTCTTATGGGTGTCTACCAAGTTTGTTCAAATAAAAGCCCTTGGGTTAAAATCGGCCCTGCGGGGGTGGGCTATATACAGGTGAGCGACTTCAGGGCCATCATGGCCCTCTTGTTAGATTAAATTTTTGCAGCTTCAGAAAAATCAATGAAATATTCAAATGCAGAGCAATGATTGAAATAGAATGGAGATTGGAAATTGTATTAATAAGAACATTTTAGAATCATATTTACATGTTTGATTGCAAATGTGATGTGTCAAGGTTGACAGATTAGTGATATTGTATTTGTAGGTGAATCCGACACAGAAAAAGGTGATAATATGATGAAAGACACTGAAGACGAGACCGAGACTGATACTGAGTGTGGTGAGTACATTAGTCATGTGACTTATTGCTAGGCAACTGGTGCTGTATATATTTATCATGTAACTGGTTGCTTAGTTACTTATAGTGTGTACCAGTCATGTGACTGGTTGGTTGGCAACTAGTCACTGAATATATTAGACATGTAACTGGTTGCTTTGTTACAATTTGTGTATAAAAGTTTTGTAACTGGTTGCTAGGCAATAAGTAGGGAGTACAGATGTTATGTGATTGGTTGCTAGGCAACTAGTTGTGAGTATATATGTTAAGTGACTTATTGCTAGGCAACTTACATTTAATTTTGGTCTTATTCAATAGTCAGACATAATTTCAGAATATTCTTTAATAAAGATTCAACAGTATTGGAGAAATTATAAATCTGGTTTACCTATGAGTTAGAAAAATAATTTTTTTGCAATTTAAGAATCTACCCATCACACTACAAAGTACATTAAATACTCTTTTAAAATGCACTTATGATTTATTCTTGAATTTTGCTTCCAATGACCCAACTGACCTTTAGATAATTTCATAATAGAGAGTGTAATATGATTTTTGTTTTCTTATTCTTCACCCACCACTTTCTTCTTCTGTTTTTTTGGTTTTTTTTGTTCATTTTCATGACGGAATTTCTAATTTTCTGTATATATTGACAGGTACGTTGATGAACAAGCCAGTGAAGAAACCTAGAAAGATAAACTGTATACTAACAAAGAATATGAAAGATAACCATGAGATGTGGGTGGCCAAAATACAAGAGGATGAGCAACAGAAATCTCTGTCTGAGAAATTAGAAAATATTCAACAGGTAATACATGTAGCTGTAAATGTTGGAAAAATGGTTCTTAGCTAAATAGGTACAGCAATTTTATGAAACCAGAAATAAAAGTCTCGATGGAAGACAACAGTCCTAAGGGTATTGCCTTTAACTGTAAACATGCTTAATATCAGAAATGGACTTGTCCATATTTCAATCTATACAAAGCCACCATTTTTCAATCTATACAAAGCCATAAGTTTTAGAGAGGTTTTCAATATGTATTGTCTGAATAGGGAATAGCACACACCATAAGTAGACAGCACCAATGTGACGACTGTTCTTGGTTGCAAGGGTTACATGGTTGAATCTGTTGCCACCAGCAGAAAAACAGTTACACAGGTAGAATGCTCTGTGTCTGTAGTCTTGAAATTGATGATTGGGTGTGCAAAAAAGTGACAGAAGTAAGCTCTTGTTGGGTGTAAATTATATTAAAACTTATAAGTCATTGGATTTTCTTCCTTATAATTACGATGTTGTTAAAAGGTGATGTGAAAAATATTAACTTAAAAAAATCACGGATGTGTTGAATGTTATGTTAATTTCAATTGCAGGAAACTGTTTGTCTTGAAAAGTCAGAAATGGAACCGATCAAAGAGGAATCTGAGTCTCCAAATTCCACGTCTCCAACATCACGTATCCCAAAATCCTCTGCTGAAGAGCCTAGATCTGAAGAATCCTCAGCAGACGTAAAACCAACGTCAGCAGACGACATTGAAAGTCAACCTGGAGATAAAACATGAACAATTTGTCGTTTGTTAGGAAATTGAGAGGAAGTGCTAAACACTGTTGATTTCAATCTATTTGTAGCATTATTAGGTCGTAGTTATTTATATTCTTGTTAAAGATTAGACATGCGTGTTCATACATGTATTATTTTTGTTTTAGCTGTTGATATACATGTACATTACAAACCTTGTCAACAAAATCCAGGAATGTGATAATACTCTATAATTCCACTATGGAATCAGGATTGTGCTCTTCGTATTGGAGATAAGAGTCTACACTCTTCAATAAGGAGATAGAAAATGTACTTGTTCCTCCATAAGGAAGAGTATTTTGTTACTTTTTGACACAGAATGTTCATGCCAAAAGCAGATGTTAGATTTGGATTTATAAGTAGGCAACATAACAGAAATTTAGAGTATCTGTCAACTTAAGTGTGTGAAGCACATGTCAGTTTTGAGATTATGAAGGATACAGTTATCAGCTCATAGGTCTGAAAGCCGTATGTAAATCTTAAAATCTGATACTAGATGTTTGCTTTGGGATTTTTAAAAAAATTATAATGCGAACTTTCAAACATCAATTTTAAGTTGGAATAGCATAAATGGACTTAAGGTCTTAATGGCAGATTTGAACATACAAGTTAAAATCGATGTTCACTTAAATGCAATCAGACAATAATTTAAGAATTGAAAGACGATGCCAACCATATTATGTATAAGCTGAAAAGCAGATGTCATTTAAAGGTTTTATATAAATGCTGAAGGGTTACATTAGCTTTACAGCAGACTTGAATTTGAAAGCAGACGTCAATTTGACAGCAGACGTCAATTTGACAGCAGATTGCAGATGCTTACATCGATTTCATGTAATGTAGAGCCTTGCAGATGTAATGTATATCCCAATTATAGGAAATTTAAAATTCATTTGACAATATAGAGTCCAGTTATTCATACTGTTCGGAGGGTATTTTTTTTATCCCAGTATGAAAAATGTGCGGTCTTTACTATTGACAGAACTGAATACCTCTATTAAGCTGCAATAATGTATTGATCATAAATTATATCTTATGCCAGTATTTTTTTTATACTTTCAAATGTTAACCATGAGTCCATTTAATATTTTACTCACTAGAGACGGAAAAAAAAAAATATGAAGTTATGAATGTGACCGAAGGAGATTGCTAGTTTTAGACAAAATATGCCAAAATTGTAATATTCATATACCGCAATAATCTTTTATCTCCTTGTGATTAAGGTCGTTGACTTCAAACCACTTGCCCCTCACCGCTGTGGGTTCGAATTCCGACAGGGCCTTTTGGTTCTTTTATGTGAGGGAGCAATGGGTTATCACTTTCGGTACTGGCAGAATTAGGGTAAGCATAATGGATATTGACATATAAAAATGGCAATGTTACACGTTAGAAATAAATCATTTTCATACTTTTCTATTTTGTTATTTAAGCAGACATTTTAAAAGTGTTTAGGGGTAAAATGGGTTTATTATGTATAAAATTTACTGTTTGACTTCTTTTTAGCGGTAAATAGCGGGTAACAAACATTTTTTATTCAGAATTGTTTTGTTCACTCTGTATTGCCTATTTTTTATGAATGGATTTCAATTCTTTGTAGGGATTGACGGTACAAAGAAAATTGTTCTGCTCGCATTGCCAAATTCATTCTCTTTTATTCTGATTTTTTTTTTTAAAGGTTTTACAAATATTCTCAATAACCTTGTTTTGTAATTATTTCATTTTTTGCTCAACAGATATCACAGGATGTGATTGTTTTACAAACACACCCCTCCCTTCTTTATTAACTAATTATATATAGAAAGTCATACTTTTTTATGGCTTATGTACATTGGTTGTCCATTGCAACTTCTGCTCGCTGAAATCTTATTTTATTATTAAAACAAAATGAATACTTTATTTTGTGATGCATATAATTATAAATCAACAAAATTTACAAAATCCGTTTTTCTCTGATTCTGTGCATTGGAACATCCTGAATATTTTAATTCCGTTATTTTATATTGATATTATATATATAAAATTATCATATTTACAAACAGTGATCTGAACAATAAGGGTAATCTCTTGCTAAAGTAATTTTCTACTGTTACTTTATGATTATTGTACACTGTAATGTCATATAAATATTTTCAGGCATATTTTTTTAGATTAATCGTCATACTGCTGATTCGTATTCAATCTAATTTGAATCACATCTCTCGATTTATTTCCCGGCACATTCATTATGTTATAAAAATTCTGGAAATGGAACCCACAAGAGCAAAAGCAATATTGTTGTATTGTAAGTCACAGACTCTTTTTTTTTAAGAGATTAGTGGTAATACAATGATGCAACATCTCTTACGTCCCCCTAGCCGTTGTGTGCATTCTTGTCTATGCCACCACTATAGAGTTAAGGCAGTTGTGCACAACCTTATCTTTGCCATTAGTAAAGAGTTAGGCTGTTGTTCAAATCCTTATTGTGTGACAACAGTGCACTTCTCAGCTGCTTAATTTAGCATTTTGGTGTCAAAATTGTTACACGTATACAATAGTCAATTGGAATTTCAAAGCAGGGCATGCCCATTTCACAAAATTTTATATAACAGGCATGAATAAGTTCTAAGGTCTGGTTTGAATCTGAACACTGGTTTAAGATAACTGGTTTTCTTGCATAAAGACATCATGAAAATAACACCAAACTTTTTTATTTTCTTTTTTATTTTGATAATAAAGGGTCGTTCTTTGAGAGAGATGATTTCCAGTTAGTATTCCGGATATATCTATGTGCCATAACCATGCTTATGTCATTTTCATTTCATACGCTCGTGAAAAAAAAAAAACTTGCATTCTTTGTAAAATGAGGTCATATTGTGGTGATATTTTGCGGGGCTTATACCTTGTTTTTTTTTTTGTACCCCGTGTAATCCTTGTGTATATCCTTTTTTGTACAGATTTATTCAAAAACCCTTGAACCCTTTAGCTCCCTGCCCCCTTTTCCCCATCCCCCATGTTACATGTCTTAGCATAGACCCATTTGTTCCATTTAAATGATTTCTAATAATAATTTTTTGAAAAGTGTACCAAATTGGTCTATGATGTTTGTAAAAGGTTCTCTTTTTTGTATATTAAATGGTGTTGTAACTATTTCTTACTTAAGATCCATAGATTTTTGTCAGTTTGTAAATAGATAATTACGTAATTTGTACAGTTTTAATATTTATTATACAAGGGAGGTAACTTAATTTACCTTGTTTTACATTAATTTCTTTTTTATGTGCTTTTTACCTCTCTTTGACTGTGTATCTGTATTTATGGCTTTCATTTTACAAGCTGGGCTTGTATAGATTATTTATTTTTGAAAAAAAAACTATTTTCTGTTCATGATTTTTCCTATAATGTAACTTTTTTTTCTTCCAAAGTGATGATATTCAATTGTTGCATTGCTTATGTCAAAAAATTTCAAATCTACATTTCTTTTCCATGGTATCTTTTAAGTAGATTTTTTATTTATTAAATTTATGTTTAAACATTTTTCTTGAGGTTTCAAGAATTCATTCTTATCTGTTAAGTAAGGGACACTGTACAACTGATTGTTTTTTGTTGGTTTTATAATTTTCTGTTACAAACTGTTGGGTAATTTTTTTTTCAGGCAACTACTCCATGAATCAAACAACTTAAGTTATATTTTTTTAAAGAGTTGTCTCCCTGCAACCACTTTTTGTCTATTTTTATCTTAATTGATTATTGTTAATGTGATACAATCGAAATGGCATTATTAGAACTATTTTGTATATAATTAGTTTGGCCTAATGAAGTTTTTTTCCTTTTTTACACAAACCAGACTGGAACCAGTCAGAATTATTTTTGCCTGCCGTTGACTGGTTTAAAATTTATACCAATTGTTAACCCATTACTTCATAGCATTTTTTGAAAATGGCTCAATTTTCATTGAAAAGCCTCCTGTTACAAGTTCAAATTGCTATGAAACTATAAAAAAGGCTTTAATACTGTTCAAACTTGGCACAAATGTTGATTGGACCATATCCTTTGTAATGGCATACTCAATCTTAAATTTCCTGTTACATAGGCAATGAGGGGACACCTCAAAATTGCCAAAGACACTATTTTGCGTTTTCCATCAAAACTGATTTTTCAAAGTGCTGCAATTTCTCAGTGGATTGAGATAAAGTCAAAGGCTTTTCAGTGTTGGTTACACGTTACCTTAAGGTAGACCTGGGGCCATTTTTAGCCTCTCACATGTCCAAAGTTTTGTAGGATATTTGATAGGGGATGGCACCGAAATAGTAATCACCTTTTTTAACACCATTTCTCGAATGAAAACAAGTGTTTGGGGTCTAAATTGGGCATATTTTCACTATTTGAGGCTTCAAAAAGGGGTGTGTGAAAAGGAGTAACAAGAGGTCTATATGAAGTAATGGGTCCAGTCAAATGTAAGACTGGATTTAGATCTGCAGTTGCTGTTTTCAGTCATCAGTTACATACCAGAATGCAACCAGTCAGAATTGTTTTTGCCTGCTGTTGACTGGTTTAAAATTAATACAGATAAATAACCAGTCAAATGTAAGACTGGTTCAGCAGTTCCAGTTTTCAAACATCAGTTCATATAAAATGTGCTAGCAATATATCTTTTTTTTCTATTGTCAGTTTTGTACATCAAGTCACAATATTTTGTAAGTTTCATTATTTGTGAGCTATTTTTAGAAAATTCTCTTTTCTTTAAATACGGTATTAAATTTTTCTTTATTTACTATTTCTTGTAACTCTTTGTAAATGAAAATTTACCAATTAAGTGGTTCAAAAACACAGTGCTAATTAGGATTTGGATCATTTTCAACATGACTCGAAGATTTGTTAACTTCTAAATTGAATTGTGGGCATAATTGTTCTTCTAAACTTGGAATACTTGCTTATTACGACAAGATGCATTTGGGGCATAATTCTTGAAGCAAAAATTTTTGAGTAATGCCCCTTTTTAACTTGAATTTTAAAAAGACCAATGTTAACACTGCATGTAGTGCTCTTGTTTAAATTTCAAATTTGCTAAATGTTAATATATGGCTTATCCGGTTTATAGGTGATATTGTATAATAATTAGGAAATGATCGAAAACATTGTTAGTGCTTTTTGCTAAAATATACTATTTTTAAATGCAGTGCTGAAGTATAAAAGGCGGAATAATATATGGGGTAACTTTTTTCGCCAGATGAATTTCATGAACTATAGGCTTTAGGCTTTATCTAAGCTTGCTTTTATTGGCTGATTTAATGTGAAATACAAATGCTGTTTAGAAATTCATCTCTTTGCTTTAATTGCCATACCAAATAGCTTTTAGGTGACTGAAAATTAATTTTTATTTATTATTGACATTTTTTTAATAAAATAAAAGCTAAACAT
Organism: Ruditapes philippinarum; assembly: GCF_026571515.1. Taxonomy (NCBI): domain Eukaryota; kingdom Metazoa; phylum Mollusca; class Bivalvia; order Venerida; family Veneridae; genus Ruditapes; species Ruditapes philippinarum. The sequence continues at coordinate 434,025 of NW_026856776.1, read as the reverse complement.
GTGGGGTTTTTATTATGTAAATGACAATTTTGTGATTTTGACTTTGTAATTGAAATCTTTAAATTCCCTGTTGTTTCATGATAGACCCACTGTATATTTATTACCTGTAATGCCTAACTCTTTGTATTTGTTCATCTGGATCAAAGGGTAAATGTTGTTAACAAGGTATTTCATTTATATATTATATGTTTAACAAATTAAATCTACATAACATAAATAATCGTTCAGCAAGGCCTAATTGTATTTTTTCTGTGCAGCATCTATAATTATAAGCTTCTTGTTCAAAGTTTTTTTCTTGAAATATTACACTTAATATCCATCACATTCTAGATGTTTACGGTGCTGATGGTTAACTTTCATTGTACCAATGTAGCTCTATGTATTATTTGATCAAAGGGTCAAAATACGATGTGTCAAAATATACGTGTCTGCTTAGATTTTGAAACAGTCTAATAATACATAGATTTGAGGCAAATCATTTTAGTAAATTCTATAACCTTTTTTCCTGCAGAAAATTGTGCAATGGACATTGCTTTGCTTTGAATTTTGGAACAGTTCATTGGAAATGTAAGGGGTTTCAGTATGAAAATATTTAAGAAATTTTTCAATAACAAGCAGCTTTCTTAAAGTATGGTTAGAACTGCACAGGTGCCAGATTGCTTAGATGGCCTAGTTGGCCAGGCTTTAAGATAATGTTGCGAAAAATCTGTTATAGGAGATAATTTTATACAATTATAATAACCCTTCTTCACTAGGCTTCACAAAACATGTTATCATTACTATGAGCTTAAGCTTTTAGAGCTTTATGATTGGTCTAAAATTTGAAGTTTTATCATTAACTTAGACTGGTTTTTATTAAATTTTTAGACTGTGTTAATTAAGATTTTTTATCCGTGGAAAGCTTTAAAAAGGCATATTTATTTAAGAGCCTTTATTATAATAAAAGTATTTCATTTTTGCCAAATTGAATTATTTCATTGGTTGTTATTTGACTGAACATTTAAAGGGACGTCCTTTCAGAATAACAAAGTTTCTTTTATGATACTGTATTTTATTATCAAAGCATTCAAAGTGCAAATTGTTTAAATGAAATAAGACTCCCTATAAGATTGAAATCTAAGTATTTTTTTTTACATATCTTACATACAATGTATCTAAAGCAGTATTGGATCTTAAGTATTCTAAAAAATCACCCAACAAAATGTTATACATGTAAAAAAAATATTGTTTAATCAAAAAAAAAATTTAAATTCCATCGAAACATTTTTCTAATATTAATTTTTTTTCCTTGAGAGATGACTAAGGAAAGAATGGAAAGTTTTTTTTTTTAAAAATCAGAAACTTTTATATTTAAAGATGTACATGTATAAATATTATATAAACAAGATTTTCTGGAGGTATGTCCCTTTAATATATATTTTTACCTTCATTATGAAGAATTTATTAAGGTTTAAAATTTGTTTAGAACGTAGATATAAATGTCCTGGGTAACATGTATAATAAATCATTCTTGGTAACTTATTTCAGTATTTTTTGACAGCTGTGAATGTTATTTAAAAACTGCATGGTTTTTCCATGTTTGTTCGAAATGTGTTGAAATAATGTACTAAGAATAATTAGTGAATTGAAATAGTGTTATAGTTTGGACAAATTTAAGTGATTATGTTAATTGCAATTAAATTTGATATTTTTTCATGTATACTTTTCATTTTGTGTATGCAAAACAAATACCAGTAGGCTTTAATTAGAGAAAAATTAAATGTATATTACATTGGATTTTTGAAATGTAATTTTGTTAGGATTCATCTAAAAACTGTAATTCTTCTAAAAAAATGTAATTTGATAAAAATATAATTGTGTGTCAAAAATCTGAAAACATTTCGTATATTGAATTAATGAATTAAAAAAGAAACCATAAGAAATTGAAATGTTTTATAGAACTGGTGTTAAAATAAAAAAAATTAAAAAATTAACATATGAAGCTTTAAATATGCAGGCCTATAGTATAAAAACTTTAACCTAGGTATTTGTCTTGCATTCACAGTATGTTTTTACTCCATGACATGTAGCTATTCTTTGTGTGTCAATTGAAATTTTTTTATGTAACTTTTTTGTCTGTTAAAAGCTCGTTTTTGTTCTACTCTTTATTTTTTTTCTTATACTGTTATATTAGATTTTACTCAATTGAATTAGTACAGAGTCCTTCACTGATTGAAGACTGCTGTTAAAAAAATAAATTATTATGAATGTTTTTAGATTTGTCTTATTCTTTACTTCACCTGGTGAAGATATGGTCTCACTCTGAATCCTAGAAATAAATGAGCCGCGTCACGACAAAACCAACATATTGGGTTTGCGACCAGTATGGATCCAGACCAGCCTGCGCATCCGCGCAGTCTGATCAGGATCCATGCTGTTCGCTTACCGACCCTATTACATGTACAGAAACTGATAGCGAACAGTTGTCATGACGGGGCTCAAATCATCTGATAGTGATCAATCATTGGGATGCCCTCTCAAGAGAAGAGTTGCAAGTTCGAGCCCTCCTAAAGACATGGTCATACTATGTAAGGTACCTGCCTCTCTTGTGACCGATTTTCAAACTCCTTGTGTGCAATTGGATTGTTTTGGATGTGTCTTTTAAGTAAAGGAGTAAAGGATTATGAGTTTGAACCTTACCTGAGATCCTGAGATGTGCCTCCAAAGTAATGGATTATGAGTTAGAACCCTTCTCAGAATGTAGTCATATTTTTTAGATGTCTGTCTACAGAGTCATGTATAGTGACTTTAAATGCCCATAAAATCATGGCCATAGGTTGCCTCATATTTTGGTTATTGATATCACAACTGGGTAATCCTGGAAGCCAATTTGATAAATGTACACATCTGCAAGAAATTACACAGTGATCAGATTATGAATTTTAGCTTGACTGTAAAGTACAGTGCATGTGTATATAGAGCTGTGCTACTTACCACATCCAGATTTCTGATTAAAGTTTTTGCACAGTAAGATGTTGTTTCACTATAACTTCTTTACTTTTTGAAAGCTTAACTTCAGACTTCATATAAATGTTTCTTATCATCATCAACATTATATGTGACAGGGGTCTCAACTCCAGCACCAATTTTTCCAAAATTATCCCCGGCTTGAACTTAGATATAATGTTTTACTTCTAACTTTAAGCTCCATCTCATGAGGCATGGGGCGTCCATGGCCGAGTGGTTAAGGTCGTTGCCTTCAAATCACTTGCCCCTCACCACTGTGGGTTCGAATCCCGACAGGGACTTTGGATTATTTCATGTGAGGAAGCTATCCAGCTAGCTTACTTCTACTCAGTAATAATGCACGAAAGGGCACCTAAGGTCTTCCTCCACCAGAAAAGCTGGAACGTCGCGATATGACCTATACTGTGTCGATGTGACGTAAACCCTCCCCCCCCAAAAAAAAAAAAAAAAAAAAACAAACAAAATCATGAGGCATATTTTTCAATACCATCTTCAGCATTATATGTGTGACAAACTTCAAAAAAAGCACCAGTGTTTCCAGAATTATCTCCCCCATGAATTCTAATATTTCTTTTAAAATGAATTATTATTTCTTAATCTTACTTTATTTCTTGAGGGATTTACTTGAAAATGTTCCTCATTTTACATTTCACATTATATGTTGTAAGGTTAATGACACTAGCACCAGTATTTTCAGAATTATCTTCCCATTGAACATAGAATTTTCCTTAAAGGCACATAATGCCTCCAAAACAAAATTATTTAATTAACTTTGACTTTTTTAAAAAGGGGAAATACATGTATTAGTTTTATAACATTAAGATAATGGTTTTAGAGCATGTTACATGCATGTTGCCTGAAGAAAGTATCACTTAATGTGAATGAATTTGTCACAAAAGCAGCAAAAATGTAAACAAAACAGTATTTTGATAGCTCTTGTTAGCTCGACTATTCCATAAGAATAAGTAGAGCTATTGTAGTCACCCGGGCGTCGGCGTCAGTGTCGGTATCGGCGTAACCACTTATTTCAAAGTTTTTGTAATACCTCAACTATTTTCAAAGTCCATTGGCATATGGCTTTGAAACTTTGCACACTTATTCACCGACTATTCTTAGTGCTTGATAGTTGAAGAGCCTTGATAGTGAAATTTTTTTAAGTTAACAAAAGGGTAAAATTTTGCTTTAAATCCATGTTACAGTTATCGACCATGGAGAGAGTCCTATTATGCTCTCAAGAGTATAAAAAGATAGTGAAAATTTTCTAAGTTAACAAAAGGGTAAAATTTTGCTTTAAATCCATGTTACAGTTATAGACCGTGGAGAGAGTCCTATTATGCTCTCAAAGAGAGTATAAAATTTCAACATGTTTCAAAGCCAGATGTCAATAGAATATGAAAATATCTGAGGTGGTATGGAAACTTAAATGTAAATTCTAAGTTGAAAATGGGGCATTGTTCTGCCAAATGTTTCATAGAGTTACCTCCTCCTGTCCACAGGTTGGGGTCATGATGGTGAACAAGTGTGCTAAGTTTCAAAGCCATATGTCAATGGACTTTGAAAATATTTGAGGTATTACAAAAACTTTAACATAAGTGGTAACGCCGACTACAATAGCTCTACTTATTCTTATCGAATAGTCGAGCTAAAAATGGGAAACCCAAATAGATATGTCCCATATACTCTTTACGGACGAAATATTTCTTATTGTTTTATTTATGGAATTTGAAACTGTACTACAACAGACAGTTCGGAAAATACATACATGTGAATAAATTTATTGCAGCTATAATAAATTTAACACGAAAATCACGCACGCTGAACTGGTGTTTGAAACACGCTTAGCACGTGCAAACTCGGTTTATCGTGCATTTTGTACATACACATGTTCGAGACTATATTTACGATACGAAGAATGTACAGAGGTGAAGGGCAATGTATCCGATATCGTATTCAGCTGTAATCGATAAGATTTTAAAACTAAAAAAAAACAACAAAAAAACAAAACAAAAAAAAACATTCATATGAGAATCGCCTAAACAAGATAGGCACTGCCTCAAATTCTTAGCTCGATCTCAAATCTGGTCAGATGTCAACAAATAATGTTCACTGGCTAATGAAAATTCTGAGATTCGAGAGAGATCTTGGGGAGGGGGGTGGGGTCGCGGGGGAAATTTACAACCGCGATATTAATATAACGAATGTCAAAGAGGGTTTAAACACTGTAAAAAATAAGGAAACATGTAATTACAAGTGGAATCTATAAATCTTGTACCTCGTGGCTTTGAAACGATTTTATGAGACAAAGCGATTACTGACGTCAACTTCCCAAGCACTGGTTCGATAACGCACCTTTATAAGGTACACCAGGAAAAAGCCTTACCCGACATCCTACCTGTCAGATGAAGTGGAAGAGATCAAACTTGCATTGCTGGTTTGGTAGTGCAACAGTGTCATCTCGCTACCTAAAGCCAACTCTGGTGTACTGGTAATATTAAACTTAGTGTAAATATTACACTTAGCTTAGCCTGCTAACGGCAACCAACAGATTCTACTTATGCAGAGCGACCAATGCACACCGAGATCAAATGGCACATCGGCGCCGCCTGATCATGGTCTGCGCTGTTCGGTACCCAGAAAGAACTTATTTTGAAATTTTCCGCTAAAAATTAATAATGGTTTTGTCCAGATTGAAAGATGAAAGGCACATTACACCTCAGAAATCCATATTTGTTTCAATTATTTAGAAATGTTAAACATGTTTATAATGAATTTAGAGCATATTAGATGTTTAACAACTGAAAAGGGTAGCGCTAGACGTGCAGTAATTTGTCAAAAAGGTACCAATATGTAATCAAAGGACTGCAAGCTCTGTGGTATTTTCTGATCCCTGCAATCTAAATCGTACTGTATATCTGTATGTGTTTTCCTGTATAAGTTTATTTTTATGTACTATAAGTCATCTTGCAGGGCACCAGAGTTTGATACATACGGAATTTTGCATAACTAGAGTTGCATCAAAAAATAATTTATGTTCATTTTTTATGATAGCCACACTTTATCCTTGCATATCGTGGCTATTTCCTTAACAAAGACACTGAAAAAAAGAATTAAAAAATGGTTGACTCGACTGGGAATTGAACTCCAGACCTCTCACACACCAAACGAGCGCGTTACCACTGCACCACGAAGAAGTTTTAAGATCATAAGCTGAATAAAATCAAGTCATTCTAAATTTAGAATTTCCATTGCATTTCGGGTTAGGGTAATTTCGAGGTATTTTGTTCAGGGTAAACCTGTTGTTTAAAATTGAAGTAAATAATTTTGCAAAAATTTTCTCGCCCAAACAGTCCAACATGTAGAAACTATATATTCAACTACTCGGCAGTCAGATTTATTTGTGTAGTATTCGGTAATCGACATCGCTAAAAATAGCATTTTCATTGATTAAAATCATATTCATCCGCGTAATTTGTGAGTGTGCATTTATTGACAACTCTATTAGCCAACGCTACTTTAAAAGTTTGAAGGTGTAGTAATTTGTTGGACACTTGTAACAAAAATTGTTCTTTCTTTTAAATTGCTGGTTTTTAAGCAGTTTTGAGTGAGAACTAATTTGCGTTGTTAGGACTGTTAGGAAATTTTGTGTTAGACCGTGGATGTTAGCTATGTATTATCTGATCTGCGATCAGAAAATACAAAAAAGTAGTATTTTGACTTCCATACGATATACTAATTCACTATTACTATACAAATTTCTAATATAGCAACAGAAGCAAGTGATTATCTAAAGTATATATATAGTATATATCTATATCGCTGAAGAATCTGTAAAAATATACCAAAAGATGAATAAAAATAATAGCATATCTGAGGCATAATGGGCCTTTAAGTTAGCAACCATGATTTGTGTGCGTGTGTCGCCAGATGAGGGTACATATATAATAGTAAATTAAGATTTCTATAATTATAAGTAACTCAATTCCAACAATCACTGGTCAAGTAGTATTAACTTCTTGATTGTTTTGATTTAAACTTTTTGGACTGTAAAAATACATGTATTCATAAAGTACAATGTTAATCCTTTGACCATCTTAGAGGGATTATCGATGGGTATTAATTTCACAAATCCCAATAAATACTTTATAATGAATACTATGTCCCTAAAACGGTTTGTTCTACCCTCAGATAAACAGGTAGTTTTGTGCGTAATTAGAGATTTGTTATTCTAAAACCTGATGGATATACGAGTATAGTTCTTTTCTAAACATTACTTGGATGATTAAAGGAAAAGAAACACCATTTAAGGTACAGCTGTTGTTTCGTTGCATTTATATTCGTTAACATGGTTTTTTAACCGATATGTAATTTTTTGTTGAACCTATGTTAACGCCTTAAAGTTATAAATAGGCAAGTAAATTAATTATAGGAGCTGCGCTGAAGTAAAAAAATATATAAAAACATAAAATTTGAAATTCTGACATGATATCAATGGTGGCACTTAATAAAGAAACAAACTCACAATTAAATTGAAAGTTGACTTCTGTTCTTATTTCAGGTAATATTTCATTTTTAGGTCATTTTGTAAAGGTAAAAATGGTTATTCTGAAATACCAAGCAAATGACATGAACTTTTGCATATAAGTTATTGTATTGATGGTCCGACCTCCGTCAGATAATACACAACTCTTGAAAGAAATAGTTCCAGTCCTGTAATGTCAAAAACCCTCGGTGTAGTCCTTTTAATTTTTCACTAGAATTTGCCGAGTTTGTAAGAAATAAATATTGTCAGCTAGAGATTTTTTTGTTTTTCTTTTGTCCTATATTGTTACTTTGAAGAAGAAGAAAAGGTCCTTTAATTGGATTGTATGCCCTCAAAAGAAGGTTGTAAACAAGATTTAGACAAAGATGACCAGATGTGCGTGTCCGGTGCGGACTTTCCGTGAACGTTGCTAAGTGTCTGCACCGTTGTCGAGACGAAACAGAAAGTAAACACATTTCGACAGAACACATTGACAGAAGAAATGTTGAAATTGCACATATGACTTTATACATTTACTGTAATAAATAAGACTATTCACTTCAATATAAATGCCACTTGTACGGAGATTGACTCAAAAACTTACCACTTCTCTCGGTTCAAATTTCATGTACATTTATTTACAAAAGTTTTTAGTAAAAAAATCATATATTTCATGTGTAACATACATTGTGAACTTATTGACCCTATAGTGAATTTATTTTTACGTTACATGCAACTATTCTTCTTTTACTATATAAAATGGATTTGTCTAAATACATAGAAAATAAAATGATAAGTACCCTCTTGCTGTTTACCTTTCTCTATCTTGAATGGAAGCACCGTATCACGGAAAATCTGCACCGTTTCAAGTACCCGAAAGTGTTACAGGAATCGTTTTATTTTGTTTTGAATTTAATGGACAAAATCTATAATAATCCATATAACATAAGTTATAAGTGAAATATTTGATATCCTTTAAAGCTGCATGCCTTCAGATGAGCCAAACTATGTCAAGAAAATTAAGCTTGGGAAAAATGTACAAAGATTGCAACAAAAGTAAAAATATTCACCATTTAGGAGATGATACACATGTTATATGCAATGTATGAATGACTGATTTTACGGTATTTATCACACTATTTCTACTTAAGGGTAATTTTTCTTTCAGATTTTGACATATTTTTGATACTTTTCGTGCATTTTAAGTGTCGTTTGCAATGTGTAAATTATTTCCCTTGTTCACGTAACAATATTTTACTTTTTAATACATTTTAAAGATTTTCGTGAAAACTAGCATGAATATGGAGGCTAGCTGCTTTAATAGGTGTAAGTTTTTTTTTACTTGATGTATTTCATCATTTGTTATTTTTTTAATGAAATGATCTGACAGGAGTGATATCTTCAAATCAGTTATTAAGGTTTTATCTCCGTCTTATTACCTCTGTTTTTCTTAAACGTGTTTACATTTTTATCAAACGCTTCTTTATTCGTGATCAAACTATTTGACAGTATCTTAAAATCTCGACACAAATAATCGACGATCATATCTTAACAATTAAAATAAGCTTGATTTAACATGAAAAATAGTTCCGTATCAATTCCATTATTTCAATAAATGTTCGTTTACAGTCGTAAAATAAATCTATAATGAATAATTTGTCATTAATGAACTATTTGTATTGATTGATAGCTCGGTGAACGGTTGGACGCCAGGCTTCAGTGATTAAAACATTGCCTTATAGTGGTGTACTTTTGTTTCCCGTTTGGACATTCTTTTTGTTTTGCTCGTGCTATTCTATTACAATAATCAATTTTGTCAAACTATCTGTTTGGCCCTAATTTCTACAACCCTTATCTAACCCAGGTGATGATACAAAATAAAATGTTCCTTTTTGAAAGACTTGTACATGAAACATCATCATACAAAAAAAATAATTTCTAAACTAAAATACGAACCATTTTAAAATACAAACATGTACACAATTTTGAGATGCATTTTGAATCTATATGAAATGTTTTATCGATTGATTTATTGCAATAAGCTTTCTTGCTTACGACTGTTCAGCTACAGATTCCCTAAAGAATGTCATTGCCACAAACCACTCGCAGATTGTTATGACAATAGCAAATCCAAATGTAGAAAATACAATGTAATAAAAAAAAAAGTCGGTATTATTTACTTAGTATGATTTGTTCATTTTATAACTGTATGACGTCGCTCTTTTATGAAAAATGGTGTATTATTTGATAGCCATATTTCATAAATCAAAATTATTGAATGATTTGTAAAAGCAAATTGATTTTACAGCTTTCTTTCAATAGGCAGAGAAAAGAGCCACCAATGAGCTATATAGTTTAATATTTGTTTAACTGGTATTGCTTTAAGATAAGTAATTATACGGTACCACAGTTAATGATTCTATCGTAAAGATTTATTTCTTTTGATATCTTTGCCCATCGCAACTTCTTTTTCAAAACCCTCCGGAGTCGTATTGTCGTTATTTCAAATAAACACTTAACATTTTATATATTACTTAACCTTAAAACCATAAATTCAACACAAATAACTTGTGCCTGTTAAAAAAATGTCTTCATAAAAAATACCGTTTTTGTAGGATTTATTATAATTTGATACTTTAAACTGGTTTTCAAAAGCTTTATCAGTATCACAATGAATTGATGGATGGAATTTAAGATAACAGTATCACTTTGGATTGATATTTTATTCATAAAGTTTCGTATAACATGAGGTAAAGACAACGTCACTAGAGTTGTAAACAAAATAAGGTAGGATATTATGTAATAATAAAACTTATCTAAGCATTTAATCATTAGATGAAATCGATTAAAATATAATAGAATGACATCGAGATTTCAAAATGGTTACAAACTTTTATAATCTAATCTTGTTATTTTTTCTTCGTCGTCTTTCCAAATTCTTCGTCCATCATCATCATCACCATCATCATCATCATCATCATTATCATCATCATCATTTTCTTCTTTTACTTCTTCTTCTTCTTTTACTTCTGCTTCTTCTCCTTGACACTAAAGTCTTGGAAGATACAAGATATGCGTATATGCATTTATATGTCTTGGAAGAGAATATCAAAAGGACGGGATGGATTATAACTATCATTAAAAGTTTGACAAGTAATCATTACAACTAAATGATTTACTTAAATGTACTATTTATCAACTATTACTCATAAGAAAAAAACAAAAGAATAAAGTAAGGCAAAAAAGATACTTTATTAAACATGAGTAAATCAATGATAAACATATAACATAACCATAACATATTACAAAAGTTAAATCATATACTTACAATATTACAAAGGCAGTAAGGTAATAAGTTTAACAGCATTTTAGGTCATATTATGTTTAAAAAAAATTTGATCTATAAATGACTCTTTTATATATTTGCACAAATAAAGACTATTCATATTCAGAACAGACCTTGTGTTCCAATACTATTCTTGCTCAAAAGTATATATCTATCTACATTTAAATTAACAAATAATGCATTAACTCTAACAAAACAGGGATGGTAAAAAATCGAATCCATAACCTATTTCTAACATCATATTTTTACAAGAGAAACCCAGTTAGTATGACCTTTATTTCCGCTATTAACGCTCTTATTTATGATTGATCTTATAATTATGTTACCATTCGATTGATGTATAAAAGATATCTTTCCATAAATCCATTTACAGCAGCATTAGTAGAATGTAATCTAACTCTTAATACTCGTTTGTAAAACAAATTAATTCATTTTAATTCTTTAAACTTTGCAAAACCCCATATTACAGAAGCATAACTTAAATTTAAACCAACAAAAGCATTACACAGTTTGCTATGAGTCCAAGATTATACTTTGTAGTCATATGTTCATCTTTTATATAATCAAGTATTTATAACTATTTTAAAAGCTTTGTCGTTCAAATATTCAATGTAAAATTACCTCTAATACTTGTATAATTAAAACCATCTACTATATATAACACTGTTATTTATAAGGAACGCAAAATTGTTTGAAATTCTCATCACACATATTTGACAAATTGCTTCTTGATGCTTATGTCACTATACATATTAAACGTTCATTGACCATGATAGTGCATTGTATTATAAAAAGGAAATTTTCTTTACAAAAGTACTAAGAATCTGGACCAGAGAAGTATAAAAATGAGTTTTATTATGTGGTCTGTCATAATCAGCATAAACGGAAGTTTTTTTTACTATTTAAAGTCACAATTACATTCTGTGTAACTAAGTAAAACAAAATCATTCTTTTGTAAAATAACATTTTCTTTCTTGTGTTTTTAATTGTTTTGTTCGTTGTTATTTTGCACAATAAAAGAAACATCTTCTAAAGCATCAGCATACAGTACCGTATATTCAGTTTATTTTACTGTGTTTGTAGTGCTCTTAGAACAAGATTTTCATTTGCATTTGACCATATAACTTTATTTTACAGATAAGGAATTATAACCACACAAAGCTGTAAAAATGGCAGCTTTTAAGAAGCTTCTCGGGAATGTTATGAAAAAGTAAGTGAAATTTCTACTTTTTTTTAAATAAAGATATCCACAAGATAGATTAATGAAAAGGTGTCCATTGAAAACATGAAACGAAACATGGCATTGTTTTTATTTTTTATTTAAAAAATATCAGTTTTGGATATGTTAATAAGAATAGTGCTTTATGTGATCCACGATATTTTTGTCCCTTTAATGTGAACCTCTTAAGGTGTATCACTTTAAGATTACGTCAAATGTCTGCTTCCTTTGAGTGTTCACCGAATAATTAGAATATCGTCGTTCGTGGAATTCGAAACCAACGGCCTTCTGATTCGGAATCCGGTGCTATAATATATCTATACCAGTCTAACCTCAAATGAAATAACGAGAGGAAACAACAAAAAGTTTTCTATGTAAGCATCAAACCATTGAATGGTTTCGGTGTACCAATTAAAATAATACGAAAATTACCACCAACCTGACTCGAACTGGCCATTCTTTGGCTTTTACGTAACTTATGAATACATAACAATAAAGTTACCTTAATTTTAAATTCTTATTTTACATTTTAGGCAGACGGCGGCTTCAAAACAGCAAGAGTAAGTTATCTTCATTTAAATCATATAAAAATAAAGTATAATGTAAAGGTCGATGATCGAAGGAAATTAATCCATGAACTCGTTTCGACTATATCAATAAGCGTTAAGCTCCCTTTTGTATATTTGACAGAGTTGATGTGCACCGTATACATATATTTATTGGATTTGATAGATCTTATTTGAAAAAAGAAGCATCAAAGTATTCATTTGAACGTTTAATTATTATATAAAATGCTGGCTTCACATGGGGTCGTAATAAGGTCTGTTTGAATTCCGTGTATCTATTGTTGTATTTTATTTTGGCAGTAATGATGATGACCATGGAAGAGCACCAAGCGCTGCGTCTGATACAAAGGGAGATAAATTCTCAAAAATGATGGTGATGATGACGACGAAATCTAAAATGTAAGTTTGATCACCTGGTTTTTTTTTATCAATTGCTTTTCTGTCTTTGTTACTGCAAAAAGTGTCAGGGAGAGGAACTCCAGATAAACCCCAATATCCACCTGTATCATATACCCAATGTTATGCAGCAACGAGCATTTTATCACAAAAAAAACAGTGGATACAAATTACAGTCATTTTTGTAAGTTGGTACTTTACAGTTGAATGAGTTGCATTAAGACAATGAAAATGCAAGAAAAAGCCTACTTTAAAATTGAAGAGAATTTTTTTTTTCAATTTAAATCAGTGTTATTCTGAATACCTTCTTGTTTCATGATTTTATGTCGTTGGTTTTGTACATGTATTTATTTGTTTTGGTTTTACTTACAAACACAGTTGAACTAATTATGTTAACAAATGCATTAAAACTTCTATAACTACATGTTTATTCTATTTAATTTTTAAACTGCATGATTCAATTCCAAACGGGCTTAAAACAAGGAGAGGATATATTTGCTTGTATCGGAAGTAACACGACAACATTTGTTCACATTCAAATAGAATAATTAAGGAATTGGAAAGATTAAGTATTGTTGGAATGCCATATTTTTTTATAAACTACTGATTCCCTGAATATGACTAATAATGAGAACTCTTTAACTCCAACGCTCTTTGAAAAGCAATTCGATTGACAAAATATTTTAACATTTCTAGTACTTACTTTTCAAATGATACTAGATATATACGTTCTCGTTTGGGACAACTTTGAATGTTATGTTTTTAACAAACACTGTAGCAGTCATACTTTGAGTTTGACTCAGAGCTTTGGTGCATATCTCCGATGTCTTGTTGGAGCTGTCAAATGTGTTTTTCTGTTAATCTCTCGAGTCACAAAATTCATAAAAAGACACTATGCAATAATGTTATCAACATTACAAATAAAATATCATTCTGTCTAAATCCTTTTTTTTTTCGTTTTCATCTTCAGATGCTTTCTTTGTACCATTCCGTCAATCTATCTTCTCAACTACTTCTTCTTCTCCTTCACCATCATCTTCTTTTTCTTCTTCCTATTTCTTAAAAATCTTTTTCTTAATCCTCTCTACCCTTGTCCCTTTGTACATTTGTCATTTTTAATGTCCTTCTTTGTGACTCTCTCTTCGCATCCCTTCACATACTTTTTTCTTCATCTCATTTTCTTTCTTTTACCTTTCCTAGGTGTCTGCCTCATTCTTAATCTACCTTATCTTTCTTTGATCATTTTAAGGGGTTGCACTCAATTTTCTTCATACATAATAAGTGTATTTGACATTTTGATGACAAAAATGCTTTGTTGCCCTTATTTAGTGTCACAATGAAAATGTATTGAAAGTACCTTTGTTTGTTCTTTTACGGATATGAAGAGATTGTGAAATGATATTAACAATTTTTATGCTGATGGAATAAATGTAAGTCATGAAACTTGAAACTTGCAAGCCAAGTTATGAAGAAATAGAAAGGTAGTCGTATCGTATTTTATGAATGAAAATTATTTAATGAATAATATCTTGTTTATTGTATCTTCAAGGCCATATATAATAGATAAACATATAAGATCCAACACAAGGTCACCTGTAATAGTTAAACATATAGAGTCTAGTAAAAACATATAGGATCTAGTAACTTTACTTTTGTTATCAATTCACATAGAATTTTATTAAAGCCAGAAAAGGCTGACAAATGCATAATCAGACCATTCGACAGGCCGATTTTATATTAATCATGAGTAATGAAAAGATATACGTAATGGTTCAATATTTTTTTCGAAAGCATGCGTTAGTTATATGACAAATAATTTTGTAATGCCATCACCATCTTTACAATCATTGTCAGTCATTGTATTAAAATCATTTTCGATACATTGAACTTCGTTTTGGTTTTTATATATTTTCCAATTCAAAAATACATTTATTGTATTATAAATCAATAGATTTGACTGATATAGATAACATTTCTTTATTCTGTTGTGTAGATTTTAGGATATAGCAAATCCAGAGCCAGTGTCACATGCAAAAAGAAGTGATTGTTTTTGGTTTTTTATATTGCATCAATATCTTTGAGAGTTTTATGCACCTTTTATTGTTATGTTGCGACATAAAATCCTAACCCGGAAATTAAGAAAAATAAAACATGTTGTAGGAAGGTGGGAGTGATAATAAATATATTCCAAGTAAATCGGGTCAAAGAAAAAGAAACTCATGTTTTAGTCATGCCATATTCAAGGCAATATGAACATTTATGTTTAAATCTACAAGTGTATTTAACAAATCTCTCTCTAAAGTCAAATGATTTTGGGTTGGAATTATTGCAATTATTATGTAAAAATAAGCGGAACATGGTGATTATTTAATACTTTATTGATGAGGAAAGGTTGACATTCTGTATTTTACTTGACTCATTGAAATGTGGTAAGCGTAACTAAATACCGGTATAAGTGGATTTTTTTTTTACTTTTTTTGGATGAAAATTGAGACTTCTCAAATAAACAGATCTTTTAGAATTTGAATTTCGTGATGATCTGAAAAGCTGTGATTAGTGGTAAATAGTAACTTTAATAAATAGTGTTACAGTTTTATTTGGCTTCAACGTTGACAAGCTGTTTTAGATAATTAAACAGTTAAACCATTACGAAGATTGTTTGCATATAATTTCAAAGCTGGTTCTTTTTTGTAACTTCTTGAAAGGAGAAAGGAATATATGATTGCACAAAAGGAATAAATGATTAAATTTTGTATATACACATTTTCATACGTCTTTGTACTGACACTGAATTGCGGTTGTTTAAAAGACTGGTCCTCATAAATGGATTCTTTAAACGTTTCTCCGACGGTTAATCGTCGTGGAAGTATACTGCGGGGATCTTTTGACGGTGGTCTCCAAGTTCCTGTGGACAACAAAGGCCGACGTCGCTCTTCACAACTGTAAGAATTTCATAACAAATCAATCATATACATATCTACATTATTTTTTTTTGTATTTTCAATTGGAACATTCTGTTCTTCAGATCGCCGTTCTTATGTTGATATGTGTTGTTTTCATGTTTAAAATTTAAGTTGATATACTGAGGTCCAAATTTAACCAACATGTCGTCACCATATTGCTAATCCATACAATATGCTAGAAATTAACCAATTACTGCAATGAGGTGACGATATTTTGTTGTTATTTTGTAAAACTCTGTCAGGAATATTTAACTAAGACATCAGATCTTAAAATAACAGACTTTTGTTAACTTTCGATCAGAAAGCTTAATCATACTCAATGTGCTGAAATTAATTACTTAACGTTCAAGTCTTGTTTCTCAATTGGCGTTTTTTAATTATTACCTTTTTTACCATAGTCAATTTTCTTTATCGGTATTATACTTGCATAATTTAATTGCAAAAACTTTGCACCGCCTTTTCCTGTAATAGTCGAATTTTCTTTCATGCACAAACACCAATATAACCAGGTTACAATGTAAATGGATTCTGTATATAAATATATTAAGTGATTTGTTGTTTTATTTCCTATATCAGTTTAAGTATCTATAAACAGCATCACAAAATTTACAATTGAAACAAGTTAACTTTCTTTGACATTGTCATTTCCTTATAAAAGTTTGTCGTTATGTTACAAAGCGAAATACCGTTTTTAAGGTCCATTGAAAATGAATGTAATGTAAGAATAATTAGAGATATCAAAAATCTCTTCATGTGCATTTAGTTCAAAATAAACGGATATTTTCTCCAAGAGATATATATATGTTCCCATAATCGACAATGTTTATGCAAGATCATGGTTTCAAAAATAATAAGATTATTTGAAGCCATTTTGTATCTTCATCGGGCTGGGTGAAACAGATGTATTTATATGGTAAGGTTACGGTTACTAATGTTCAATCCATGTAAAATGAGAAATGTAAAGTGACGTGTATAACTTGAATTAAAGTAGACCTTCATTATTAGAATTAGAATATTATATCATACATTTTATATTGAATATGAACGTTCTTTATTCGTTTAAGAAGTACAAGCTTAATCCGATTGTGATTTCTGACGAATTTACCTTTGTCTTATTTTCTTTATATTGTAACACAATTATACCTGTTATAGAAGTTTCCTTTCAATGAAATTGTCATTCAAATTTCTCTTTGTTACGATCAAAAACGCAATGATTATATTTCATACTCATCTGTAGAGATTTAATACGAAAGTGAGAGTATAAAAAAACCTCTTTATTGACAGAAGGTTAATCTATCAAACACTTAAAACTGCAATATCAAACAATTCTTTTTATTGGACCAGTTGTTTGATTAACTGTTGAATATTGTGACAGAGATTGTATAACCATATGAAGATATGCGTTAAGTAAGTTAGTTAGATTTTTTCTTTATTTCAGTGACATATGATATTTTGCAAATAGACATAATATTATACATGTATCAATTGTGAAAAAGAAAGAAAAAAAGAGAAAAAAAGAAGCACCAGCGAGATAGACAAAAAAAATACCTATCATGATAATTAACTAGATTATCAGAATTATCACTGTGAACAGATAGTACCAAATTCTCGAAATAATAAAGAAAAGAACAAGAGAATTGCACGAAAAGAAGACAAGGAAAGATTAAATCTATGATCAAATAGTGCAATTATGTTTAGTTATTCTTAACACTAAAATGAATGAATTACCACTTAAATTTAGATTAAACGTAGTTTGTTATTTTATATCAAATATGCATTTATAATACATTTTGCGAGTATTTTTTCTAAGATATAATTTCATTTGACGAGTTTATTTGTATTGCAAAATTGCAGATATGATTGAAATGAGCATGATTTATGTTTTCACTCACCATTGACCTTGAATGTTAGCATATAGTTTAATAATGACAATAAAGAATGTCATTAACATACTTGCATACTGACATTTTACTGGGACTGCACAAGATTTTCATTGATATAAGTCAAAGTATTGCCACAGCAGTGCATGAAATGTTTCGCCTATCTGATGAAAAGAAAAGCCATAGACCACAAAAATACCCTTTAGTAAATCATTTGCTTTAACAGTGTGTTTTTTGTGTGATTTTGTGTGTGTGTTTTTTGTTGTTGTTTGTCAATTTAAGTAAGACATAAAATGCTTTTCCCCAGTACTAGTCTTACCATTACTGCCAATCTTTCCTTGATGACAGATCATTTGTGTAATTTACGTTTGTTTCTATATATTTAACCATTTCATTATTTAAGGTATTTATAAAGATAACATTTCTAGAGTTTGCACTGTTTGATTTTGTATAGGACATCAATGAACAATTACATGAAATTAAGGTATCGTTTACTTCAAAATTAGTCAAAGTCTTTGAGACTCTCATGGATCTGTCATTGTTGCTTTGATGATGCACATTTACCCAGTAAATAACGGCAACTATTATCTGGAAATAGATTTATGCTTTCATGAGCTATCATTGAAGTTAATTGAACTAAAACATTCATGTGCTTTCATCACAGGATACACTTTGATGTTAATTGAACCAAAAGGGATCAATTGTAAATGTAAAATAAGTGTTCTAGTAATATGATAATCAATCTATCAGGATATTTATGTTTTAAGTAATACTAAACGTGTGCTATCCTTTCTATCGTTTATACCTAACTTTGTATAGGATCAAATATCTTGTCACTTTTAATATATTCAATTCATGGAGGATGAATAAATTTGGATTTAATATTTGACTCATTGAAATGCGATTAACCCCCTATCGTATTGTAATTTAATGTCAAGTGGACGTTTATTTGACTCCTTTGTAAGCAAATTGAGACATTGCAAACAATATCTTTCAAATATATTTCTAGAAGAAATGAAATGAAATATAACACAAACAGTAACATCTGAGCTATGTTTGAATGAATAAAGATTCATAAAAAGTTAAAGCAATTATGTTTCTGTGTAGGACGATCACACATCCATTTCCAACTATGATAAAATATTTCGGTTTTAAAAGTTTCAATAGAATATATAACATAACTTGTTGAAAAAAATGTAATAATGGGCGATATGAATACATGTCATAATAATAGTGAATTCGTGTTGTTAAAATAACTAATTGTCAGGAATATGTGCAAAAAATGTCTCTGAATAAAACATCGATGGTAAACCGCCAGATGGATATTAAGACTTCGGTTTCAAAATTACTGTAAACAATAAAGAAAAGAGAAAAAGAAAAGATAACTCTTACAGTATATTGATGTTGATGAAGTGACTGACCGTCAGGATTCCATTAAAATGGATACCTTAAACGTGTCTCCGGCAGTAAGTCGTCGTGGAAGTGTGTTAAGAGGATCTTTTGACGGCAGTCTCCAAGTTCCCGTGGACAACAAAGGCCAGCGTCGTTCTTCACAACTGTAAGAACTTCATTTCAAATTGTATTCATGCATTTTCTTTTGTATTTTCGGTTGGAACATTATGTGCTTCAAATATCCGTTCTTCGGTTGCTTTGCGCTGTTTCATGTTTAGTATTGACCTTTGATATACTGAGCTCCATAATTTAGTCATACTCCCATAACCAAATATCGTATACATATCTTTTTTGTATTTTTATTTGGAACAATCCGTTCTTTTAGATCGCCATTCTTAGGTTGTTTGTGTTGTTATCAGGTTTCTTTTATTAATCATAGTGTTCTCATGCCTTGGTATAAGGTTGAAGCAGTTCAAGGAATGAGTGACCGGGCTTCAAATACCGGACACTGTTCGTGTTCGTACAAGCAGGAGCCTCATCTTTTGAATGAAGTTTATCTGCGACTTTAGCGGAAAATATCTTTATATGTCTTTTCATTAATACAGATTTACAATTCAATTCAACTAAGGTTTTTCAATTCATTTATCAAATGTGTCAGTTGAATTTATTTGTTTTCATCGTCCAAATTATCTGCAGCATTTAAGTATACGCTTCTATACATTTTACTTATAGAGCAATCCTACAATGGCCATATTTAGTTGCCTGTTTTTAAAAACATTTCGATTTTACAACTAAGATTTGTCTTTAAATTTTGCACAAAACATTTGTCATATGAATGATTTCGATATATTCGTTCTTGCGTTCTACGTTGCATTATAACAAATAATAATAATATTAACAAGAGAGCGCCACACGTTTAGTGATTTAAGTTACTTTTCTCTGTTTAAATGAATCATTTTATTGTTCTGATGCAAAACATAAAAAAATCAAATCAGATTTGGTATACAAGTACTTTTGCTATGCATTATCAGTGCCATTTCTAACTGTATTATTGATATATTACTTGTGCAAAAAGGTTAAACAAACTAAAGGCTAAAACATTTCATATGTTTGGTTATCTATGAATCTGTTTTCAATTTATCATTTAAAGATATATTTATAAATATATTGTCTCATTTAAGCGGTGATAAATATTAAATCAGACGGTTATATAATATGTGTCAAATTGAAAATATGTTGGGTGATACCTTAAAAAATATTAATCATTCGACGTGAAAATAGATAAAATGAAGCTATGTCTTAATCTCTTTTTTTCTAATAAGTAAAATTGTGAAGCTACAGATACAAATAATTAATTTTAAAATAATAATTTCTATGAAAATACTCAGTGTTTGTAAGAGGGAAAAATCTAACTAATAATAAATGAAATTAAGTAACTTTGTCATATTCTGTAGATGAGACACTATGCTATACAAGACATGCAGTTTTCTTTCATTACAAGATAAAATGAATATTATAATTTTATTCAAATTTTCTTTGTAACCATCAAACACGGATAAATTGTATTCATTTTCTTTTCATCTGTATTGATTTAATACGATAGAAAGTAAAGGACACGTTTATTGACAGTAGGTTAATCTATCAAACACTTAAATCTGCATTATCACACTACAATACTTAATATAATGTACAAGTTTATTATAGTAAACCAATTGTATGATAGCCTGGCGCGGATATCAAAGTAATGTAAATCTATAAGAAGTTTTTTTTTTCTTCATTTTTTTAGACCGCAATATCAAAACAGTCCATAACGTCTAGCCAATTTATCATCTTTGTTTATTGACACAAGGTTGGAAATATAGTTACATTATTATTTGCAATACTTTAAGTTTTTTACTGCTTAAAAATGAATCAGTAAAATAGGCCTAAATTAAAATTTATGAAAAGATTATCAAGTAGCAGCATTCACAATTTGTGTTAATAAACGCTTTTTGTTCAAGAGATTACATTGCGTTTTACATATGTACGAGTACACAATTATGTAGTATTTCATTAATTTGATTTAATTTAAGATAACGATTTGTTTGATTACATTTTGATATTTGATAAATGATATATCAAAAATTACAAAGAAATCTTGGTCACACTCGGTTTCGTAATATTTTGAAATAATTATATTTGTAATTACATCCTTCATATCCTCTCCAATAAAGTCAGTAACTATACTATTATCTTTTTCAAAATACATGCATAACTATATACTTATTTTAAGAATGACTCCATAAGACTCATCTAGAAAATAGTCATAATTACATTTATCATTGCCATACGAGTACAGTGTATACTTAGTTATATTTTCATACTCATTAGTTAAATTAAATTGTCCAAATTTTCAATTTTTCATGTAAGTTAGTTTGAAGACCTTTAAGCACCTATTTAGGACTTGTTTTACAAATGTTTCACATTTTTTCATATATATTTTAACGGTTATTTTTGCAAAATTAAGCGATTACTTTTCCTTTGAAGTCTAACATAAATATTATGAGAATATTAAATGCTCGGTAGATTAGACTGCCATTGCAAAGAGTTGGGTAAATGTTTTAATTGTAAGTGCAAAAGGTTTGATATATCATTCTTTTAAGAAAGAGAAAAGTACATAATGTATTTAAACTAAATGATTTTACCCGTATGATTTTTGGTTCTACGATTTTAATCCTGCAAATCATTTCTAAATTATAACTGTACTGTAAGATAGTTGCTGAGGATCTTAAATGACATAAATCTGTTCGTTCCAAAAAAGGGCAAAACATTTTTCTTTTTTAAAAATTTACCGTTGGTACCGACAAAAGGTCATCGAAGAATGTCAATGCTTATGATTAGGAAATATTGTTGTCAGAAAATGTAATACTTTTTTCATTTTGTTTGTTTCTAACACGCATTGTATTAGTATATGATGTAAATATTCGAAAATAAGCCTAAAGGTATACCAATATTTATTTTATAACTATTTACACGCAAATACATATCAAAACATTGTTCCCCAAAATTGTTGATGCTTTTGTTTTATCAAAGTCTTTTCTGAAAATACAAAGAATATCAATATCATTTCCCTCAATTAAGCATACACTCACACTGAACCAAGTGAATTGAAAATAGTTATTTACCTACTGCCGCAGCTTTCCAATGTTAGACTATTGCTGCAAGACGTTGTTTCTTTTTTCCAATTTGCGTTTCATTAGCTAGTACTGCATAACCTCTTGGAGTCGTTATTCTGTCCGACCTTACTCGGTACAATTAACTTCACAGTCTGTTATAACTTCTATTGTTCAATCTTATAAGAAAATATACACAATCTATATTGCACTAAAGTTTATCGAGTTTACTTAAAACGTTTGTAAAATACATGTAGATATGTAAGGTCTATATCCGGAAAACAGTGTCTGTTAAATAATTATATCTTATTATTTTAATGATTAGACAAGTATTTGTAAAAAAATGAATTAAAAGTTTTATTGTAGTCGAACATTCGTGTTGCAAATCTCTCACTGACAGCTTTGAAATTGTTACATACTACATAAAAGAGAGAAATAGAACCTCAACGGCAAAATTGAAAATGTTGCATAACCTTTCGATAAAATTCACTTTTCATATTTCAAATATATTTGATACTGTTATTTTTTTTTATTTATATTTTTTATTCCAAATCTGAAATTATTTGAATTTTATATGTAATATAATGGACTAGGCTATTAAAATGGGTTTGTATTTCAAATAAAAATATCTAGTTATCTTGACATTACTCGGGATCAACCAAGCAAACTCGTTGCGCATGTGAAATAGCGGGAAAAGCATCAGCTTTTATGTCCCACAGCCGTATTCAGTCCCCATGAATATTAGTATTATAATCACTCATCCCAAAGGACAAGAACGTCTATCAATATTAATATTAGACGCATATTACCGGTAATATATGAACACTAATATTTCATCAGTAGTATAGTTTCTATGATATATGTATGAATATTGCCTTTTCCCTTCTGACTTGAACACAAAAAGTTATTTTCATTCTATTATTTGATTCGACATGCGTATGAAATTTAATTAATGGAAAATGCCAATCAAATTCTTCAGGTTGCATAAATACTTTATGTGTCGCCCGGAAACACAAACATACCTCATTTATTTTCAGCAGTAGTTATTTATAGTATAGTTGTCACTTAATAGTATACATATAGTTGTAATTGTTATTTCTAATTCATAAAATTTTCTTTATACTAATTCAGTTCCGATTTTTGAAAAATATGTATAGCAAGGAAAGTTTAACTGTAAAGTTCGATCCTTATTGATAAATGTATGCAATGCCATTTAAAGATGCATTGAAATTTCGATCAATTTTATACTTTGATACAATGATAATCAATGTCTTAAAACAAATTTGGCTGCTTCACAGTCCTTTGATTTATAAGTCAAATTCTAAATCACCACGTTTCTTATTTATTTTCGTATTCAAAATCACTATGTTTTTATAACATATAACAGATTAATCTGCTGATAAGATTTCCCTGTTCAAACTGTCTATATATAAGATTGAATGGACATGATGAGATCGGAGGGTTCATAAAATACATGTTATTACGGTTTAATCATTCAGTGTATCCATTACTTTGAGGGTTTTACGCTTCTTTCATTGTTATGTTGTGAAACGAATGTTTACCCGGAAATTGCATATGGAAATGCTTTACGGAAAGTTTTTGAAGCTAGTGAATGAATATGTGAACATTATTCAAAGCACGTCACCAGTGATCAATTATTAATCTAAACTGACAGTGTATCAGTAATGTCATATTCAAGGCAACTTAATTTTTATGTTATGAATAATACATTATGAGTTTTTGTCTTGAAAATAGTTCATGCGTGTACAAGTGTTGGATTCGGTATCTTGCTTTGTGAAAATTGATTTGAAAGTGTAGATTCAAGAAGCGTTTATGATAAGAAATATCATCTCTTATCCATAAGAAAGTGAATATTCTTTTGTGATTTGAGATCAAGTGGACATTAATTTGACTCCCATATTAGAAAATTGAGACATTTCAAATAAGAAATCGCTTTTGATAGCAATTTTAAGAGAATATTAGACGGATTATTGCAATTTGTTTAGGAGAACTGGTCATAGATTAGCATTTTGACATTGTGGTAAAACTTATGATGTCAGTTTGTCGAATTTACTTCCAGGGGTATATATATTTTCAGTGGAATTGTTAAACTAGTCAATCAAAGATATGTTCAGTTTTTAACAGTATGATCTAAAGTTGAAAATAGTTGGAATATAAATGAAAAATAGTGATAGGAAAATTGATAGGAGAATATCTATTTGAAAATGGCTGGTCGTCGGGATTCAACTCAACTCGATACTCTCCATATTTCTCCGGCGGTAAGCCGTCGGGGTAGTGTCATGAGAGCATCTTTTGATAGCGGTCTCCAAATTCCAGTAGATAACAAAGGCCGCCGGCGGTCTTCACAAATGTAAGTAATATATATATAAAGATATTTCTTGTATAACATTCCCTTTGACAATTTTTCTTCCAGATTTTGTCTTGTCTTGTGTCGTGATACGACTGAATCATTTAAACTTTTTTCAACTTGATTGCAAATTTTCCTTACCCTTATCCTGTGGATTTTTCTTGAATGTGCTTGTCCAGCCTCCATTTTTTAAAAATTGTCCACTATCAGTTTTGGGATATCTAAATGAAAAGTGAGAATGTCATTCAACAGTAAAGAGCCAGGTTAGACTTCGCGGGTGTGCAAACTGCTATGACTCTATACTGGTAACAAAGGGTAAACTCATTCGGTAGAGGGTAAGGTATTTGTTCTCCATTTTCTTTCCGATCAGTTCACATATGACAATGAAAACACCTGCAAATAATGGATGAAATCATATAATAAGCGTTCGTTGGTATGCAGTATTGTTACAGTGATTCTCTTTACTAAAAAACGATATATCTGACATTGAAAATATATAAGATATAATCTGCAGAATTGGAAATGAAACTTTTCCGAAATTCTTATTCATCAGTGCTTTTGAATACTGCGAATTTTTAGTTATTAATATCAATATATAGAATTGGAGACACGAATTGGTTCAGCTGTAAATGCTTTGCCAATGATTCGTGCTTTGATGTTTTAACTCTTTTCTTAAAAGAAAATAATCATTTCATATTTTACTCAAAGAAGAACAAAGCACATAAATTGGGACGGCAAAAATGTCACAGATTTGTAGAAAATAATGGGAGGTTTTCAGATCTGTTCTGCGTCATTTTATCATTAATGCTATTTTATCGCTATGTGTAACTTATAATTAACACGATAACTATAAAACAGCATAGTGCTGAAATATTCATATTTCTCATTGGATCAATTGGAGTCAAAAAGCCTAAAACATAAAATTTAAAAATTAATCAAGTGAATCTGCAAAGGATAATAAAGAAATATGTTCAGAATTAAAATTTGAAAATCTTAAAAACCTTAAAGCAAGCATGTACGCTGTCTAATTATCACAAGACTGCTATTCAAATAAATGGACAATGTTGAATGCGTTCATGGATATTCATTTTTCACTCAAGAGAAACATATATATTACTTTCAGAACATTACCATTTCACAAAATTTTACTTTGCAGATGTTTCGAAATTCAAAATTTTACCATTTCATGTTAAATGTTGATTTCTGCTTAAGTCGATGCTTAGGGGCCTGAATGGTAACTTGCACTTTCCGGTACCGTCTATAAACAGGCTCAATCAAACCGAGCCTACAATATTTTCAATTTTGCCGTGTTGAGCTTCCTTTAAGGAATTTTTTGTTTTTCTCTTTTTTTTCTCATGATTATATTGAAAGTGTTCTTGCATTTCCTTATTCCACAAATGTAAAGAAGGCGTTAAGCTCAAAATAAATTCTTTCATTGCTTTTCACAAGTGCGGTTCATTATTTAGTATCAAATCAAAATTGTTTGTGTCTGTCAATTGTCGACGAAATGACACCGTCTTATATTAACTGAACCATAGTGATTTATCAAAATATTCGATGTTCTTCTTTGCAAGTGTCATCTGATAAGATGCCATTTTCTTCGTGATGTTATCTACATCTGTTATGCAATTGTGCTCGTGCAAAAACTGGTTTCAATATACTACTATAAAAGGAGCACAAATGTTTTTGTAATTTATATTATCATACAGTTTAAGGCCAGGACAGACACTTGATTTTATATGTTTCTCTTAACGTGCTGGGCAATCTGGATTTTATCAGCGTTTTGTGTTAAAAATCTGAAAGGGGGGTTGATCACTCAAGAGTAATGACAAGAAAAGAAAGAGTTGACTTTTGCAGACTCGGTTTCAATGATTCTGATTTTGAGAGATTATCTAATGTGCAACGTCTCTCATGCCCCCTAGCACCGGTTTTAAATGTATTTCTAAATGAAAGTTAACGTTTGTGTTTTATGACACATAAGTTAAACGTCTTTCAAAGAATGTAAAAACTGACTCGACCACCAGGATCATTTGATAAATACCAAAACACTTCTCACCTGATATCCTTCCTTTACGATAGTATTTATCGGTTGATACCGTGGTTTTAAGTCAATATACAACATTTTTCTACACAATGCATTCGCAAAACATTGTTATTGCTACATGTAATGTCTTCTATACCACTTATTTTAACTAGATTACTTTGTTCTTTCTTGATTTTTAACTTATATACTTGAAATAATACGAAGCTTTATAGAAATATTAACCTAAGAAACTGCATAAATAGCAGTTTGTTAATTGATACTAAAACTAAAATCAAAACAGTGATCCCTGTAGGACAATTAACCTTAAATACATTGTATAAGATTCAACCAAAGAAATCTAATCTTGTTATCATACTTCTGAAGTTTTTTCTCAACCAATGATCTACCTTTCAGCCAATAAACTGTTGTGATACTCAATGTTGTTATCGCCCATAAACAGGCTCAGCATCACTTTTAGTTTTTCCATTTTGGCCGGTCAAACATTCTGTTTTTTTTATTCTATTTTATTGTCTAATCAGTTTTGTTTGTGCCGTTTTGAGGCTGTAACAGTCGCCCCGTAAATTCAATCAAAGTTGTTACATTTTCGATCCTTGAAAATTGTTCAGCACGAAATTTTTGTTTTGTTTGTAATTTTATGTCCTTTCAATTTGAACGTTTTTGTAGTTGGGTGGTTCTAGTATTCCTATTTGAATGCTATTTGATAAATCCTAGTATAAGTTGCTCGCTCTTGAAATATTTCTTAAGAGATTCCGGTTTTCTCTTTTCCATGACTATACGGACTTTTGAAAATAGAAATAAATGTGCAATCAATGAATAGTCACCTCTATATTTTAAGTGAAAGTTCATTCTTATAACTGTTGTCTGTCGTCTTTTAAAGTGAATGTTTCTGATTGTCTGCATTTCTGTTATATTTCTATCTTTCGTTCGACTTTTAGTGGTTTCTTCCGATGATGTCCTGAAATATAACACCTTCTTATGGCAGTAGTTTGACATTTATCTTTGATTGCTTGATACGATTATTTTAAGTAAGCCCTTTAAATATCAAGACCGACTTTTCTATTTGTCAGACAGACATGCGGAGTTTTTAGGTAAATAAGGCAATGCAAAAGGGCAAAGGATCCGATCTATCAATCTATTACAGGATGTAAATGTTTAATTGAAAATGTCATATAGTTTGTGTGTATATACAATATAAGTAATGGAAGTGTAATTGAAGTTATGTAAGATTAACTTGATCTTAAGAATTGTTCTTTAAAAAGATTCTAGTCGGTGGAGTAAGGGTATTTAACCATGCCGGGAAGCCGACGAGGGTCGTCGGAAAGTGACACTCTTGCCGTGCCACAGCCATCGAGTCGTAGAGGTAGTACCTCAAAAAGAGGCTCGTTCGGGGAAATTCATTTGCAAGTTGATAATCTACCGTTGCCGCCGACACGTGGTCGTCGGAGGTCTTCAATCGTGTAAGTCGTTTTTCATGTTACACTAAGAAATGTTAGATAAACTAGAAGGGTGCATTTATTATTATAATTTTACTTAGTTTGAAAAAAAAACTGTATGATTTCATGTATACGATTTTATCTCGGTATGTTCATCTAAAAATTAATTGCTTTGCTTTAGTTTGACAATATACGTTGCTTAAGAACCGAATGATAAATGTGTTTAAACACAAAACGGTAGAAAATGTGAAAAGACGTCACAGAATTGTTTGAAAGGGTGGGTTAACACGTCAGTAAAAAATGTAAAAAATCTCAGTACGGTGTCCATCAATTATATAGTGATTTCACTCATTCTAAATAGTTTCTGACACTAGCAAATTTTTTTGGAAAGACACATTTAACCTTTCTTACAATTCATTTATTTAGTGTCAGCTTTTCCGCAATAACAACAACTTCGTGGATATAAATCTATGAAATATATCACAAAACCCTACCATATCTCTTGACAACGACGAGTGAAAAATTATCAAAAGAACATTCTAAATTGACAAAGTTATTCGTTATCTTGCTTTGCTTTTAATTGTGCATACTTACTACTTATCCTCTATGCAACATGTACATCTACTTCTTTCAAGGTATGAATGTCTTTTTGAAACTTTAAAGGTCTTATTTTACAGATGTTTTCAAAAACATGATAACAGCGGCAAAGATTAAAGAGCACAGTATCTTGAATAAACGAACTCGTCCTTTGTTGGTTAGGTTTTTAAGCAATTTTGTTGTAAAGTGACTGTTAATCAGATTGTGAGATGCCACAACATACACTTTATTCAATTGTCAAATTGTTTGAAATGTTCATCTTGCCTGGCTTTCCGTCTACCAAGATCTTGCGAAGTTTAAGTAAATTACTGTATAATGAAATGAAAGGTTACGTTTAAATTGTTATTAGCGCAAGCATCGAATTCTTTCTTACGGAATGTCAGTGGTTCTACTCAGAAGCTCGTTTACGCCTGAAATAATGCACAAAGTGGCAGCAGAGGTCTACCTCCACCAGAGCGCCATATGACCTGTATTGTGTTAGTGTGAATTAAAAACCCAATTAAAAAATAGTGTTATTGTTTGTTTACATATCATATACAAAATGTTCATCATTGTTCCGAATAGCTTCACTGATTCAAAGTTACCATATTTTAGTAAAAAATTGATAGTAGTTCTATGTTCAAATGTTTTCTTTTAAGCTAATGGTTTCATTGTGTGACCGTCGTATTTCAATTTGCCCATTGCAACCTTACCGTCTGTCGTGTTTGCAAATGAAAAAAGTAAAAGAGCTAGTGTGAAACGAATAATTAACAATTATTTATATCTGTATGCATTTATTTGCATCTGTAATATATGAGAATAAATTAGTTTTAAATAGTGATAGAAATATTATACTGTCTACACGATCCAGTAGTTTTTGAAATAAAAAGGGACTACATAGAAGTATTTTTGACATGACATGATGGTACTGGAAATATGTTTTCAGGATTGAACATTATAAAATTTGATGTAGATCCATATGAATAACTTGTTTGCAAAACTTTCAGATCCTTTGGTTGGCCCGTTTCTTCAAGAATAATCATTTTTATTATGCAAAAAAATCAAATCTGGCTAAAAATCACTCTAAATATAGATTTTCAATTTTATTCTGAGTACATGTGTATTTCTTTATTATATGTCTGGGGTAAATCTGTTTTAGTAGGGCTCCTTTAAGTGCTAACATAAAGCAAAAATGCGGTTCCAATAGAAATTATGACACATGTATGTGTAGATAGCTTTGACTGAAAATCGTTAATTTGAAATAATGTGTATGTATCAAATTTAATCTTTAACACCGATTGCAAGTGCATACACAATTATATCCTGCACTGAGATGTTTATTGTGCTGTGCCATGACCGTTTATTTTGTACCCTGAAACTGGCGGCACCTGATTCTACATGTACACATGCGACCAGTGGCGACCCAAGATCACCCGGAGAAAATTAACGATCAGTTTAAACAAAATTACAAATACTTTTATTGGTACTAATAATGAAAAAAGTATTATGATTAATATTGCACGTTAAAGCTGCACACCTCCAAATGAGCCAAACTATTTCAAGAAAATCAATATTGAGAAAAATGTACAAACATTTTAAGAAAGGTAAAAACAGCACATGTTATGTGCGGTTTTAGACTGATTTTGAAGTATTTTATCACCATTTTTCTACTGCATATGTTGACCCCTTTTTGTAATTTTCTTGAATTGCAATATGTAAATTGCTTTATTTGTTCACCCCTCAATATTTTACTTTTTAACACATTTCCAAATTTTTAATGAAAATTAACCTGAATCTGGAGGCGCGCTGCTTTTAGCCTTTTTTCAAGAAGTTATTTTGTCTTTACATTTTATGATAATTGCCAATCATACAATCATTTTAATAACTTTTATAATACTGATTGTAGATTTTTTTTAATGAACTAAAATGCTATCAACTACTTTTCGTTAGGGGACAATAACGCCCAGAGTTAAAATTGACAATCTGCGGTCGTTCATTAAAATATTTGTTTAAACACTTTTTAAGTACATTTTATTACGGACCGGCATGATTTTGTGTTTATTTTGCCTATTATCACTCTCTCGTACGTTATTCATGACTTTCAAAATCGTAAATTTAGTAAATTTATCCGGTATGTATTGATTATTGACGAAACACTTTCCCTGTTTAACTAGATAGCCTTTTGATGAGTTATTAAGTGCCACATAATCTCCTATGTGTCAATATTCCCAATAACATGTTCGTATTGTACGCGTCCAATTTTCCTAAAGAGCAATTGATTGTAGTAGCGCTGGCCAATTAGTCCTAAAATGTCCGAACAAGGTTCAATAATATAATCATCGGAAGGGCATTGAATAGGACTAAAACCTTAACCAATCTCGTAAATTAGTATTTTCTGTTTCAGCTGACGATAAAAGAGAGCCGTATTTATTTAAGTATTTTTTAATTATCTGAAATTAAATTTCAATAGGTCTTTGAACTTTAAGTATGTAAAGAAGACTTTCTACATTTTTGACATTAATTCATTGAAATAGTTATCGTATTATCTTTAAAGTAACATTATAGAAGAAGAAAAAAAAACCTTCAGAAATTATATTTTCTTCTCTACTTTGAATCATTTGTTTACGCTTGAGCACAATGATTATATTTCTGTCCTTTCAGTAAAAAAAAATAACCATACCAAACTTTGTTCCTTTAGTTTTTTGGCAATATTAAAAAGAATATGGTCTGTTAAAATGCTTTATTAATTTTTGATCGTAGGTCCGTTAAAATGCTTTATTAATTTTTGATTGTACAGTGTTTAAAGTGGATTTAGTTTCAACGTTTTATAAATTTGTATGGGGAATGAGTACATATTTCCATACCAATGAAAATATTGACACCTTCCTTATATCAATGATGTCTAAATACGGCTTATATCACTGACAATCAAAATGTTCGTGGTCAATGGTCAAAGTAAATAAGACACCAGTCATTACAGCTTAACAGAGAGTTGGCTTATAATGGAAATACCGGTGCTTTGTTCAAATCGGTTGAAAATCGGAAAAGGGTGAAACACTTGAAGATTCAATAAATTGAAATAACGAATCTAGTAGCTGAGTTCAGAGAAAGGAACAAACACTTGAAATCCTTTTTCCACGAGACATAAAAATAATTGAATGGCTTCTGAAAAGCTTCTGTGTATAAAGGTTTGAGGATAAGGATTTGTAATTTTTTGCTTCTCAATAGGAGAGACCTGAAGTGTCTTTTTATTCAATGTGGTCATTTTTGTAATTTTTGTATTCCTTGATAGTGTTGGATATATTCTTGTCGTGTTCTAAACTTGTCGGAATAGTATTTTGTGTTTTGTTCTTCAATGTGGATTTATTATAATGTTTAATGAAGATGTTTGTTAAAAAATTAGCGCAAACCTGATTTTTTTATAAAGATGGTCAAATAGTTTAAATAAGAAATTAGAGAAATCTGTTTATTAAGGCACAGTTTTTAAAGTTCTTTATCATGATCGAAAAACCACTTTGACATTTTTAGTAAGATTAATCAATTTAAATCAAGTTTTATATATTGAGAATTACAACAGTATTATATGATTTTATCAATAACGCATGCATTTTTATGCATTTATAGCCATTGTTGTCGTAAAAGCGACATATTTAGGTTGCAGACCCATATCAACAAGTAATTCTAGATTATAATTGTTCTTGAAATAAATACATAATCGTTAAAGACAGAACATGTCTTGGGCTAAACTAGCATCTAATAGCCGTTCTACGGCATTAACTGATAGTAATTCTACGGATACACCGTCGGGAACGGGATCCCGTCGGGATAGTAACGTAAGCAGTGCAGGAAGTAATTCCAGTGTTAAGAATATGTTTAAAAGATTATCACTAGGAAAGGCCGTCAATTCTGATTCGTCGGAAAAAAGTTCAGATTCAAGTTGGAAATCTGTAAAGCGAATGTCGCTATCGGTAGAAAGTCGGAATTCAGATCGAAGGCCCAGTGATGGTTCTGTAGGAAGTGAACAAAACCAGGAAGGCGGCACGGACAGGGTTTTAGACCGGGCAAATCGTAAAATGTCGCTGGCGTTCAAAAAGCTAGGAAAAGCTCAGTTTGGACTAGCCTCAATTTTATCGTAAGTTTCCTTTCCCCAATATTTTTTTAAGATTTATTCTGATGTCAAAATGTTGTACAGAATTGTAACAGAATGGGATATGAGCATGTGTGTGTTTTTTGAAGCAACACAAAAGGACGTGGTTGAAATATAATTTTAAATCTTCAGTGACACATGTGATTGTCATATATACTATATATCTATATACATATGTACTTGATGGTTTTGATATTGTTTGTGTAAATAAATGAAGCTACGACAATGATATACATGTATGTATAAGATCTACCAAGGTCGGCCAATGTCTGATACAGGGCTAATCTGTTTCAATAATATATATAACAATCTAATTATAAAATGTTAACATCTTACATAAAATGTTAATTTAATATCAGTAGTATAAATAATATTTCATTTAAAATAAATGAAACGTAATTTATCTGTATGATTCTATAATAAATTTATCTGAACTTTTAGAGAGAAATATCTCAATTTTGAAGGTGTACGATTGTGTCTGAAATAATAAACGCATGCAGGGTTCTTCAGGGGTATTCCTCTACAAGAAGTTAGAAAGTCCCCATATTACCTTATACAGTGCGGGTGTTAGAATTAAGATTTTCCCTTAAATATATATATATATAAATGTCAGAAATGTATGTTATTTTAAAACAACAGTGGACAGGTTTTTTTTTCTATGAACAATGAATTAAATTTGTTTATGGTCGCCATAACATAAGAACGAAATGTTCTGAAAACTTTCGATTTCCATTAAGGAAACTCATGGAATACTACACGTAAAAATTGACAAAATTTAGAAATATAATGAATTGGGGAAAATGGATGCCGTTGATGACCAATGCTATGAGAAAAAATATGGAAAATACATAGTTACTCTTATGTGTGACCAATGCAGACCAAATTTAACCGACTCATCTGTCATATTTGTATTTACATTTTCTTTGAAAACGATGAATGCTTTTGTCTTAAAATATTTACCGTGTCAAAGGTTAATAAATATATGGAAAAAAATGAGAGGCCAGAATATGCAAAAACAATCCTTCCTGTGTGAGTAGAAATAGGATGATAAATACAGCAAATTTAGTCATTAATCGCACATACCAGTCTTGTAAATAATTTCTTGAATCTTGAATATTTTATTTCTCTTATAGTCTGAGTAGTGATTTTTCTCAAGTCAATAGTTTGGCTTATCTGGAGACATGCAGCTTTAATCTTTACTAAAATGCATTTTATACTGAACACAGTAATATGTATGTGTTTTTCAGTGGAACTAATAATACGCTTGAAAAATATCTAATCATATTCGCGACGTTCGAAATTGAAAATGTATGACATTGTTGAATGTTTAACCGGACTACAAAATAACTTAGTTATTCGCTACCTTTTTTTAACGATTTTTAGTTGATGTATTTTGACTTGATTACCACTAAAAATAATATGTGTAATACATAACTTGTATAATATTTCCTTATTTTTGTTTGTATTAAACATATGTTATTTTTCCGTGCTGTTAACCAATATTTGAGATGAAGACAATGTTTATTTGGGATTTGATATCGATATATCAATGTATTTATTTGAAAACATTTAATGTTTGGTCATGTTTATCCATATCGTTGGTTGTTGTTTATCTGTGTGTTAACTGGCAATTAATTTCAAAATCGGGTGACATAATTAAACCTATCGAGGAAGACTTCTAACTATAAGTGTACAATATGTTTAATGTCACTACAGTAGTTAATATTTTATGTCAATATTTGAGGCAACTACCTTTTGTGGCTCAAGGCTTTGCTTTATTAAACCAAATATTTATTTTTTGGATTGGTTTTTGAAATGTAACCTCAAAACGGACTTAATTTAATGTATGTAATGATACCTTGAATGTCTATCTATTCCTGTTCAAACAAGATTTTGTATGTAATGTTTTATGCCAGTTTTACCCTTTTGACTGACTAAATTGGTCTGAGATTTTTTAAGCAGATGGGCATTATACTTGTTTTAATTAACTTAACATTTACCTTACGTTTTAACACTTTTTAAGATAAACTTTGCCCAGTGGTTATTTTTGATTTCTTATTGTTAAGAGAAAATAAGGGATATCTATTACACAAGCTTTTTTCCTAAATTACTAAATATTTTTGGCAGGCCTTTTCATATTTCTCGCCACAAGATGTTTATAATATGGGCCGTGCCATGACAAAACCAACATAATGGGTTTGCGACCAGCATGGATCCAGACCAGCCTGCGCTTCCGCGCAGTCTGATCGGGATCCATGCTGTACGCTTACCAACCCTATAACAAGTAGAGAAAATGATGGCGAACAGCATGTATCCTGATCAGACTGCGCGGATGCGCAGGCTGGTCTGGATTCATGCTGGTCGCAAACGCACTATGTTGGTTTTGTCGTGACGCGGCTCATATGTTGTTTTTTCTAGTACAAGATAATTATTTAGGATACCTTGAAATTACACGACAACGGTATCATGTAACTTTGCATGCTGTTTTCAATGATTTAATCTGAAATTTTCAGTATCTTTTAGGGGCCAAATTATTATGAATTAAAAAGTTCAGCCAACACCATCTTAGTAAACTTATCTAATGTGTGCATGTATTACTTAATGTATTAATGTAAGGACACATTATAGATTGCATTAAAGATTTGAATATCATTGACTATGATAATGAGTTTACCCAAGTTTAACAGCTGAATAAATGATATATCTGTGCTCGTTACTATATAATTATATGAATGTACTGATGATAATTCTGAGAATATTAATGAGTGATAAAGCTGACTAGATGATAGGACCAAAAGGCTTGGCATGACGCATGAGTGTGTCCTCCGGTTTGTCGAAAACTGTTAACACGATAGCACGACAAATGGTGTCGTGTTGTTGTCCTTTAGCGTGTTCACCCACAACACGAAAACACTTCGGTTCGACATTGTGAAAAATCTTGGCATTTTATAGCCTTTTAAATTTGTGCTAGGTGCTACATGAAGTCGGAAATACAATTGTATTTCAAATCTACAGATCAGAATAGATCACGTCTTATTTAATCTCACTTAAAACTATACAGTTCATAAATATAATATATTTTACACGAATATCTGGTCCCGGATTCAAAAATAAAACCAACTTAAGTATATTGTATTTACTTAAACTCAATTACGTACTTATTTTACAACTTAAGTTGAGTAACAATGCTTGAGTTGAGTCTGATATTTTGAGACAGCTAAGAAGCTACCTGAAATTTCTACTCAAATATGGCCGAATTTATGAGACGCATCGACGTCACCGTTTTACTACTGTTGTCGGGAGAATAATACCTCCTCTGGGTCACGTACAGAAGTGAGAGAACGATAAAGATTTGAACCTGAGTCCATACTTTTCATACTTCAACATATTTCAAATTCTTTTGAGTTTGACACGTTCTTATCGTCACCCCTCCCACCCATTATTTCTTCTTCATAGATATAGGCTTAGGAAAAATACATGATTATAAATAAGTTCACCATTGAATAGCATTTGTAGCTGAGCATTTAGCTGCTAGATAAACGAGTCAGTCATTGAATTGAATAAACATTTAGCAGACGATAAATAAATGAGTTAATTATTGATGAACATTTAGCTGACAGCAGTATTACCTAATATTAATAAAATCTATTGTCATAAATACCAACAATAGGACTGATCTCTAGTTTTAATGAATTATTTAACAATCATTTATTAAATTTATCGATGATGCATGAATATTTATAACAACGGAAGCTGCTGTTATGTTATTTCACAAATTGAAATACTTCAGTTAATTTATATAAAATTGTTCAATTGTACAAATTATAAAAAGCAATACTTCCTCTGGAATTTTAATTTGGAATGTAGAATCTGCTAAAATATTATTCATTTATAGCATGCCTATTTTTTCAGCAACGTACTAACAACTAACACGAATATATTAGTTAAACATTGTCCCAAAGACAGACTATAGCATGAATTAAATCAATTGTGTCCGTTAAGAATCTGAAATCAATGAAAAAATTGACTTGGTTTAACTAAGATACAGTACCTCTATAAAGTATGATCGACATACACGACGTTGTACCACGATTAAAGGATTCGTGGCTATAATGCTTAATTCTATGAGCTTTGTTGAACGTTTTCCGACTGGTAAGATTTTTTTTGTGCTCGTTAAGGTTATTATTAATAGGTAGTTTTTTTTCTTTCTGTAATACCCCAATTAAGCCTAAAATTATTAACAGGGGAATGAATCTTCGGTATTCTTTCATTTCGCAAACTAGAACTTTACCTTTGGTTCTCAATTTTTTATGTATATATAGTTCTCTGAGGCCGATTCTTTTTATTAGTATTCTTATTTCATTACATTACATTTTAAAAGGGAAGTAATCGTTTTATTCGGAAAAGTTATGTTCGGTATTAAATTTAAAGGGGAGGTAATTATTTGGTCGGCGATATAATTAATGTTGACAGAGTTACTTTCCGTTATATTCAATGTTTTCGATTTCATTTAATATCTATATTTTTACATTTTAAAGGGGAGTAATCGTTAAATTGTCGAACAAATTTATGTTACAAGAGTTACTTTCCGTTAGGTTCAATGTCTTTCACACTCATGTTTATTCAAATTAATCAAAACTTGTATATGGTGAGAAAAACATTGCCATGTCAAGTAAAGTAATTGTTTACTTCTATAATACTGATATGTTGATGTTACTATTGCGATATTCCGTACGTGTTTACATGAAAAAACAGTCATGGAATTACAAGTCAATGGTAGATCGTCTCAAACACCGCCGACGAAAAAACGTGATGCGGCTCTCTATGACGTAGGTCGCCGGCGGAATACGTCACCGTCGGATTCGGGTTCGTCTTTACTAAGTGTCCAATCATGTTTAACTCCAGAAACCACCCGCCGACGGGAAGGACGCCGGGTTTCGTTTTCAAACAATCTTCCAGAGGCGCATTTGACGTTACCGACAACTAAACGGAGGGGGAGTACCCACTCAATGTAAGCTACTTTTTAACACTAACTTTCTGTTTACACGTTTTCGTACAAAAATACTGGAAGACCTTTTACAGATAATAAGTTTTATTGTTTTATCGGGATATTATTTCACTATAAACATTATTATTTTAGATGTCCAATTTGAATAGCATTTAATGTATTAACACCACAGTCATACGATGGCAGTTATGTTATAATAAGTTAAAATTGCAGTTATTCTGAAAAGAGAACTATGACCGTTTTATAAGAAAGAAACGCTTTCGTTATTAAGTTATTATACGATTATAAATGAACTAAGGGGAACAACCTTACTTCTCTCACGAATTTAATCAAATTACTTACCTCCCTTGTAAGAAAATTGCATTATACAAGGTTTTTATTTTATGATAACTTGATTGCTATAAAAATGTATTCAAAACATTTTTAACTTGGATAAAACTGTATTTATAAGGGAAGCCATCATGCAAAAGTCTGGATACGAGATACGTAACTATAACGTTAATAAAGTTTATTATAAAATCTTCATAAAAATCTTATATATAACAAGTTGAACTAGGATGAACTATTTTTTTTTCATCGGCTAAATAAATAAAAGATGCGGTTCAAAATAATGATTTATATAGTAGCAGGGATGTTTATTGTACATATTATGAAATAAACTTTCCTGATAGTACATAAGTATAAATCAGTTATAATTGTTTGTTTAATAACTTTAAGGAAAGCGTTTCTGTTTCAAGCGTTTCTTTGACTACCGATCAATCTATCAAACATCTTAATGCGATTGAAGTACAAAATTATGATTATAATTTTTATCCTAGATTGACTTTAAGTAAAAGACAATGTAAACATATACCCGTGATTTAAACAAATAAGACACCAAACTTTCAATATCGTGTAGTAGTTTCTTATCCGCCTTGATCTGTGAAATTCATTCGTGAACGTTTTAACGAAGAAAAAAAATGTGGAAATAACATGGAATTTTATCTGTGTAACTACGCCTTTTTCAATTTGTAATATTCCATTCTAATATTCAAGGAATTTAGAAACAATAATGCATTCGACGCGCGTGGAAAGTCGCGCGAATATGCGTCGTATGACGGTTATCCCACTTCCGGACCATGTCCGTCTGCACCCGCATATACCGCTGAGAAAAAGGTTTGCTTTTATTTTCAAGTTTTCGCGAATATAATTTATGTCAGAGACACATATGTTTAATGTTGGAGAAGGAATTTTGTATTTGAAGAATCTGTCCAGACACCTAACAGAATGTCAGTGGTTCTACTCGTGTGCCCGCACGTGTCCAAAATAATGCAAGGAGTCACTAACCAGCTGTTGAAAAAAAAACATAAGGCAACCGAACTGCAGTATATGATATTTTGATAAAACACGCATTCAGTGACAAATTCAAGTTGATATGTCTAGATGATTTGAAATGTTTGATATATTTAATATAGATTATATACGTCTATATTAGGAAGAATGTTCAAGATATTTAAATACAAAGTTGAACAGAAATATAACCATTGTAGGAGAATAACATTGATAAAACTATTAGCTCTGCAACATTTTAAGTATCATGATATTTCGCTTTATTTTTCTTATTGTTACTCGCGGGGTTTTAGGTTCAGTATTGGCCATTTAGGGTCATTATTCGGCAGAATGATAGACGAATATTCGACCGTCGTTTTGGAAGGTTTTATTATGATTCATTAATATTATGAATGCAGACCGTTGGCATAGAAATATACCAAATTGGAGCTACTTCTAAGATTTATGTTCCAAAGGATAATGTCCGCGTTTCTTCGCATATCAGTTCTTGTTATCTTCGGAAACAAACATGAGTGTAATGTATTATCATAAAGCAAAAAGTAAAGAAAATCTTTGTAAAGACAATTTTATCATAGTTTGTCATTATGGTTCTTTTATTTGGACAAATCATTTACACCGATATATTTCTGGGTGGTGATAGACATGTAGGCTTGTATATCATTGTACAGAAAAAATAATCAGCTCCTCTACTTAAAGTAGAAAAAAAACCTAGGCGTCTTGCCTTTGATATATGCACGTTTTTAAAGTGCAATTCAATATAAAAACGGTGTGCAAGTACAATATGTGCATTGAGAGTTTAAGCAATTGAAAATGTTTTGTGGTTTGTTTTATTTGTTTAATTTGTCAGATTCTGGATGACTGTATTTAATTGAATATATAAAAAAATGTCTGTCAACTACAAGAAGTATTTTTTTATCTTAAATGGACTTGTCCATCTTTCAATCTTGGCCGAACCATTTATTTTGTTTGGGCTGAATACCGAATGACACGCATTCGTGCCGGCTGATTTTTGGTCTTCACTGGCCACTATGGTAAAATCTGTTGCCGCATGGAGGTTAAGAGTTAAAAACTATTGAAATTGTCTTCTTTTATGTTTTATTTGTTTAATTTATAATAGCCAGGACGTTTTAATCATGTTAAATATATCACTTATTTGGTTTAAACAGTATTTATTTCATAAAGTTCAAACATAATAAATTTATGTACATCATGATATATCACTTGTTTGTATAGGTCGCACTTTAATATCTGTGACGAATTCAAATGCGCTTTAGCAGATCTTTATACGTATACGTGTTTCGCTTTCAAAAATATATTCTTACTTTCTTACCTGCCATTTGTCCACTCCAGCTAGTTTAAGACGTACATACTAATGAACGGACGAACGAAGGATTAGTGAATGAACGAAGGCATGACTGAATAGACGAATGGAAATATACTTTGTGTATATGGAGAAGTGAGTGAGTGAGTGAGTGAGTTGGTGAGTGAGTGAGTGAGTGAGTGAGTGAGTGAGTGACGAAAGAAAGAAAGAAAGAAAGAACAAACGAAAGAATAAATGAAGAAAAGAACGAACGAACACATGAACAAACGAACAAACGAATGAATGAATGAGCGGGTTGAAGGAGGATGGAAGGAAGGAAGGAAATATAGATAGAAGGAGCGAACGGACGAATACACGAACGAACGAACGAACGAACGAAACAAAACCGACAAAATATGGTAGCAATAGAAGCTAAACGAAATGAACATTAACCAGCAATCAAATGAAATAATTATGTCCCTCTATTACGTACTTTCTTCACGTCTATATTTCTATATTGATCACCCAGTCATTTAAACAGAGTTGATTTAATGTTTATCGATACATTGCAAGTTATCTGTACTTCTTTTCCAGCTTTCTTTGAAAACTTAATCATATTTTCTCCCCATTGATTTCTTTTAATAGCCTTTCCCAGTTCGTGTATATAATGATATATATGTTATATCGCAATTTAAAAAGACTAAATTTTATTTGAAGTCTTTACTTAATGTTTTTTTTTATTTTCTATTTATAGAAATAATGAAAGGCTTCGTAATAATAACAGGGATTTTTATCGTTTATATAAATATTTGCTTTTTTTCTGCGTGACGAAATTCCTATTTTATTTCTATTCTTTTTATATAATAAATGTCTATTATAAGAAAAATCAAGTTATTATATGATTTTATAAATTTAGATTTGCAATGCTTTGAAAATGGAACTGTTCATTTGAAAATTAAGGGAATTTAGTATAAAAATATACTAATAAAATTGAACTACCAATAATATACAGCCAGGATACCGCCTGGTTAGCTCAATAGCGTTGGACTGTGCATCGGGCGGCCCGGATTCGATTCCCAAATCGCAGGTCACTTTCGTTGTAATTTCGTTGTAATTGATCATGAAATTCTTTCTACGGTCATTCGCACTGTACCTTTGCTCTGGCATGTACAGAGGTGACCAGCAGTTTCTTGCAAAAGTGAAGCGCAACTGGTACTGATAAACTGCTTGACAGCCTGCTCAGGAACGATGCGGTGGCTGAACTGTGCTCTAGTAAATTTAAAGTGGCTTACTTCCGCGATCCGGAGTGAAAACTACCAACACCACCACCACTATACAGCCTTGTCAGACTGCATGGATGTGCAGGCTGGTCTGGCTCTGTACCTGTGGCTGAAGGAACTCACACTAAGGTCCAATGTTTAATATTTAGTCTGATTAACATACTGTTGAGAAGAAGAAAAGGTTGGTCTTTGACAAGTATCTTTGTGATTTCGCAGTTTCGTGGCGAAAAAAAAAGCGAACATACGACATGGGATAAATCAGCCTACCATACTTAACCAGTAATGCTGTAAAGTCACAATAATAAATAAAATATGTAGGTGGGTCTTTTGGTGTTTAGTGATGGCAGAGATTATTGATGATAGATGATCTCTCATAGACAAAATATGCTATCATCAAGGTAAAATAATCTACAGTCGTAAAATATGTTATACTTTTTATTCGAAAGTAAGAATAAGGGCATAAACGATATTATCTGCGTATATAGTTACTGGCGGTCTTTTAATCTTTCTTATCTTTTGGTTAAAGCCATTTATCAGACAATAAAGTATTTTAGTAACTTGAGAAACGTGCTCAAAAATCACTCTGTAGCAACTCCAGTCAATCGAAAGTAACTACATGTACATAGCAATGAAATTGTCCTTATTTGCGTAATGAAAATTTACGAACCAAATTAACCTACCTGCAATCTGCCATCACGGGTGCTGGTAATACGGTGTGACTTTTAATTTAAATGATATGTAATGAAAAATAGTACCGAATATCCATGCCTGGCCAGAAACTCTTCAAACATTACCAGCAAGGATTACCAGTCGTTGCCAGGTGACATGATATGACCGTCTGGCAAGATTAATAATCATAATGGCATACATCACACATTTTAATGGATACATCGCGGAATGGCCACTTCACACGACCGCGAGAAATTCAATTAAGCTTATCGCTGCAACACTTCGATAACTTTTTATCAAAAGTTTTAATGAAACAGTCAAGTGACTAACGGAAATGGAAATAGTTTGATTTTGTAACTTCCTTCTAAAAAAAACTCATATATATTTGAATTTTTGAAAAAGTAGTCATATGCTCTATGTATGGAATCCTGTTAACGACCTCTATTAACTCTGTTAACTATTCCACAATCTCCAGTTCTGTAACAATACAATGTAGTAATTCTACAATTCGTAGTCATGGTATATAGGAAAAAAACATTTTTTCATTTTTTTTTAACCTCATTTTTTTTGTATGGGCACCAAGACTGGACGAGTACATGTGGCCTCAAAAGATGAGCCAAAATATTTCAATAAAATCATCCTTGAGAAAAATGTATCAAGATTTTAAGAAAAGTAAAATATTTACAATTTAAGAAATATTTTACATGTTATGTGCGATTTATATAGTCTGAGAGGCTCTATACCGCATCTCAAATTTTGTATTTCGAAACTGAAATCCCCCTTATTTTTTCAAATGGTCTGT
Source organism: Ruditapes philippinarum (assembly GCF_026571515.1). Lineage (NCBI taxonomy): Eukaryota > Metazoa > Mollusca > Bivalvia > Venerida > Veneridae > Ruditapes > Ruditapes philippinarum. The sequence goes on along the minus strand of NW_026856776.1, from coordinate 390,630 downwards.
CCCAAATTCAAAACGGGGCTAATCCATTGCATAAATCCAGTAGAGTCAGGACTAAAACTGATGATTTATGAGCCCTTTCACCTTAACTTATTATCTGCCGTTTATCTGATAACTTCACCTATGGCATGTACTTTAATAAAAGTATAAGTGTATAAGATGTGCCCACTTCTACTGAAAAGGTTATGGAGGCTTCTCAAGGTGGTTTGGAGGAAAGGTGAAATACCAGAAGCCTGGAAGGAAGCAGAGGGAATATTTACTCCCAAGGAAAGGAACTCCAAGAATGTCAACCAGTTCCGGACCATCTCATTGCTCAATGTTGAAGGGAAGATTTTCTTTGCTATCCTTGCAAGAAGACTTACATCTTACCTCACATCCAACAAGTACATCAACACTTCCATCCAGAAGGGAGGAGTGCCCGGGTTCTCAGGTTGTGTGTAGAGCACACAAGCGCTATTTCACAGCTCATAAGAGAGGCAAAGGCAGGGAAGAAGAACCTCACAGTAGTTTGGCTTGATCTAGCTAACGCATATGGTTCCATCCCACACCAGCTGATCTACACAGCCCTCCAACACTACCATGTCCCAAACCATGTGCACAAAATCATCACCAGCTACTTGGATGGCATCAAACTCCGGTTCTCTGTTGGTGACCAGCTGACAAAGTGGCAGAAGTTGGAGAAAGGTATTGTAACCGGATGTACAGTTTCCGTGGTACTCTTCGTTATGGGAATGAATCTTCTAATCAACGCTGCTCTAAGAGAGACTCGTGGACAAAGACAGATTCAGGGATTTACTTTGCCATCCAGTCGAGGTTTTATGGATGACCTCACTCTCACCACAACCACCCATGTACAGGCGAGATGGATGTTAACAGCCCTGACAGATGTCGCTTCATGGGCTAGAATGAAATTCAAGGCCGCAAAGTCCAGATCTCTCATTATCAAGAATGGCAAAACCACAGATAGGTTTCATTCTCAGAGTACAGAATGAGGATATCCCATCTATCACTAAGAGTCCAATCAAGTGCCTAGGAAAAGTGGTTTGATGCAAGCCTGCAAGATGGTGACAATGTCAAGAAGCTAGAAACCCAGGTGGAAGACGGGCTTAAGAAAATTGACAAAAGCAATCTCCCTGGGAAGTTCAAAGCCTGGTTATACCAGCATGCCTTACTTCCAAGGCTAATCTGGCCTATGATGCTGTACGAGATACCAAGCTCAAAAAATTGAAGCCTTAGAGAGGATTACAAGCAGACACCTCCGCAAGTGGTTAGGAATACCACCCAGTTTCTCCGGTGTAGGACTGTATGGAAAGAGCAATCAGCTTCAACTCCCATTTTCTTCACTGGTAGAGGAATTCAAGACAGCGAAGACAAGATTGGTGCTCACCCTCAGAGATTCCCCCAGATGAGCAAATCCGGGAAGCAGGGATTGTAACCCGTACAGGCAGGAAGTGGTCAGCATCAGAGACCGTTAACCAGGCTGAAAGCTCACTTAAGCTCAAGGACATTGTGGGAATAACCGCTGTGGGACGACAGGGAATTGGTGCTACCAAGACACCCTTGTGGAACCAGGCAGACCAGAAGGAGAGACGTGCCATGATTCAGTCAGAAGTCAGGGGGGCAGAGGAAGAGTGCAAAGACAGGCTAGAGCAGTAGGGATGGAGCACAGGAGCATGGACTTCATTGGAACACCATAGACAGGAAGCTGACTTGGGAAGACATATGGAAGTATGAACCATTACGGTTATCCTTTCTTATCAGGTCAGTCCATGACCTCTTACCCTCCCAGCTAATCTCCACAGGTGGGGACTTACAACGGATCCAGCATGTGACCTGTGCGATCGTCCTGGCACTCTGGAGCATGTTCTTTCTTCCTGTTCCACTGCACTAACACAAGGAAGGTACCGATGGCGTCATGACAACGTCCTTAGGGAGGTGCTGACTGGCTTGAAGGTGAAAGGAAAAAGGAACGAAGGAGTAACCCCAATCTTTGTCAGATTAACTTTGTAAAACCGGTTGTGAAACTGCCAAGACACAGTCGCCACACACCAACCATCAATTCTAGATGGCGCAACAGCGTTGGAACATGGAGGTGGATCTTGGCAAGAAGCTTGTTTTCCCAAGTATTGTCCAGACCAACTTAAGACCAGATATCATACTGTGGTCTGAAAAGGAAAGAAACTCATCATGATCGAGTTAACAGTACCTTGGGAGACAAGATGTGAAGAGGCCTACGAGAGGAAAAAAGCAAAGTATACGGAGCTACTCAACCAATGTAGACAGAGGAGGCTGGCATACATGGCTGTTTCCTATTGAAGTAGGTGTGCGAGGGTTCTGTTCGCAATCTGTGTGCCGACTGATGACAGCGATAGGAACTACTGGAAGGGATAGACGTAGGACAATCCAGAGACTGAGCCAAGCTGCCGAGCGTTTGCGTCTAGCTGGCTGTGGCTGAGACGAATAGGAGAAGAGGCTGGAAGCAATCGACCTCCACACCGTAAGACGGTGGGCCCACTCGCCAGCAGATATACATGGATAAGGGCCGAAATATCAATGACGGCGAGCACCATGCTGGATGATGGAGGTCGATCAGCAATCTAGAAGCACCACAGACAGGAGTTCTACAGAAGATCTACATTAGGTGCGTTCCAGATTGTATCTTACTCATCTAACAACTGGACATACAGTGGACTTCTAGGAAAGACTAGATGAGCAACCGAGAACAGATTGGTGACACTGGAAAGACAGATGACCACCAGGAATAGACTGGAACAGGGGCACTAGGGTTAGCAACCCAAACTGCACAGTCTTCGTGAGAGGACACCCACAAGCAAGCTACAGACTCCAACAATGAAAGAACACCCCCAGAGTCTACCGAGAGGGGGGGAGGATTGATAGACTCACTTGGACGGATTTTAATGGAATCGACGCGCGCCCGCACAATCGACTATGAAAACAGCAACAACAGTTACATGCAAATGCGGGAAAGTCTGCAAAACCAACGACGTCTACGAATCCACCAAGGCAAGACTGGTTGTCAACATGTGAGGCCCCGAGAACAGCGCTTAGTCGGTTTGGACTAGTGAGACGCAGGGAGTACCCCCAATCCGGATTCAACCCACAGTAATTTGAGGAACTTCTCCGTTTTCGAGGACAACACACGATGCCTCTCATGATCCAGAGCGTGGAAGAAGCAGACCCTCTCCTAGAACTAACTTAAGATTCCGGGACATTGCAGCCAAGAAGCAGAGCAGGTAGCTGTTCTGGATAGACCACGTCTAGACCCTACCACTAGTCAAAGGAAACAAAGGATTATGTGGCCCAAGCATCAGACAAGACAATATGGAAACTCCTAGACGGTGACCTGGATACTATCCTCGAAACATCCATGCAAGGACCAGTGGACCGGAAGCTACACACCCTCTCTACCTTAATCTACTCTGTAGCAAAAGAAAGGTTTGGAGTGGAGGAAGCAAAGGTACGAAAGGAGGCCCCAAACCTAACAGACGGCAGTTACGCATTGAGAACATTCGAAGGGACTCCGTCAGCTGAAGCAAAGATACAAGAAGAGCTCATCGCTAGAGCGACTCGGGTTATCCCAGCTGAGAGACACAGCACGAGCAGAGCTGAAATCCCTGCGGAAAGCGAAAACACGAGGAGGAAGGCCCGGGGAGAGAGCCAAGAAGAGAATGGCGTTTACAGCCAACCCCTACAAGTTTGCAAGAACTTCTACTTGACAAAGAGCGATCGGGTGTTCTTGAAAGCCCCGCTGGAAGAGGTTGAAACATACCTTCATGAGACCCACTCCGATGCTAGTAGAAACAATGCATTAGGTGACTGTGAACGCATAGACCCAGCAGCACTTCCAGAGATTGAACTCATAACTACAGAGCCAACACTGGGAGAAGTAAAAGAGGTCATCAAAAAAAGCAAGATTTGGTTCTGCTCCTGGACCTAACGCCATCCCTTACAAAGTGTATAAGATGTGCCCACTTCTACTGAAAAGGTTATGGAGGCTTCTCAAGGTGGTTTGGAGGAAAGGTGAAATACCAGAAGCCCCTGGAAGGAAGCAGAGGGAATATTTACTCCCAAGGAAGGAACTCCAAGAATGTCAACCAGTTCCGGACCATCTCATTGCTCAATGTTGAAGGGAAGATTTTCTTTGCTATCCTTGCAAGAAGACTTACATCTTACCTCACATCCAACAAGTACATCAACACTTCCATCCAGAAGGGAGGAGTGCCCGGGTAATCTGGCAGGTTGTTGTAGAGCACACAAGCGCTATTCTCACAGCTCATAAGAGAGAGGCAAAGGCAGGAAGAAGAACCTCACAGTAGTTTGGCTTGATCTAGCTAACGCATATGGTTCCATCCCACACCAGCTGATCTACACAGCCCTCCAACACTACCATGTCCCAAACCATGTGCACAAAATCATCACCAGCTACTTGGATGGCATCAAACTCCGGTTCTCTGTTGGTGACCAGCTGACAAAGTGGCAGAAGTTGGAGAAAGGTATTGTAACCGGATTGTACAGTTTCCGTGGTACTCTTCGTTATGGAATGAATCTTCTAATCAACGTGCTCTAAGAGAGACTCGTGGACCAAAGACAGATTCAGGGATTTACTTGCCATCCAGTCGAGGTTTTATGGATGACCTCACTCTCACCACAACCACCCATGTACAGGCGAGATGGGATGTTAACAGCCCTGACAGATGTCGCTTCATGGGCTAGAATGAAATTCAAGGCCGCAAAGTCCAGATCTCTCATTATCAAGAATGGCAAAAACCACAGAATAGGTTCATTCTCAGAGTACAGAATGAGGATATCCCATCTATCACTAAGAGTCCAATCAAGTGCCTAGGGAAGTGGTTTGATGCAGCCTGCAAGATGGTGACAATGTCAAGAAGCTAGAAACCCAGGTGGAAGACGGGCTTAAGAAAATTGACAAAAGCAATCTCCCTGGGAAGTTCAAAGCCTGGTTATACCAGCATGCCTTACTTCCAAGGCTAATCTGCCTATGATGCTGTACGAGATACCAAGCTCAAAAAATTGAAGCTTTAGAGAGGATTACAAGCAGACACCTCCGCAAGTGGTTAGGAATACCACCCAGTTTCTCCGGTGTAGGACTGTATGGAAGAGCAATCAGCTCAACTCCCATTTTCTTCACTGGTAGAGGAATTTCAAGACAGCGAAGACAAGATTGGTGCTCACCCTCAGAGATTTCCCCAGATGAGCAAATCCGGAAGCAGGGATTGTAACCCGTACAGGCAGGAAGTGGTCAGCATCAGAGACGCGTTAACCAGGCTGAAAGCTCACTTAAGCTCAAGGACATTGTGGGAATTAACCGCTGTGGGACGACAGGGAATTGGTGCTACCAAGACACCCCTGTGGAAAACCAGGCAGACCAGAAGGAGAGACGTGCCATGATTCAGTCAGAAGTCAGGGGGGCAGAGGAGAGTGCAAGACAGGCTAGAGCAGTAGGGATGGGAGCACAGGGAGCATGGACTTCATGGAACACCATAGACAGGAAGCTGACTTGGGAAGACATATGGAAGTATGAACCATTACGGTTATCCTTTCTTATCAGGTCAGTCCATGACCTCTTACCCTCCCCAGCTAATCTCCACAGGTGGGGACTTACAACGGATCCAGCATGTGACCTGTGCGATCGTCCTGGCACTCTGGAGCATGTTCTTTCTTCCTGTTCCACTGCACTAACACAAGGAAGGTACCGATGGCGTCATGACAACGTCCTTAGGGAGGTGGCTGACTGGCTTGAAGGTGAAAGGAAAAAGGAACGAAGGAGTAACCCCAATCTTTGTCAGATTAACTTTGTAAAACGGGGTGAAACTGCCAAGACACAGTCGCCACACCAACCATCAATTCTAGATGGCGCGCAACAGGTTGGAACATGGAGGTGGATCTTGGCAAGAAGCTTGTTTTCCCAAGTATTGTCCAGACCAACTTAAGACCAGATATCATACTGTGGTCTGAAAAAGGAAAGAAACTCATCATGATCGAGTTAACAGTACCTTGGGAGACAAGATGTGAAGAGGCCTACGAGAGGAAAAAAGCAAAGTATACGGAGCTACTCAACCAATGTAGACAGAGAGGCTGGCATACATGGCTGTTTCCTATTGAAGTAGGTGTGCGAGGGTTCTGTTCGCAATCTGTGTGCCGACTGATGACAGCGATAGGAACTACTGGAAGGGATAGACGTAGGACAATCCAGAGACTGAGCCAAGCTGCCGAGCGTGCGTCTAGCTGGCTGTGGCTGAGACGAAAGGAGAAGAGCTGGAAGCAATCGACCTCCACACCGTAAGACGGTGGGCCCACTCGCCAGCAGATATACATGGATAAGGGCCGAAATATCAATGACGGCGAGCACCATGCTGATGATGGAGGTCGATCAGCAATCTAGAAGCACCACAGACAGGAGTTCTACAGAAGATCTACATTAGGTGCGTTCCAGATTGTATCTTACTCATAATTTTAATAATTTATACCCATATAAAGAAAAGAAATTATAAGATGAATGGATAGGTATTTAGAAAAAATTGATCGTCCTTTGAAAAGAAGTAACTCGGTGTATTTAAAAAGAGCAACTATTTAATATTCACAAAACGGCTTGATTTGTAAACGATATTTTAATATAAAAACGTTTTATAGGCATCTGAAATCTTCGACCTCAGTGCCATTTGGTTCTATTATTTTGACAAGTAATCTTTTGTGTTTTGAGTTTGCTCTCTTCAAAAGTATTATAAGAAGGTGTTAATAACTTATTTGGCATTAATTGAAAAACTGTATTTCATGAACCGCTGTGTTTATCAAGTGTTACAGATTTTCTTTAAGATTATGAATAAATAAAACAACACTCGTCGAACGACGAATGTGAAAACAAAATTCGAAAGTTTTTTTCATTTCTTTCTTTATAGTTTTTTTGAAAAGACTGTATCATTGAAATTGCTCACCCGGCATGGAATGGGGGATATCTTAATGATAACTTGTGAAAGATGAAAACACCCTCGGTTATTTCTCTCTCTTGATGTCCGATGTAGTGGAAACGTGTCTTATAATTCAATACACTATCTAATATAATGATGTTCATATGATGTGAAATAACTTGTCGTCTGCTACGAAATATCTTCATTTTCGGATACATAATTTTCTCTCTCCATCAATAAACGTGAATAATTATTTGGAATTAATTCTCATATAGTTTGTGACAATTTGATTTTACTTGGATATTGTTTAGTGAATTACAATTGGTAAATGGCGGTTGTTCAGCATTTTCAAAACAAAACGTTATATCAATATAGATTTTGTAATTTATGATATCTTAATTTCGAGAAATTTCGTTTCTTTAATTGGAATATAATTGGCATAATTCATAAATCAATCTGTTGAGGAGGGGAAAAACGTTGTTTGTGGATTAAACTTTTGTCACTGAAATGTTGTACAAATGTATTTCTAATTGTGAAGGGGATATTTTTTAAAATATTCGAACATGTTTGGAAAGATAGTGCAGTTGGCCCATCTGGCACATGTGTCCGATGACTCTCCGGACGGGAAGCGTATGTCAAAGTCTAAGTTCAAGCTTCAAACAGCCATTATGAACTTAAAGTAAGTATACACATACTCTGAATAATTCTGTGTTTATAGTTATGTTTTTTTAGAAAGTAAGCAGAATGTTTTGTCTATGGACATTGAACGTGTGGGTTTGAGTCCAGGGTTCGGCAGATATGTTTTTTGATGGTTTAATTTTATATCAGTCGCCGGCGACGATTACTCTCTTGATCAATGCTGAGGGGTTGAAAGAAGTTGCTATAGCTGTGAATTCTGTCATAGCTATAGAATCTATCATAGATATAAAGATATATAATCTATTATAGCTATATTATTTGTCATAGTTTTAAAATAAGTCATGGCTATATAATCCCTCTTTGTCATAAAATCCGTCATAGCTATATTATTAGCTACAGTTATAATAATCAGTGATTGCTATATAATATGTCATAGCTATATAATCAGTTATAGCTATTTTATATGTAATAGCTATAATCATTCAAAGCTAAATAATTAGTTATTGCCATAAAATTAAACATAGCATGTTATATAACTATGGTTAGCAGCTATAATCAATTATAGCTATGCTATGATTAGTTATTTGCTCTAAATGTTATCATACCATGTATAGCTATAGCTATGTTGTCAGTCATTGCTCTATAATGAAATATACCTATATAAAGTTATATATTAAATCAGTCAGACCTATATAATCATGGAGCACTCATAGGTGGGGAATCGTCCGGGAGGGAAACTGTCCGTCCTGTAAATAAAAAAGGAGGGGAACTGTCCGGGTTGTCAAAAATAAATGTAAATGGAATTGTCCGTGGGGAGAATTGTCCGGGTTGTCAAAAATAAATGTAAGGAGAATTGTCCGTGTGTGAGAATTGTCCGGGCCGTCCAAAATAAATGTAAGAGGAATTGTCCGTGGGGGTGGGCGCAGGAATTGTCTGGATACCTTGGTAACCACCTCTAGTTTTATAACTGCAATATCTACAAAACGCTTGCCAAAATATATACCTAAGTATCAAAAAGAACCAAATATTTCTGTCCTGGTTTTATATGATATTTAAATTGACATGGACTTAACGATTTTGTAAAGATGATCACCCGTTAACCGTATCAATAAAATTATGTATACTAGTGTGTTCTTTACACAGACATAAATTTTAATAAACCTAAAATAAGAAAATTTAAAACAGTTACATTATCAACTCGGCTATTACTTATCCGAAGACTGACGGAAGGGGCCGAGAAGTTGCGGTTAAAAATTAGGAATACGAAATTCCAATGCTGCCAAAAAAGAGCATGGCAAGGAAGCTGGCCGGGCAGGGTATGAGATGTTTAAGCCCTTCAGCCAGACAAAAAAGGCAATTTTATTAGTTTTGTGAAACAGTCAGGGATAAAACCTTGTCATCGAGCGTTTAAATCCCATCTATAATTAGATTGGTATGGCCAAATCTCTTCTGAATTGAAATGTTTATAGACATACGTTTTGAAACTTTCTCCATTCATAATGCATTATATATTTTTCGTGAAGCGTTACTTTTAAAGCTATTTGAAAGACAGATGTTGTCATTTGCATAATTTTATCATGATTTTATTTAGTCAAATCCGCTACAGAATGCGTGCACTTAATCGTTTATTCTTCCGAATTCCTGCAACATGATATTAAATGGTCTTGGCTACTGCAACATATAAAATGGTCTTGGCTACAACTGTACCAGAAGCTTTTATTCGATATGATGCAAAATGTTGCATTTTGAAGATTGTTTGATGAATTGTGTTTACATGCTTTTGCTTAATTGTTGCTTATTACATTGTTTTCGTTGTTCTTGGGTGATGACAGTCGCATCTTTTCGGACTAATTCGTCACATATCGGAAATATTCGTAATTGGCGATATGTTTCCGTCAAATTCTGTGTGGCTCCTGGGCCTTTATCAGTCATATTTCGTAAAATTATCGTAATGGCGACGTGTTTATGTGTAGCGGTTGCATCGCTCCATATCCTAAATTGAAATAAGAATTTTTTTCCGCCTACCTTCTAAATTCGGACAGATTTGTCAATTCTTTCCATTGTTCTTTTGAGATAATCATGTCTCTTCCCTATTTCGATCCCAGGAAACACATTAAATTTCGGATGCATCAAAATTACTTTGTAAGCAATCTCAACAAAAATGTATGTATGCAATCGTTAGTGTCACCGCTCCTCTGACAAAGGTCAAGGTCAAAGCATTTCACTGAATACACTAATTGGTGCTTTATTGTTCCGTTTTTCTTTTTTTGAAAAAACTTTATTTTACTCATTTTCTAAAGTTTTATATTGGAAATAATTCGAATTTTAAAGGTACATGAATGATTGTGAGGTCAACGTCATCTTATCTTATGACCCGCTCACAAACTGTGCAGTTCGTTTTGCTAAATTACTTTATATAATTGTGTATTCCTTTTTAACTAAGCGTTTGAATCCACTTACAAAGCACGACATATATGCATCCTATTTTGATGCTCTGTGCAAAACTGCATTCGATTTGTAAAATAGAATAAACTTGACACCAAGTTCGAGAAAATTTATTGAATTTTGTAGCAGAAGTACAATAAAAAACTGACAGAATGTAACTATCCAATTTTGATAAACGATGCCAATTGAGTACAATCTCAATCTCACATCTTCACAAACTGTTGATTAAATAAAACAAAGGATCAATGAATCGTCAATTATTGTGAGCAGTTATCGGTAATTGTCATCTATTTTCGCGTATAATTGATGGATCCTGGAGTGAAATTTCTTTCTCTTTAAAAAATGGGTTGTTTACGTAGGAAAATTGGAAAGAATATAATACAAGAGAACATGTCCTGTGCCGTAACACATACGCTTCATTGTTTTAAATGTTAAACATAAATGTAATATTGTTTCTATAAATATGTACATGAACAATTTTTTTTTAATGAAAGTACCCAGCAGTTGAGTATCTTAAAGGCCCATTATGCTCCAGAAATGTTTTTATTGTTATTTCTCAACAGCTTTTTAATTTGTGTGTCCTTTTTTAAATATAGTATCCAAAGAATTATTTATTCCCCAGTTAACGGAATCATCTTTTTCATTGGTTGCTTTTTGGCAATAAGTATAGTTACAGTGAATTAGTCTTTTGTATGGAAGTCAAAATACTACTTGCTACTTTTATGACAGATTATTACACATTTATCACTACTCTCGTCTGGTATCAGGCATCTAATATTACTCAAAATGCATTATTTAAACATTATAAAATTCATGTTTGCTATTTTTAAAGAAGTTAACAAATATTTGTTTCTGTGACATAATGTGCCTTTAATGTATTGTAATGTATTGTAGATAAATCGATAGGCAAACAGGAATATTATTAACTAAATAATTGACATAATGAGCGCATAAGAGTGCTCGATTTGCAATCGCTTTTCATGTAAAATTAGAACATTAGCCGTTCTTGCACTACATCTTTTTTTATTTTCTTTATTTTTACACCGTCAATATATTTGCTAATTATAATCATTTCTAACTTATTTTCATGTTTAACAAATTATTTCATGCGATGCTTCATATCAGACACATTTTAATATATTTTGACGCGTTTTGTTGCATTGTAGAGATGTAGAAATAAATTCATCTTCTGTTTCATAACAGATGCAAATATTACAGAAAAACGCTGAATTCTAACTCTGTGTATAAGTACCGATCAGTTTGAATGCGAAGACTATGCGGCTCAACACGAAAATTTCGTGAAAGCTATTCTTTACATCCTAGATCTTATAGCTTCTGATTCCTTTAAAAGAAGCATGTAAAATTACATAATAAATTGCAAAAATTAAAAACATCCGATCCTTAACAAGGAAGTTGAAAGCGCTTTATTCTAATGGGAAATGAGTCGAGATATTTAATGTTAAGAATTAGAGGTGCTATGATACTAAAACTTTGGTTCCGCTGGGGCTCGAACCCAGGACCTCTCGCGTGTGAAGCGAGCGTGATAACCACTACACTACGGAACCAGTCATGACCTGAATCGTTTAAAGAAGAATTGTGACTTGTTTTGGATATAAAAAACGAAATTATAAGCCCTCTTTCTCAATCGCAACTACTCGGCCCTTTCCGTCAGTCTTCGATTAAGGTTATTATAGATAATAGCCGAGGCAGTTCCGAATGCCCTCTTTCTATAAAAGAAATCCGTTTTAAAAATCTAACTAAGCATCATATAAATATTTCAATGTAAATATTCAACCCATAGAATAGCTTTGATATTTGCTCATATACGCATTTATTAAATAAAATATTAAGAAATATTGAAACGTATTTTCATTTTCCATAATTTCACTATAAAAAATATTTTTCACTGCAGTGAAATATATTTTCCGTATTTTCATTGGTGTCTTGCCGGGCTACTTTCTTCTAATTTCAGCCAATACATAAAATTAAAAGGGAAGTCTTTCAAACTGTAATGTCTAAAAAGAGAAAAATGTGTATAATAAAAAGAAAATTCAAGTTTTTACTTCTATAAAGGGTTTATTTTCATCATGTGGTATGAAAATTATCATATTTCATACCACTCGATGAAAATTAATCCTGTATTTATAGTACTATTTAGGTTTTATTTTCAAAACAAAAATCTGTTTTTCTTACATGGAATTTGCAACATGAATCCAAATGCTGAGTGATTATTAATTGATTTATAATTGTATTTCCATAATACATTATAATTGTTTTATTTTACTACAATTTAAAAAAAAATTTGCTTTTAAAGTATACCTTTGGTGTAATCTGCTTAGCAACCAGTGCTGTTTGTTACCACAGCAACCGCAGTCGTTTATTTACATAGCAACACAACGTGTTTTGGGATTAACAAATTAAGCTTAACTTTAGTAAGTTTCATTATTTGAACTGCTCAAAATAAGGTACCTATAGAGTCAAATAGAAGGTAAAACTTTTGAAGATCTTACACTAAAGTAGAAAATGATTTATCATTCCTGTGAGATCCCTGTACTTTAGCTACTGATTTGACAAAATTAGTTTATACTCGTTATAAAAAGTACAACATTTTGTTTTTAATCTCTATTTTAGAGATAATCAAAAGGAAAATTGAAAAAAAAGACAAAACTTTCGTTGTTGTATGTGTGTGTGTGTTTTTTATTTCAGTTTTGTTATTCGTTACTTTAAGGGAAATGTGCTTATTTATATGGCCCATACTCTAAAGATACATGTGTATTATGCTATTTTAGTTTTTGTATTTTTAATTAAAAAAAATTGGTTCCGCTGGGGCTCGAACCCAGGACCTCTCGCGTGTGAAGCGAGCGTGATAACCACTACACTACGGAACCATACATATAAATGGAATGTGTAAGGGATTCGATAGATAATCCATATGGATTAAAAGTTTATACAATTTTAAAGTTAGTGTGACACATATCATTTCATGTTTGAAAAAGACAGATTATGTCAAAGTATAAAGACTGCCTAGTTACGACAATTGCTTTAAGGGTAAAGCAATACGTGAACTTGTAAAATGAAATTTAAGACTCGAAAATAATATTTTTGTTACTTGTTCGGAAATATTATAATGATGGCAATTATATATAACTTGTAAAGAATAGGTGAAAATCGTTATATGACCTTCGTACTTCAATCGTTATAACTTTTTCACACACCTAGTTAACATATATAAAAGGAATAATTCTTTTATAGTAGAAAAATGTTAGCACTATTATAATAATAATGTATTTTCCCCTATAATCTTATACTGTAAGAAGATTAACGGATTAGTTGTGTCGGATTTCAATAAAGCAGATTTTTTTCTCTCAATACGGTTCTTAGTGGCATAACATAGAAACTAACAATTGTTGTAGACATAAGGTGTGAATATTATGTCAGATTTGTGCATTGTTGACAAGTGAATTTGGATTTTTTATTGTTTAATTTTATAACAATAAACAGGGTATATTTTCACATAATGAACCGTTAGTTTTAAAATAATCTTAGTAAACTGCAGTTGTAGAAAATTTTATAGGAGAACACTTTCTGAAAAATGGAATTTTAATATGAATTTTAGTTAAGATTAGTGAAAAAAGAAAGAATGCGCGTGGAAATTATGCTAAAAATAAGACTTTAACGTTCAGTTTCAAAATTCGAGTTAGGAGAGTTCGACAAAAGAGAGAAGTTTTGTAGTAAAGTTAGTTGGTCCATTAATGATTTGAATTCAGTGTTTAAGTTCGAGTATATCATTTAAGATAGTGTTTTATTACAAATATACCATTCTGGTGACTTCTTTAGTGGATTTATATTGTGTTCGAGATAAACGGATAATTCACAATGAGTAGTAAGGTAATGGCAAACCGACGGGTCGGCAAGATACCGGAAGACCGACCCATGTCAACGCTCTCTGTGAGTAGTGGGAAAAGGTAGGTCCTTACTTAAAAACAATTGTACTGATTATAGGTATAGGCCACTTCCAACAGCTCTTAACACTAAAATGACGTGGTTGGGTCTTCGCCATGTAAGCGAAAGGTCCGGAGTTTCTAACCCCGGTCAGTGCGTGAGGACTTTTTAGGTTTACAATACATGTATAATACATTGTTGTTGTGTAATCTATAGCTAATTGACTTACTTACATAATAAATTATGTGGATGTGCGAAATTAGGCAGTTATTGTTTTATTAGTGTCGGACTTATTGTGGCTTGTACATGTTACTGACTGTCTCCATGGACAATTACTTTCTGCATCATCTTTGTGACGTGGCTTCTAATAAACAAAATTATTGTTGTTTAACTGTCGTTCCGCTAATATTGGTGTATGTATCATTTCAATAATATCTGTGACAGATGGAGTTAACTGCAATGTTGAGTACAGTGGGTGGGGTGTTGAGGATTAAAATTACATGTATAAGTTATGACAAAATGTTTGATTCGAACATTTATTGGGCTATGATGAAAACCCCATTTTAAGATTGAATCATGTTAAAAGTGACAGCATTATCAAATACAATTTGAAACTAAGTTGATATCATGTAGCCTACAAAGTTTCATGGAGTAGCAGAGTAGTTTTATATAAGACATAAGCATACAAATTTGTTTCATATGTCTAACACTGTCTTTAAGTGCTTGTTGTTTGTGTTTTATATACAGTTATGTTTCATTGAGAACTTAGAGATTGAACAAAAACATAAAATGAACATACAAGTGTTTAACTAGTGTAAAATAGGCTGGGAATAAGATTTAAAAAACAAAAAAATCAAAATAATGACTCAACTAATATTAGTAATCTTTAGTCATGACTCCACAAAAGTAGTATTCACTTTTAATTAAGTCTAATAAAATCCTGTCAAAAGGTTTTAACTGTTTAACATAAGTCTTCAAGATAAGTAACGTGGCTATATTATCAAAGGGTTTCCGACCTGTAATAAATGTAAAATGCATATTAGATCATATATGTTTCACACTGGCGTAATCCAATCCTATTAAGATATAATTAACTTTCAAGTATACTTTACTGTATTGATTAAATCAGTGGATAAAATATCTGCCTTTTCATGGTATTGATTCAAGGGGAGTAAATTTTAAAAGCTGTCGGATTTGACTTAACGTGGTTACTTCCATTTACCTATATGGAATGAAACTTTTTGTATCGCTATATAGAAAGCTATGTAAGGCCACATGTGTCACAAATCACATTCGTCACAATTGTGAAGAATGAGATCACATTCGTCACAAATTTTGTGATGCATGTGATCCAATGTTTTAGACAATCACATTCGTCACGAGTTTAAAATCACAAATGTCACAAATTTGAGATAAATATTGTTTTCTTCAATGCTTTTCACTGAGTCACAAACGTCACAAATTTTTAGGACTGAAATCAATTATTGGAACTAAAACTACAGACATTTTTATCCCCTCCCCCGCTGATGAAATCGGGAGTGATGGGACTGTTTTAGCGTGTTCGTCCGCCTGTCAGTCCAGATTTAGTTTCCGCACTATCCGGCCATTGATTAGTTATTATACACTGTATATGGAATCATTTCGTTTCCACGCTATTTTTCAGCAACTTCTGGATGGATATCGATGCTGCAACTTTGTAGGAACCTTCATTCACAAACCAGTTGCACATATAACCAGCATATCTCCATTTCTTTTTAAAAAACAGACTTATTGCCCCTTGTTGTTGTTGTTATTTATAAAACACTGTATATAGAACTATTGCTTTTCTGCGCTCTAGGAATTTCAACGAAATTTAGTTTAATATAAAGAGGAGATGCGCATCTCGAAAAATCTCGACGGGACACTAAAGGATTTGGTCCGACTTGAGGGTACGGTCGCTTATATGGGCTTTCCGGCGGCGACTTTAGATAAACACATAAACAAACAAACAAGATGTGCATATCATCATCATCATCATCATCATCATCAGTATTTCCCGTTTGGCCGTTTAATACAGAGTTATGATCCATAATTTATTATCATTTATTGTTCATAGAAAAGCATTAATTCAACCCTATTCTTCAACAAATCTGCTGAATAATTTAAACAAAACTATGTGGGTACATCTAATACCAAGCGGAGATGTGTATATTGACGGCACTTACCCGAAGTTAAGACCCCTGGTTGCTTAATATTCAGTCAGATAACTTAAGTATTTCATGTCTTCAAATGTTAAATATATCTAATTTTAATTGTGTGGGAACCTTCAATACAAAAAGGGCATGTGCATTATCGCCGTGACCTTGAGTGATATGGGCCCTGATAATTTATGCTTTAACCGACTATTTCCCCGGAGTCTTTATTCGAAATGTATCCTGCAATTGTTTAATTTTCAATCAGTATATGATGCTGTGGGCGGTAAACATTAATTCAGCGAATTTGCTTGCAAGATATTTGAATGACCTCGTGTAATTATAGCTTCGCAAGACCAATCATATTCTACAAGAAATGTTAAGTTTTCTTTAAGTTTATTTATTCAACTTCCTTCATGATTCTCATTTAACCCTTTCCTTTATAGATATTACTGGTAAAATAACTATATGAACCGCGCCATATTGAACCCTAGATGAGCCGTCAGTACTAAAGAACTCTGATATAATATAGGAATAACGCATGTTTCTTTTTTCGTGTTAAAATATCTGTAGAAACCCAAGGGATTAGTTGGTACCCGACCCAACGTATCCCGAGGGTTTCAGCAGTTGTTATGACACGGAACAATTATTCGTTAACGCTATTCTAGCATAAAGCATGCATAAATCTAACACAATCCATACACAATCAAGCAACATCACTGATTTTCCTCGGATTGCACGGAAACGTCAGCGTTGTATGTGACCGTGACGTCATTTCCGTTTTAGTTAAGCAGCGTCCGGGCCACAATGTATTGACGCTGTGCCACGGAAAACGTATATCAAAAAGGTGTTTTAACAGCGCATGAGCGCTAGAATCTCCTTGTTAAAAGACCTTTTTGGTCCTGTTAAAACACCCCGAAATCATGGTTATAACGCAGCAGTTTTATGCTAGAATATAAAGTAATGAATAACAACATGGATTCCAAGAAGACTAAAAGCAAACTCACATTGCACAATACTAGCCGCAATTATAATACTGCTAATAAAGTTCACGAATTTTCATTGGTTTAGAGGCGGGATATATTTATAGGTTATTACAGAGGTCTGATGTGCCTTTATTCGATTTTGGCCCACTAAAAGAGCCCGAGGGCTAATACCGATCTTGTAGACCCATATCGCATTAAGGCACACCAGACCTGTTCTATAACCTTTTTATTGCATGTGCTCATTTATGTTTTGGTTTTCATTATAGAATTAAAAAAATCGTTTGAAAACATTGTTCAGCGACAATGTATAATTTATTTTAAAAAGCGAGGGACTTTTGACGTCGTCTAATGACGTTGACGTCATTTCCTCACAAACATTTGTTTTTAATATATTTTGGCGTTATTTAACTGTTTGGAGATTGTTTTTCAAGTGTTCTTCAATTTTGCTTTTTTATCAAGATATATTTCAGTTAAACGTATTTTTTCTTATAAAATTGTCAATCTTTCCGCGTTTTTTTAGCAACCCGAAGTGGGAAATCGATATCGGCCCAACCGGAAGTCGGACCGATATCGATATTTGGCGCATCACGTCACCTGACCACAGTCATATTACATGGACAAAACTCATATACGTTTAAATTCACATTTTTTTTTCTATTTATAGTGTTTGCCGTTGCGTATTTATAGGTTATTACACAGGTCTAGTGTGTCTGAATGCAATATTGGCCAAGAAGAGGTATTGCCCGAGGGCTTTAGCGGTCTCGTAGGCCAATATAGAGGATATTACATGAGTGTCTTTTCATATTGAATTTATTAAACTCGTTGAATAAAAATAATAAAAATGCTCGGCAGAGCCTCGCAATTTATTATTTTTATCAAACTCGTTTAATAAATTCAATATGAAAAGACACTCATGTAATATCCTATATTTATTTGATGCTAACTAATGAAATACTGTTCTATCAATGAAATATATTCATATTATATCAGTCACAGTGTGGTGATATAGATTTGGGTGATATAAGCCACGCCCACTCTGCGTACGTATTTATAAGTCTGGATTCCCTAAACATGCATTAAAAATAACTGTTTTAATTTCATTCTAAATGACATATTTCTCGATTCAAATGTCCGTAATTTTGTAAGATTGTTGACAATGAGACCGCAAAAAGAAATATAAATAAATAAGGATTATTTTGCTTGCAGCGTTAACGTTTGCCGTCATATTGTTTACGCGCGCGTAGTCTCCGCGCTTCAGTAGTAAACGGTCTAAAAGCACTTTTCAAAAGGCACATAAAATAAAAAGAAAATGTGTTTGCTTTTCGTGAATATGAACTATATCTCACATCGAAGTGAGAAAATGTTCATATTTTCACTCGCGCTACGCGCTCGTGATACATATTTCATTTTTTTTCTCACTTCTCAGTGAAATATATTTCATATTCACTCAAAACAAACAAATATCCTCTATAAAATTCACTAAACACCGTCGTTTGAAACTATCTAATCATAAAAGGCGAAAAAAGCTAAGACGCGTCGAAACGATAAAGCGGCCCCGCCACAAAGACACGATCTGTTTAAACGAATTAACTATATTATTATTACTAGTGGAATAGATATGGAAAGTTCCATAGAGCGTCTGCAAGCAATTGGCACAGACTTGCAAAATCGTCTCAGGAAAGAAGGTTCCTAGATGTCAAAATGTCATACTCTTTAATTGAACCAAGATTCCTGAAAGTCTGCGGAAGTCAAAAGTCTGTCAGACCAAAAAAGGTTCATTGATGTCAAAAGGTCCTAATCTCTAATTAGATATCCTGAAAGTCAACGGGGTCTCAGCTACTTCCCAAACAATCATATATGGTCTCATTGGTGTAAATATGGTCATAATTTGTACTGAAACTAAGATTAAGTCTGTGAGATTCCTTTAGACTGTCGCTGTATGGTGGGAAGAAATTTGAGGGTTCACAGAGGTAAAAGATCACTTCCAGTTGAAGTCTGATACTATGCCGTGCATTGTCACCAAAATTTTTTGAAGGTTTTCGAGAACGTAAGACGACTTGATAGCAATACCATTACGACAATGCGACAGTTCTATGAAGACAATACAATGCCGACGATACGATATTGCAACAAGTTAGTACGATGGCGATAATGCAATGGTGGTGAAAAGATATTGGTATCGTGATGTCGACATCACAATATCGATTTATTGCATTGTCGCCCTTGTACTATCGCACTGATATAACCACGATTGTCCTTTTATGATATTCCGTGTATCACATATTGAAAAATAAACTTGTGACATTTGTGATTCGCCTGTTTAAAAATTCTCAATTTTGCTTGTGACGTTTGTGATTGGCATTTTTACCCGATTTTGGTCAATCACATTCGTCACAAAAGTCATTTGTGACGAATGTGATCACATTCGTCACAAATTCATAAAAACTTGTGACGAATGTGATTTGTGACACATGTGGCCTAACAAAGCTAAATATCAACGGTATACCGATATATCTAATTCAATAGCTTAAACATTTGGGTATGTGTATAAAAAATGTTGTCATGGTGTTTTAAACATCACAAACATAGAATACCAAACGATAGTATGTTTTTGTAATCATATCTTACAGACCTCTGAAAATTAAATCCAGTGTTCAAACTAGGTGAGAAAAAGGGGTGAAAAATGACTTTTCCCCTTTACCACACAGTAGAATGATATTTTGTCAATCGATATTGTATCGATTGTTGAATATCGATGATATAACAATATCGCCATTTACAAAGACAACACTAAATCCTATATTAACGTGCGTTTCAAAATGTTACCAGCTTGTTTGATTTTTGGTGTTCTATTTAAAGGCAGACGTGCAAGTCAGCGCTGTGGTGCGAAGATTTAAGCTCAAAATATTTTATATGGCGCATTTTCAGAACGACACCCTAAAGTGCATCCAAAAAATAGTTCCAATGCATCTCACTTATTTGATAAAATTACATAATTAAGATAATTTATGCCTGACATTTAAGTGAAACATTATATTTGGTCTATCATAGACATGTTAATGGTTTATACACTCTACATTTTAGGTTTTGATTCTTTTTGGTAAATGCTTGACATTTTTTTGTCAATAAATACATCTCTTGACATTGGAATGTTATTTTGGTCAGCTTACATTGTTGCTGTAGTTTTTGACATTTTGGTAAAATCACATTTTGTTGACATGCTAAGCTTGTACATTATTGAACTTTTTCGAAAAACCCATTAAAGATATTGATTTGAAAATAATAACTTGTAATTTTTAAAGTAACATTCATCTTTTAGACGCAAGGGGTACACAACTCTGTCGTGGATTTTAATCAGAGTTGTCCGGTTTTACTATTCTTCTGAATCTTTCTACATGTTTTATGTGTTGTTTTAAGCTACATTACAAACGCACTTATTTGTCTGCTAGAGTAGGGTACTTAACTCTGTCACGAATGTTAACAAGGTTGTTTCCTTTTTTTACTTCAGATCTGATTATGCTCCTTTTTCTAACCTGCACTAGGAATAGCCAAAACTCGCTGTCTTAGGGACAGCTTATGATTTCATAAATATAAAAGTAACACATTTGTACCAAATAAAAAGATAATCTCGTGAATTTATCAAGTTTATTTTAACTAATGATTGAAATTTACGTCCTAAGTCAAACTTTCAAATAAAAACGACAGCTATAAATTTAGTGTCCTTATACCTTTTGATTTTTTTTTCTCGTTTAAATCATGTTCACGTAACATTGTAGATTAAATAATAAACTGATATCATCTATAATAAATTTGCTACATTTCAAGTACCATGCATTAAATTATGGTGTAAAACCCTCCATAAATAATGGCCTTCTTCAAACTTATCACACTTTATCTAAATGGATACAAATTACTTATACAGGAAAGAACTCGTACAGTTAGTCACAAAGATTGAGTAAGAATACATTCAGTAGACTGTCGTAAGTTTGGAGTTCGAATCATATTTATGCTATGTAACATTTGAGTGAGTTCCTTGTGGGGGGGGGGGGTAAGGGTTTTTTTGTGTGGGGTGGGGAAGGGGTGAAAATTGTGAAATTTTGTACATTTTTAGATAAATACCGTGAGTCTTACGTGCGGGGGGCATAAGACGAATTTTACTGTTCATGTTTTACCGGGTTTGCACGTGAGCCAGTTCAAAATATGACATGATCCTCGTATAAATATTGTTTTTACACCACAAAATTTACGTCGCACCTAGCCGGGAGCCATATACTCGATGCCCATAAACTGCAACACATGGTGCCCAGGTCGAATACGAAGAAGTGGTTTGTACACTAGGGCTCTTTTCAATTATGATTTAAACCAACGTTGAATGTTTCAACCACGCCTATCCTATAATGAGTAAATTTATTATCTCTTCCATAAGATATACAACATACATTAAAATTTATCTTCATTTTAAATCTTTAAAGCAAACACGCTTATATAGATTTTTTTTACCTTCTTAAAGATGTTTTATAAAATAAAGGGAGGCAACCCCTTTAGTCTCCCATGCAAATGTCAATATAGAAATAGTACAAGTTAATATCACACAAGTTCACGTGGCATTAAAAGAATTTATCACCAATCAAAAGAAGTCATTGACGGATTTCTTTTCAATATATCAAAAATACAACACATATAAACTTTAAAAGTTAATGAAAAGAGTTCAAATACTCACTATGAAAAAGGGGGTATACAATTATAAACCAATAGACAAATTTAAAGTTAATTTAAGAAAATAGTTCTTATAGGATTTCAGGAATAAAGGCGCACTCTGGCTGTTCTCTTCAGTTATTCTAATCAATGGACAGAAGTCAAATTAATAACTTAATTCCCTTTAGAATGATTATACATGCCGCTATAATGTTAATATCAAGTATACTTCAATGAGGATTAATTTATAAGCCTTTAATCAAGTCAGTAAATCTCCTAATAAGAATAACTAAAAATTCGGCTAAAAATTTATCTTAGATATATTTGTGAATTTATGTGGTCACTTTGACTGGAAGTTACTCTAATTACGAAATTTGAAATAACTAAGCAGTTGGCTTACTCGGAAATGCCAATTTGTTGACAACCAGAAGTGTGTTTTTATTTATGTTTGGTATAAGTGTTTGTAAAATCTGGTATGGTTTCTTCTTATTAGAATTTGGAGATATTGCATTTGTGCATAAATATGTCGCTTCTCTTTCAGAGTAGTGCTTTTAATGCGTTGACTCTCACATAATTTTTTTTAAATGTAAAAACAACTCTAAATTGTGTGTCCTGGGACGGATTTCTGATTGAATCTATCATTTTGTCGTGCGATTGTCAAGTGTACAATTATGTCAAGTAGAGCACGGCGTATGTCATGTACGCCACGTGTCAGTATCACGTCGGTAGAGGACTTGAAACCACCTTCTTGTAAAGGCCGTCGGAGAAGTTACAACACTGATAGTCTAAAGTAAGTTTATAAAAATTCAAACCGTTCTTTTCTCGCAAAGTAGTGTTATTGTGTTGGTCTTAATTTGAAATTTACACGCTTTAAAGATTTGTGTTTTAATTAATTTTACTTACCACTCTAAGTTTATTAATTTGACGTGTCCATCTTTCAATCTGGACAACATCATTCCTCATTTTTAGATGAACCGGCTCAGCTTGGTCTGCACTCGTCGTATAGATAGAATTTGTGGCTAAAGTCAAAATGATCGGACGAAATCAATATTGATACATAAACTTGTATTTTTAATAACAATATTTTCTTATTGTGTAATGTATTGAACAAGATGAACAAATGCAAGCTCTCCTCCATTGCCGTCATTTTCCGGTAAATATGAATGATTTTTTTACGGGAAAGCATTACTGTACAGTAATACATGTACTATGTAAAGCAACCGGAGTATTATTTTGTGATAAATGATCTTTAATTTACAATGGGCTGGATCAGACCTTATGTACAGAAGGAATTCATTATAAGCCTTAAAATACTCTTTGTGTGTTTTAATATTATCAGTAAGTTTATAAATTATATTCATAAAAATGAACAAAACTTTGTGAGGTTACACATTGTATTTAGAGAAACAATGTACAATTTTTATTGTATTTGCACTGTTGAAATAAAAACTATGAAAGAACTGAACAGAAGGTTTATTTAGTCGTTTGCATGTTTCTTTTACAACATATGAGCCGCGTCACAACAAAACCAACATAGTGGGTTTGCGACCAGCATGGATCCAGACCAGCCTGCGCATCCGCGTAGTCTGATGAGGGTCCATGCTGTTCGCTTACCAACCCTATTACAAGTAGAGAAACTGACAGCGAAAGCGCAGGCTGGTCTGAATCCATGCTGGGCGCAAACGCACTATGTTGGTGTCGTGACGCGGCTCATATCTAGACATATATACATGGCAATAATATTCTTATATAGATAATGTACGAGAGTGTTGTACGTATTTTAATCACGGTTTAATAACTCTTGTCTTTTGTTGAATGACTAACAATTATATAATGCGATATTATGAAGTTAAAGTGTGTTCTCTGTTTTCATAAGTTCAACAAATTTCATCATACTAGGTCTCTGCTAATATATCTCATGAAAATGTAACATTAATTCAGCACAAAATGAAATTCATCTTTAATGGGTTGAAAGCATTGGTTCAACTTACACAACACGTCTATTATGGTAAAAGCTGTTAGTTGTTTTTCTTTACTTTTGTAGGGGGTGAACAAAACTCATTTTTTTCTTATATATCACTTGTATTTACGTTCCACTCTTATATCTGTGCAGATATGTTATGTTTGCAATATTTTGGGTATGGGAAAAGTTGTTCGATGGAGTCGTGATATTTCATAAAAAAGCGCCATGCCTGAAACATTGATAACCTCTCTTAGATTATGCTCGTGACAACCGTGCTAATTTCATACTTTAGAAAGATACGTGCAGCACTTCCTTTGTAATAAGAAAACAAAAATCCATTTTTGTGACAATTGAATCTTTATATCTCCGTATTAAATACACATTTAGCTCCATTTTAAAATTTGACTTCTGTATATAAAAGAGCAAAGGTTAATGGGCAAGTTTTAATGCCATTTTGAGGGCTGCTTTTAAGTTCAAAGGAAATGGGTATTAACTAAGATTGGACATGTAACAGGTTGCTTTGTAGAGAATAGATGTTGCGGTATTTGTGTTTGATTTACACCGACAATGGTTTTAAATCTACAATCTATTACTTATATTGTAGCGATGTTAAACTTTTTATTTACCCGTACGCATTGTTGTCGTGTTTGCATTTTTAATAAAACCATCAAATATTAGCTAGCCCTTGATAACACTTGAGTTACAACTGTCAAGTGTTTGTTAAGAGACTTATTGTAATGTTCAACTTGAATTTGAATGTGTAAAATCAGATTTACACCGGACTGAAACTAAAAACATTCAAGGGCCGTAAAATTGGCATTGTTTTGTTATTGTTTTTTGGTGTGATTCATAACGTTAATTGAGGAGAAGTTGTTAAACACGGGCATGAACATAAATGGAATTTTAATGTGTGAACTTTTTACAGGAATTACGATAAGTGTAAGGTTAATGAACTGAAAGCGTTAGCCTACGCATGGAAAACTGATTTGAAAAAAAAAGAAAGAAAAAGATTCTCTATGGACAGTTAATTCATCGATTTATCTTTAACGATAATATTGTTAAATTATTTTCCATTTGATCTTTAATAAAGAAAGAAATAAAATAACAATTAACGAACTATATAAAAATGGCTCCAGTATGGTAGAATGCGGCCATTGATTTATTTTTTATTTTTTATCGTAAGTTCTGTAAACTATGTTGAATTTCTAATTAATGGATTGTTTCCGGCATCGAAATTATTTAAATTAGATTGACCGTTAAGCATTACGTAACACGTGCTTTAATTTACATATATCAGTGTTTTTATTGATTTCTCGTGCTTGTATAGAAGATTACAATGTGCAGACGATTGTGACAAAATTATACATAAATTTCACGTTTGAAAATACTTGTTTTGTCGGAAGCTGGTGGGTTTATGGTGTTGGTTGAGAGGAAAACAAGTCTTCTAGCCATTAAATCACTGCTTTGTTTTGCTTTAAACACAGAGTTTACGGCGTTCTGCTGGGTGGGAAAATTGATTTTAACCCAGAAAGAATAAAAAAAGCAAGAATAGTTTTGATCCAGTATTAGACAAATGTGTTTTCGAGAATGAGTCGCAAGGGAAATTGTGTTATAGAATATAGATCTACAATTCTCTGAATGAATTGAGTGATGGATATTTTTGATGAAAAAGTGCATTGAATGAAGGTAAAACTGTTATAAGAAGTATAAGTTGTTAGGATCTATATAGTGCGTCTTACTGACAAAATATTTGATTATGTTAAACTCAACTTCATCACCGGCAGGGTCTAAGCGACCCCTAAGCAGAAGTAGTACAAAGCCTCGTATAGGAAGTGGAGGTTCGGAGAGATCGGGCTCGCGACCGGCATCCGGGATGTTTAGATCACAATCAAGGTAACACATGTGTATAGATTGAACAAAGGGAGGGAAGTAATGGTAATAACATGATTAGAAATGTATCGGTTTTCTCCCTTGGGTTAGAGGGAAACATGACTGGTCTCGATCAAGATAATGATCAATGTCCGAATTGAATTTGTACAAATTTTTCAAGAGTTCATTGTGCTATATCTGTAATCTTTCTTGAAAGCAGTATTAACATTCAGTCGTTATTAACATTCTTCGTCTTATTTCGGACAAAGACGGATACATATTCTACGTGGTTACTTCCCCTGATGAAGCTATGCTGTGTTATCGTTACATGTTTAATGGCTGACACTGCGATACTTAAAATTGTACATAATGATGAACATGATTCTTAAAAAAATGAAGTGAAAAGTTTCGGCATATCCAAAACATTATTTTTACATTTTAATTTTATACAAATTTCAGTAAAGTTTCGAAGTTCATGTACAATAAAAACCCTCAGTTAAGACCACCATCGGGACTGGAACAAAGTGGTCTTACATTTGTATTTGCGGGAAGGTCTTAATTGTGAATATTCTTATCATTGCTTACATACTTTATGACCATGGTCTATTTTAGTAATTTTGTATGACCAAACAATACGCATCTTAACCTGCAAATACAATAATAAAAGTATGTTTTAATACATTTGTATTTAGTTTGATGAGAGGAAATCATATTTCTGAGGAAATTTAGCATTAATTTCACTTTGGTCTTATTTCAATATTAATTCAAACGTAACGTGATACCTTTGTTTAAAGAAGATGCCAAGGTGATGTCTCTTCGAATTACCATGATCACTTTTGACCTTGACCTTTCGTATATTATACATTGTATAATCATGTTTGTTTAAGAGTGGTCGTAGTCAAGTGCTCTTTTTATAAAATGGCATACGATTAACTTATTATATTGGTTTTGTAAATGATAGTTTCATGGGATTCATTGGTTCTTGACTTTTTAATACGTCTGTAAATAGTCCGCGTATGTTTAATTTCCATTCAAATTTCGACTTTTAATATTTGTATAATATAAGGATCTACCATACACTTTTTTGTCAGATTTTCGTGAATTTTACTGTACCAACTGCAACTACTAAGCAATTAAGTCAAACTTCGGATAAGGAGTATAATCGACGAGGTCTTCCGAAAGGTTTTGCGTTGAAACTCAGGATGTCATGACAAATGGCATACTAATAACTGTATCTAGGATTTGAACAAACTTGTGCCTTTCCCTTAGATTTCCACACCCACTTAAAAAATGGGAGCATAGGGCCGAGCCATACATCTGTCCGTCCGTCCGTCCGTCCGTCCGAAAGTCACATTTTCCTTATCCGTATCTATAACCAATAACTTGAGAAGGAATAAGCTACACTGTGTTCAAACGGAATCACCTCATCATTTACGGAAATCATATACAATTTTATATGTATGGGTTGTTATTGTGATTATACAAGCATCTTTTACTTCCCATCAATGTATCTTGTAATCCTAACTTACACAATTCAACTTTTATCTCTTTGTTTTTAAATCAAAGAAAGTTGATGAATTTCTTTATATTGGGCTATGGTTTGTGCAATTTGGTAGGGACAATACTGATCCCTTTTGATTTTGAAGTGTCAAGGTTCCTGTAGCCATTACCACTTAAAGTTTGTCCCACTAAATTAAATTACTAGGGAACGCTTTGATTTGACCTGAGATTTGATGTGAAGAATACACATGACTAGTAGATGACCAATTCAGTTTAGAGGTTGCTAAAGAATAGTGGATGACTCCTATTATATTGATTTTAAGTGTAGTAGGTCAAGGCCACCGTGGCGTTGACCTCTAAAGACGAGCCCAATCAGTAACTAGGGAATGCTTGAGCCTAAGATTT
Source organism: Ruditapes philippinarum (assembly GCF_026571515.1). Classification (NCBI taxonomy): domain Eukaryota; kingdom Metazoa; phylum Mollusca; class Bivalvia; order Venerida; family Veneridae; genus Ruditapes; species Ruditapes philippinarum. The sequence continues at coordinate 363,071 of NW_026856776.1, read as the reverse complement.
AGTGTTAAGGTCTGCCATGACTAGTAGAAGATTCCTCTTGATATTAGGTCATTAGGCCAAGGTCAACGTAGCCTTGTCCACTTAAAGCTTCTTCGCCTATAGTTCTAAGGTTGGTTTAGAGACTAGAAAATGATACTGGGGGTAAGGTCACAGTGACTCGTGAAATACTAGTTCCAGTCTAATCAAGAATATAAGTTTCATCAGTCATAGGTTTGTGAAACTTATTAGTTATACTTAATAATATTTGTATAAATATAAAACTTGTCTCTTATAAGATACATGTAAGTACATATGCCACCGTGACAGCAATAGAGCGGGACAATACTGTCCCAATAGTGCCCTGTGGACACATTTCTATTTTTTTATTAATTCGTACCACCCATCGTTTCATTGTAAGCTAATGTATGATCTTAACCCACATACTTACGCTTGAGTACGTATTTTTAGACTTTCGTATAAAAAAGCTTAAATTCAATGTAAACGCTAGGAACAAAAGTAAAAGAAATCCGCAACATTAGAAAATGTGACACCGGTGCCGTTAAACACGCAATAGAAAAAATATGTATATTTAGTTTGCCTTTAACTGTTTAGATACACCTGAGATGTTTTGAAAAAATGCTGTTTATGTACTTTCTAAATATAATAAAACACGAAGCGGTCCTTTGAAGATTTCACATAAAAGCGCCGTATTAAAATTTCATTAGATTTAAAAATCGTATTAAAAGTTAAATGTATCAACATTTAAAAATACATTTGGCTTTCCAAATATTTTAAAGGGGGGGTCCGTTTGTTTGGTTAAAAAAAGTTTGTTTGGTTAAAAACCAACATAGTGCGTTTGCGACCTGCATGGATCCAGACCAGCCTGCGCATCCGCGCAGTCTGATCAGGATCCATGTTGTTTGCTATCAGTTTCTCTACTTGTTATAGAGTTTGTAAGCGAACAGCATGGATCCTGATCAGACTGCGCGGATGCGCAGGCTGTTTTGGATCCATGCTGGTCGCAAACCCATTATGTTGGTTTTGTCATGACGCGGCTCATATATTCTCTCGGTTTCTTTGACAGTTGCTATCGATTTAAATTCAATAAAATCAATTTATAGAATACACTACAGCGTTTGTTCTGGCGGTTAATCTATCTCTATTATATACAAAGTACAATTATGTGAAAGTTTTAATATCAAGTTTGTCTCTTGTTATAAATATAGAAAACTGAAAGTCTTAATATATTTTCTTTAATTTTATTTCATATACAAAGGGGTATTGATACTTGTTATACTGATTTAAGCTTTTACCGTACTTACTTTTGTGAGCACGCCCCACTAGACATCGCTGGTCTAATCAAATGACCGAGCCTTTATCCGAATAAACTGTACATATTGTGGATTTCGAGTCAGCTTGTTTTTTTTGTACCTCTTTAATATATTTGTGTGTCTACTGAAATAACTTATCTGACACTTAAGACCGACCCACTTGCATTTGGCAGGTCTGGATTTAACTTAAGAAGGCAAAGATTGACGGACTACTTATTTGTGTATATTATTTACTTACTGACCCCCCCCATTTAAATCATGATATTAATCTTTATGAGCAACATTTACAGTACATCACTATACTTGTAGATGATAGAGCTTGCAAGCTTATTTGTTCAACAACTTTCCTAAATCCGGGTGCTTATTTCTACAGCTACGACAATGTAAGATGGGCGTTTTGGACATCCGATTTTGCTGTTATTATCCAGCGTTGATTAAAATGATTAAATTAAGCTAAGATGTTCGTGTGGTTCCTATTTGAATACGGTGTTTTGTTTAATAAGCTCTTCTAAGGGTAAATGTTTGTATATCAGTGTAAACTACTTGCGATTTCGGACATGCCAGAATTTCTGGATTTACCTATTGATATATGGATTTATTGAAAAAATTATGAAAATTTGGGATTAACGAAGATAAAACTTGTGAACTATGGACACCAATAGCGATAAGTCAAAGGATCGCGTTTCACGACTTTTCTAGGGCATAAATGTTATCTTTGGTCATTCTTTAATATTACCTTCTTCACTATTACTTTTTAAAATATTCGCTTGATTAAAATAACGTTTATAGTGTCGCAGTAATTGGATATTAACGCATTTTATAATGCTAATGAAACATGAAAGCATGAGTTTAGTGTGTACATATTTGTTTAAAGTTTAAACAATGGATTTTATTTGTGGTTTGATTTGACAATTAAGAATTGATTCAGAACATTTATTTGAATATACAAAAAATGTCTTTTAAGTAGTATTCACATTATAAGATAGAACTTATAAAAAATCAGGCAATTTTAAAAACGTTTTCCAAGAGCTTATCGTATTCATCTGGAACTAATCATTACGCTAATTAAACAATGTATTATTTGTGTCCAGTCGTCGTTAAATGTTTCAAGAATCGAATGTTTTCAGAACGCACCGTGCTTAAAATGACAATAACAGCTCTTATTGACTGACTTCTGCATTATATATGACATTTGTAAAAGAAATTAGAATTTATAATGCGAGCGCATCGATTCATTTATATCCGTGATTGTTCACTGTATTTGCAAAAAATTATTTACATTGTTTAATATTTACATAGTCAATTTCCGTATCAAAAGTTGAAATATAACCCGGTGTTTAGCGTTTAATGTATCAGTCATGAGAACGCGCTGTTGAGAATTTTATCAACGTGAAATTAGCATTTAGATGAAAGCCTTGTCGAAAGTTCTACTTAAAAAAGTGAGGAGTCTATTAAAAGGTCATTATTAAACATATATTGACGTTTTAATTGGCTGTGAAATCTTTGATTAATATATTATAAGCATATTATGTTTAATATTGTAATAATGCGTCGGTAAAAAAAAACAAGTGGGGTTTGTTAATAAAGTGGAAATTTACATTGTGTTACATTAGTAATCCGAACAATGAATCGAAGATCTTCCCACGCTAGTATTTCTGGAATAAGACGTGGGTCGCTTGCAGACCAGAATAAAGTGAAACGTGTATCACTTAAAGACGGCACGTTAGGGAACGTTTTAACCAGCCGTCTGGCGGCGCTGTCAGAACTAAAAGAGGGTGATATTTACTATAGGACTGAGAAGATATATCCGTCAATTCCGGACCATCCGGAAGACATCTCGATCACATTGGCAAGGTTTCCGCGCGAGACTCGAACTGGTTCCATTATCAGCATTAATCGTGACGACACGGCCACACCTTCTGAAAATAACCCTGGTTATGACAGAGACAGGTGAATAAAATGTTGAATTTTCGTCTTTTTTTTCTTATTTTTTATATTAATAATAATAATAATAATAATAATAATAATAATGATGATGATGATGATGATGATGATAATATCTTTATTTATAGAAGATAACACATGAAGTTATACCATCTTAGAAACAAATGTGCTTGAGTGAATAAAGATATATGTCTGTCTGTCTGTCTGTCTGTCTGTCTGTCTGTCTGAAAACAGAAAACAAATAACAGATCTTAATTTTAAATACATGCATTATAATTATTATAACATAATGACTAATGACAGAGTTATGAAGATATTTATTTAATCTGAAAGAGTTATGAAGATATTTATTTAATCTGAAAGATATGACAGAGTTATGAAGATATTTATTTAATCTGCAAGATAAGATTTTTACACTTATTATTAAAAGATGTATGAGCATTAGAAGAACTCATATTCGATTTTATTCTATTCCAAAGCTTTGCAACATCGCAACAAAAAGTCTTTTTACTATAGTTTGTGCGGTGTTTAGGTATAACTATGTGATGATGATCTTAAAAATTGTGAATTTCAGATAGGTTATAACAAGCTTTATAAATAAGAATTTCAGTGTGAAAATTCATCGTTCGTTCTTTAATCTTTTTCGTAAAAATACAGTCACGTTAAAAGAGAGTTAAATTAATGTTATTTTGCATAAAACAGTAGCATTCCACCTGTGTATGTTTAAGACCTTCTTATCCGCGACATGTTTACTTTATGGTACATGTATCCCCTGTTCTGTTTTTTTATAATTATTTACTCACAAGAATATTATAAGTTTCTTCATGGTGAATTAAAAACCTTTTCGTTGATTTTAATGATAGTATTAGGGGTCAATGTAGGTTGCCGTTGTACCAGCCGCAAACTTGATTATGTCAGTTAATCTATTTTGTTATATAATAAAATACGTGCAAGTTCTTTTGAATAGGAATGAAATAAATCGTTTGTAACGCTTTGAACAGCTTTCCCTTTTCATAACGTTGCATGCCAGATTTGTTTATACATTTGTATGTACATGCTTATTCAAAATGCGATGGAATACCAAAGCATTTGTACTATAGATATAGTACAAACTGAAATGTTGATAATTCATTTGGTTCAAACGCTACTACATGTAAACATTTGGGGTTATAAGAACTTACAGCAATCAATTAATTTTCCTTTATTCTGGGAATCACAACATATCATGTGTAAAATTAGGGAAAAAACAATGTCACGGACTGTCTTAGTTGAAAGAGTAGAAACTTCACAATAACTGTAGCTATGTCCATTTTTAACCATTAAATTATCCATTGGTCCAACTTATTAGCCTAATTACTTTTTGAAATTCGTTACTGAAAAAAGTATTAGCAAAATTATTCACTTCGAATGAAATAGGGTACTCAATCTATGATCTGACATCTCCGCCGTAAAATTCATACAAGAAAACACACAAACATGCACACACATGCACACACCAGGGTCTTTCAAATCTTTCAAAGACCCTGCACACACTCATAATTTCGAAAACAATGCCACAAGTTTATAAAATTATATGTTGCAATGGAAAAAAATGAGCCGCTCCATTACAAAACCAACATAGTGCATTTGCCACCAGCTGGATCCCGACCAGCCCTTCCAAACCCCAAATCTATAGGATCCATGGGTTTTTCCCTTTCAAAACCCTATTAAATAGAGAAACAGATAGCGAAATTATGGGTCCTGATCAGCTGCGCGGTCCAGGGTGGTCTGGACCCTGCGGTTTTGCAACGCACTATGTTTGGTTTTGTCATGGAGCGCCTCAAATTACATTGTATTTACCTCAGATCTGATAGTAGTTTAACCTCAGATCTGATAGTAGTCTTAAACCCAAAGGGATTTGTTCTTCATATGTCATTATAACTGCAAATAGGCTCTTACTCGACAGTAATTAGTGTAGCCACTTTTTCATGAAGAGACCAGTGCTGATAGTGATAATTGTGATTGGCATATTTTAATTAGCCAGGTCAGGAGTTTCTAAAAAGGCTGATAACACTGATGCAATTTGAGTATATATTCAAATTTATTACATAGATAATACACGTGGATTTGGTAGAGACAAATGATTACATAGTAACATAAAAATGTTTATGACTGTTTTTTTTCTTCTTGAAAAAGTAAGTTTCATATAATAGGAATGAACTGCATTAATAATCCAAGATATTAAAATATAATTAACACAACATGAAATTAACTGCTAATAATAACAGCTCCTTCCATAGGCAAAAATAAAAAGCGTTCCATAAAAGACGACGCCGCTCACCGGCGTCGCCAATGAAGATGTGAATAAAATAATTACATTGATTACATTGCTACAGTTAGGTAATTTGACCCGATCCACCTGTAGACTTAAGGAAACATGTTTGTACGTGACTGCTGGGGAAAAACAATGTTATGCTTAATTAAAGAGGTGACACTTTCTATATTTTTATCTGATATCCAGTTGTAAGAGCCGATTTGCAGTTATATGGGTAAGAGTTCGATAAGACTCCCTACGGTCGTCTTAATACGAACTCTTACCCATACATAAATTTTTGCACGTTTAACCGAAATTCGCAGTTTTTAAGAACAGAAACTTACTGTATTTTTGTTTAATTTTACTGTTCAAAAGTTTTTTGTTTCTTTTTTACATAAATTCGGTCAGAAATGAGGATTGGCAAGTTTTATATACATAGACATGAAGGTTATTGGTATCCGAGAGATAAGCGTGCATTTTAAAGTATTTAGATTTAATCGTTGGCATTTTCAGATTGATGTATGAGTAAGACCATATTAATATGCAAGACTGTTCATAGAAACAAAATGTAATGTTTTGAATGGTATTGTGACGTTGAACCAATTCATGACATTGTACTGGTGCATGGTCCTAGTGCAAACATATGGAGGGCGATCGTTGCCAAAATTCCAGACATGTATGTGTTCCTTTTGAAAACTACTTTTGAAAATGCGAACATGTATGTCTAGCATTTTTGATTGCATTCGTGCACAGCAAATGATATGCCTCTTAATCCAATCTTTTAATTGAAGGCACCCGCTTTTAAATAACAAGTTTACATGTAAATCTTAACAACTGACCTAACACACATTTACAAGTTCGTATCTACCATTGCATATAATACATAAGCATGTTTACACACTTGTAGATATATATATATGTACCTGAAAAACACAAATGAAATGTAAAACTCGAATGCAGAAAATATAATTTAATAAAACGTGTTTCCAGTCTTAGAACTACAACAGTACATTTACACAGTTACATGTTTAAAATGACAAAAGTAGATTCACAAAGTTAAACGATTTTAAGTCATGCATGACGCCCCGCCCCTCTCTGAGTACTTACGATCTTCTATCACGGAAATGTACGGACAGGTATAATACCCGTCGCCTCTCTCCTATTTCTCAATAAAGTGAAGGAAAACACGGCGTCCATTCTAACTTTTTTTATTTCTATAAAAAGTCCAATATAATTTGTATCAAATGAAAGATTACTCCATAAGCTTTCTATGAGTGCCTTGGAAATAAAAATGTATTAAATAGATGTATTGATTTTTTTGTTGTTTTTTTTAGTCTGAAATACACTCTCGAATTGGTAAGAAAAACACGGCGTTCCCTCCAAACTTTTTTTTTATTTCGTAATATATTTTGATAATTTTGGATTGAAATAAAAGTGTGATTAATACAATTATGGTATATAATTATATAATGCCTCAAAATAAAAAGGAATTAAATCAAAATGAATTAACTTTTCGTTAAATTTATCATGTTATTTTCTGTAAAATAGAGAAAATAAGAATCCCTAAAGAACGCTCAAAACGACAAAATTGAGAATGTTGCAGGCCGGTTTGATTGAGCCTGCTCATGGACGGTAATGGAAACAGCAAGTTATCGTCCACGCCCCCTAGTACCGGCTTGAGCAAAATTCAACATGAACTGGTACAATTTTGAATTTTTAAACATCCGCAGATGTGTTAATATGGTGATTATCATGGAACCTTCAATGTGACAGGTAAGTGCCATACCATGAAAAACGGCATATGATCCCCAAGTAAAAAAAAAAACAAAACACACTCTGAAATTCAGTAAGAGAAACATGGCGCCCCCTACTTACTTTTTTTTTATTTCTTGGTCAATTTTGATAATTTTAGAATATGATAAACAAGATCATCAAGGAAAGGCGGCGTTGATAATTTTAGACTCAAGTAAAAAATTCTGGAAACAAAGTGATCCATCGGAAGCATTTATCACAACAAAATTACACAAGAATTGCAGACTCGGTTTGATTGAGTCTGTACATGACTAAGTGCAACATCCCTCACGCCCCCTAGCACCGGATTGAGCGGTACTCAATTCTCAACACTTAATAGTGCTTAAGAATCCTTAATGAACTTTCTAGTGATGCCTTAAAAATGAAAATTAATTACGTAGAAGTATTAAAAATTTTGATTCTAACTTATCGTTGTTTTTTTCTCTCTTAAATCCACACTCATATATTCGGGAAAAAATAACGTCGCTTCCTTTAGATACTTTATTCAAAAAGGAAAATAAATATTGAATGAAGTTAAGACCATAAGTTTTGAACAAGTATATTAAAAATCTGGAAACAAGGTGATCCCTCGGAAGCATTAATCACAACAAAATTACATAAGAATTGCAGATTCGGTTTGATTGAGTCTGCACATGAGGGATAATGAACAAGTGCAACATGCCTCACGCCCCCTAGCACCGGCTTGAACGGTACTCAATTCTCAACATTTAATAGCGGTGGCATCAATGATCCCGAAAGACCAGAAAAATATAACAACACTGAAGTGAAATACGGGGCAACGTTTTACAGCTGCCTCACGGCACTTGAAACCTGCTGCTGTGAAGTATAAAAATCTGGAAACAAAGTGATCACTACAAAATTACATAAGAATTGCAGACTCGGTTTGATTGAGTCTGTACATGAAGGAAAATGAACAAGTGCAAAAAGTTTTTATTCATACTGAAAATACCTTATTAAAGATTGTACATATGTGCTACGGATAAGTATTTTCTTGATTTCGGAAAGGAAATCTCGGTGGCCGCTTTAAAATATAATTTTTGTTGAAAATGAAATTTGTGCCAATACATTTTTCAATGATACCAATAAGAATATTGGGTGTTTTTTTTACATTATTAATAAAATTACTCCCTTGAAGTTGGTCATTGTTTCCCCTAAAAATTTCCCAATCGCCGATGTTCCTCAGGAATATATGATAAACAAGATCAACAAGGAAAGGCGGCGCTCAATGAACGCAACCCCACATGACCCAGCAACAAGAACAAGTGGCAAGAAGCCAAGGCGGACCCAAAACAAAACACAGGACAGGGCACTAGGCAGAGCACGGACAGGCTAATCACTAAAATGATAAATAATTTGTAACTGATAAGAACACGATGTTAAAAATAAGGTAATGCATAAGTTATCTTCATCATAAATGGTAATATCAGCAATTTTCAAGTGATGTTGCTACTGACAAAACTTTTGTAACAAATGTAACATATATATTTTATGAAAAATGCCGTATGTTGTCCTTCAGTTTTATTTAAAAATATGGGAGAGGCGCCGTTTTATACCTGTCCGCAATAGAAGTTCGTAAATACTCCGAGAGGGGCGGGGCGTTATGCTTGACTTGAAATCGTTTAACTTTGTGAATCTACTTTTGTTATTTTAAACATGTTACTGTGTTAACGTACTCTTGTAGTTCTACAACTGGTAACACGTTTTCTTAAACTCTATTTTCCGTGTTCGAGTTTTACGTTTTTATTTGTATATTTCAGATCTATAAGTGTGCAAACATGCATATGTATTGCATGCAATGGAAGATACGAACTTGTAAATTTGTTGTCGTTTTAGATGTTAGGTCAGTTGTTACGATATATATGTAAACTTGTTATATAAAGGCGGTAACCTTCAAATAAAAGATTGAATTAAGAGGTTTACAATAAAAATGGTAGGCATACAAGTTCGCATTTTCAAAAGTCATTTTAAAAAGGAACACTTAACATGTCTGGAATTTTGGCAACGAACGCCCTCCATACAAACAAAGAAATTTTATATATGTATATTAGTGATTTACTTATTTATAAAGCCCACCTTTTATGTTCTTTACATGCTTCTCAAGCATTGTTACTTTTACACAGGGGCAATTTCTCAACGACATTCCTGCTCAAATTAAAAGTATCAAAAAATAAAAAAATAAAAAATAAAGAAAAGAAAAAAGTTCTGCTCAAAGCGTCAAATTATTTTTTTTAATTGTTTGATATCTTTATCAGGAACATCTCTGGATATATACACATACAGGTGTGCACTCTTTGTTTGAAATTATCATTACCAACAGCAGGGCTTTTTGAACAAAATATATCAATAATATTTAAGAATGCCGATACATATCTCTTTAGGAGGCGGATTAGAGACCCCTGGTTTCGCTATATAAATGTTTAATGTTACTCCTCTTTATATTGATTAAGACCTATTTAAGTTTGTAGTCTCAAACCAGACCTATTCAGAAAGTAAAATAGGAACATTAATAAAATTTTCAAGCGTGCCATCCTCCTTTTACACCTGGTTGCCTATTTTCTTTCACAATCATAGGGTATTAAAGTAAATACACGAGACTACCTGTCCTTACTTTAATCTTCCATTCACGGGTAATCTATCGATCTTAATTGCACAATGAAGAAATTATTGGGCACCGTCTCCCCCGTCTTACATAGAAAATAATCCGCTAGGCAGGTATTATGTAAATAGAGTAATGGCGGTTAACAAGATTTATACGTAGTGATAAGTTTAAGTGTGTCGTTAGCGGGTTTCTCTGGGACAAATACTGCTAGAAAAGGATGTTTAATAAACAATTGAATTAATCAATCAATGTAACATTGTTTCCCGCGTTCAATCAAACGGCCGGAACGGGATTTATTCGCATGCGTGATGAACCTGTATGACCTCGCGTGGCAACCATATAGTGTAAATAACGTTGTATTTTAATGTATTTTCTGGTCGTTTGTGGAGTAAATTAGTACATTATGGCTTCCAAAGGAGCCAAGAAAAATGCATCAACCAATAGAGTTAGTTCTGCAACTCCAAGAGAGTAAGTATTTCCTCAAAATGTAACCGAACTTAAAATGACAAAGTGTCATTAGAAACAACATGGCCGCTCGTAACATTTTTTCCGTTTTAACCTTAAAGCATTGTACTCTGAGTAGGAATTGTCACATCAGCAGTGGCATGCTTTTGAATAAAAAATCAGTCATAATTCGACCGTTTTATCTAAAGACTTCTTGTAAGTGAACAAGAGATATGATAAATGTACTGTTTCGTACCCGAAATCTTTCGCAACATATCAATGAAAGTATTACCCGTGTGGAAAAGTGTGAACGAAAGAATATAGGAAGTGTTTAATGGCTGCATGAAGACAATTGAAGTGTTTAATGGGCACATGAAGACAATTGATAATCTAAATACACATTGGTTAATAATAAAATTGTGAAATAAAATGTGTTTATTGATAGAAATATGGGTGTTATCCAAATTTGTTTGTTCCAATATGCCAAGTAAATGTTTTTATTGTTGTTCTTTTTAAAGGGGTTGATCTATGGCAAATTGTAATTTCTTATTTTTCATTATTTTTTAATGTTGATATTGTGAAATATTGTCTGCCTGGGTAAAATTGCTGTAAAAACAAGATATCAATGTACCCTTCATCTCTTGGTTCTAAAATATTGTGTTTGAATACTTGTTCATTTGTTGTTGGAATTAAGCAATCTAGTAGGGTTGTTAAAAGTCTGTGACTTTACTAAAATGTGTGTGTGGTCCATTATGCATACCCTCTGGCTCTTAATTTGTGTCTCGCAAGATCAATTTCTATGCTCAATTGCTAGTTACAACTAAAACTGCTAAATGTCTTTTTTAATGAGCAGAGGCCTATAAATAGCGTTGTTTGTGCTATAAATACGAAGGTTGTTGTTATTGTATTTCTAAAATCTTGGCTCATACTCTAAGCCTGGTGGTGGCAGTTGAATCTACCAAGATCAAGATCAGCCAGAAAAGATTTGTGCCATTTGATCACAAAAGGTCTGCACTGTTTGTTGTTAAGTCCGAACATATTTTGACATCTTCCCTAAAAAGGATGAATGGCATGTACTGACTAATTATAAGCAAACAGTGTAAACCACTGGTTATGTGGGTAGAATTTGTTGCTGCCAGCAGGCTAAGGATTTAAGATTGTAAACATAGTGCTCATGACAGCACTTACCATGTTATACTGTTCTGGCATTTAGCATGTTATACAATTTCCAGCACTTACACCTTTTCACCACTTACCATGTTATACCATTCCAGCATTTACCATGTTATACCATTCCAGCACTTACACGTTTTCAGCAATTACCATGTTATACCATTCCAGCATTTATCATGTTATACCATTCCAGCACTTAAACCTTCATGCCATGTTATACCATTCCAGCACTTAATACCTTTCCAGCACTTACCATGTTATACCATTACAGCACTTTCACCTTACCATGTAATACCAGTCCAGCACTTACACCTTTACAGCACTTACCATGTTATACAATTCCAGCACTTAATACCTTTCTAGCACTTACCATGTTATACTTTTTCCAGCACTGACACCTTTCCAGCACTTTCCATGTTATACCATTCCAGCACTTACACCTTTCCAGCACATACCATGTTATACCATTCCAGCACATACACCTTTCCAGCACTTACCATGTTATACTATTCCAGCACTTTCATCTTTCCAGGTTTAATCATGTTTTATAGAAATGTACTTCAACGTTTGAAGTGCTTTTGTCTGCCTTTTTGTGTCGCCTTGAAAAGGCGACATACAGGGATTACTTTTGTTGGCGGTGTCGGCGTCGTTGTCGGCGTCCCCTAAAGCTTGTCCAGAGCATAACTCAGTCACTTTAAGTCGGATTGACTTCAAACTTGGTATGCTGCTTCTTTCAATAACACGAAGTGCAGTGCACAAGGACCGGTACTCTGCACTTCTTAATTTTTGAGTTATTGCCCTTCGTAAATTTTCATACTTTAATTTTGTCCGGGCCATTTCTCCTAATGTATAACAGCTATTGACTTGAAACTTCATACGATGATAGATCTCATTAAAAAGAAGTGCAGTGCATAAGAATTGGTACTCTGCACTTCCTGATTTTTGAGTTTTTTCCCTTTGTTAATTTTCATACTTTATTTTTTGTCCGGGCCATTTCTCCTAATGTATAACAGCTATGTACTTGAAACTTCATAGGATGATAGATCTCATTAAGAAGAAGTGCAGTGCACAAGAACAGGTACTCTGCATTTCTTATTTTTTGAGTTATTGCCCTTTGTTAATTTTCATACTTTATTTTTGTCCAGGCCATTTCTCCAAAAGTATAAAAGTTATTGACTTAAAACTTCATAGGATGATAGATCTCATCAAGAAGAAGTGCAGTGCACAGAAACTGGTACTCTGCATTTCTTATTTTTTGAGTAATTGCCCTTTGTTAATTTTCTTACTTTATTTTTGTCCAGGTCATTTCTCCTCAAGTATGAAAGCTATAGACATGAAACTTCATAGGATGATATATCTCATTAAGAAAAAGTACAGTGTACAAGAACCGGTACTCTGCATTTCTTATTTTTGAGTTATTACCCTTTATATATTTTCATATTTTACTTTTGTCCATGCCATTTCTCATAAATTATAAAAGATATGGACTTGAAACTTCATAGAATGATAGATCTTATTGATAAGAAGTGCAGTGCATAGAAACTGCTGCTCTTCACTTATTATTTTTTGAGCTATTGCCCTTTGTTAGTTTTCTTATTTCATTTTTGTCCTGGCCATTTTTCCTAAACCATATTGTTTACAAGGCAACACATCTGACTCGCGGAGTTCTAGTTTAAAGAATTATTTGGGGGGAAAAATGCACAGAAAAAAAAAGATAAAAAGTGAAAGTTTTTGTTCAATCTTTATTATAATACAATTACATTGATTTATTTTTATGTTCTATTTTGGTTATTCATTAGAACTGTTGGCAGAAATGTGAAAGCAATTAAATCATTTAAAACATTTAAAAACAAGACTTTTTGGAAAAAAAGTCAATGCACTTATAACTAACTTGAAATGAAGTTGTTATTGTTTTTCCACCATGTTCTTGGAGCAAATTGCTGTCAATATTGTCTACTAAATTGACTGGAAAGTGTAAATGAGCTGTTGATAATGGATTTGAGATTCATCATGGTTTTGTACCCTAGGTCAACTTGTATTGGTTCTTAACTACAGTACATAAATATAAATGAATGATAGCAATTAAAGCCTAAAATCAATATGAAATGCATCATTAGCGGAGAAAATAGTACACAATTGTTGTTATTTGTCGCTGAAGTGAATTCACCCTGATGTAGGATCAATTTTAAATGGACCGATTTATTTCCTCTCCACGTTTATCTATCGTGTTTGGTGCTTGAGTGGGGGTCGTTACAATCTGGTACAAAATCTGTGAAAATTTGATTGGTTGTTGGTAAATCGTGCTTAAAATAGAATTGATACTGCAAAATAAGTTTCATAGTTAAGTAAAAATTTGGTTAGGAAGTATGAAGTTTATAACTTTGACAACAGCTGCAAGGTGAGAATGAAAATTTTTTTTTCCTTCTAAATTTGGCATTTAGATCATAAATTATTTTATGTAACATTATAATGATTCCAGCTTAAAATTGAATTCTTCTAGAATAGCAAGTACAATGTATTATTTCAAAATAAACTAATAAAATTTTATTGATGATACAGTTAAAATTGATAAAATTTTCAAATTCAAATGCATTTTACATGTCTTATTCAAAATTTTACAAAATTTTCAATTTTTGCTAAATCTACATCATGTTACATGTATAATAACAGCATTGAAATTTCCGTAAGAATAAACAAGAAAATGAATAATGTAATGCAATTGAAAAGTTATTTAAGTAATGAAAAATAGAAAGCCAAGAGAAGATTAAAAAAGGGGTTTCTGTTGGAAAAGCTTTGCATACCATATCCTTGTAATTGAAAGATTAATGGAAAGATTTATTTTTTTTTTGAAGTAAATTTGATGAAAATATAGAATTTGATTTAAATGATGAAGTTTTATATATATAAATGCATGGTCAGTTGGTGAGAAATTTGTATATTTTGTAATTGTACAAGGGCATTAACTAGAAAGATTAAATATATTTCAATTTGACCATTGGCAGCAAGTTACTTGTTTAGAAAGGCATTTGGAAATGAATAATACATGTATATGTGAAGAAAAACAGAAAAAGTTAGCCAACTTTATGAAAGTTGTTGATCAAAGTTTTTTTTACCTTCTTAGGTAAAACTTCAAAAAGATATTTAAAATTTTCTGCATTTCATAGGAAATGCATGAAGCATGCTAATTGTTCCATGTTAAAAACAGAGCAGGTGACCATCTAAATATAGAAGGCTGTGTTGAGAGCAAAAGATAGCATTTTGACCAAGATTGATTAGAAGGTGTAAAGTTTTAAGGTGTTGTAAAGATTGATTTCAAACCAGTTTTTCTGTTTATTTACAGAGCTGCATCTATAGCCCAGAGTGCATCAGACAAAAGACCCAAGCTCGTGATCTGGCCAGAGTGGAATGATGTTGATGTTAATGCAGAAAAATGGGTAATTTATTCATCTATTTAATTTATTGTACAAGTTGAGAGCTTGGTGCAGGTATACTGGTACTTGAATAAGAATTCTGAAAAATTTGTGAGAATGAGATGGAAGTGAAATGAAATTATTAGGCAGCGAAATCAAATTGCATTTGAATTTATCTGTGAGAAATATTCTTAATATCTTAAATAATGATGTCACGTGTCTCACATCTTGATAGAAGCAGGTTTATCAAAAATGATCTTTGTGAAGGTGCAACTAAGAATACATTTTAAAAAAAAAATTTAATTACCATTTTGAGAGCTAAATATAATAGTCCAGCAGTGATAATGGTTTTTCTACTGACAAAGTTATAAACTGTTGGCTGTTCAGTTTTTAGCGCCGCTTTTGCAAGAGGTACATGCATCTTTGTGGTTAAGTTTATATCAAGGACAGGTAATTCTGCCAAGCACATGTGCACATTTATGCCCCCATTTCTACTTTGCTTTATAAAACTGTTCAGGAACTAAGAAAAGTGGAGCACTCCACACCTCCGACAGCTCTCGTTTATGATTTAGATAATAATATCCTTTTCTCCTACAAAAGACTGTTCCAAACTCAAAGAAGGACAAGTACATAAAACAATGTCAGTACAATTGATAGACATAAATATGCTGTATGAAAAAGGCATGTGTTAATAGACTTACTCTGGAATTAAGAATATTTAAGGATTTTGCTTATCTGTAGGTAGTACAAACAAACTTTTACAGTTACAGCTTCCAAAATAAGTGCAACAGGTTGAACTTTTGTTATGGGCAGTAAAAAGTTAAAAGTTTGTTTGTACCTACGGATTAACTGGGAAAACCCCACAGATAATGTCTTTTTCTCTCATATCTGACCTCATAATGTCATTTCAACATTCCTTTTTCAACCTTGTGCATGAGCAGTATGTATTTGTACAAATTTGATAGCCTTAAGTCTTTGTTAGTAATTTATGCAAACCAGTTGAAATAACTGTTTAAAAATTTACTTTTTAAAAATTTACTATTACAGGTAATTGAAATCTTGGCCATAGAAAAGCTTGTCTTCTTTACCTTTCAATGATTGATTACTTTTTTTAATCACAAGTGCGAAATGATAAATTACAAAAAAAGAAAGAAATCTTTTTGTTGTGACGATTATGGCAGATTGCCAATTAGCCAGATAAATATCTTTTTGTATTGCTTAAAACTGCATTCAGTGTACCTAGATGAAAATGTTGTTATGCAGTAATTATAAATAGAAATAGAACTGTGCAATAATGATAAATTGTCACTGTTGTGCACTAACTGGTTAACTAGTATTAAATTTAGATTGCACTGGTTAACTAGTATTAAATTTAGAAGGACTTAACCCATTACTGCACTAAGGGGACAAATTATGTAATATACACATGTAGTAAAAATTAAATAGAGGACATGAATGTGTCTCCATCAATACATAAAAAAAACCCTTTAATATCATCAATGGACATGTCCATCTTCCAATTTGGACAAAACCATTCATCAATTTTAGGATGAGCCGGCACTGATCAGATGGGTACAAATATGAAACCCGGCTTGATTATTTACTGAAATACTCATAAAAGATGCTTCTAAACAAAATTGAATTTTGTGGAATAAGTTCTTTATTTTCTCTATTTATAAATACAAATACAATGTATTTGATAGTGTCAATAACTTAAGATGGTGTTATTCTTGAAAACCTCAGCTCTCACCCTTGGTAAGGCAAGAACTGTTGTGTCAGTTTTGTTATTTAATTTACAATGTACTGTTAAAGAATTGTTAACTTACGTTTTCCCTTTTGCATCATGATATTCTTTTATATGTTAGCAGTCGAAAAAAGTTATAGTTTATTTTGAAAAGATATATTACCCCCCACCCCCAGCAAAATCTCTGAAGACAGTCAAATTGCAAAATCCTTGTTAAAAGCTCTTGCACTGAGATTTGAACATATCACTGAACATTTTGTTGCTACAAAAACAAGCCATAGCTTTGGCTTTGACCTTGCATTGTGTGAACTGGCCAAAGGTGAAACCAGGCTCTTTACTTCTGCTATACCATGCACCTGCGCGGGGATGGGAAGGCTGTAATTACAAATGACTGATATGATAGTTAAAGACTGTTGGTTTATAAAATAAACAGCCATTAAATCTTGGTGGCCTAGAGGTTAAGGTTTCTGCATCTCGACCTAGGAATCATAGGTTTGAGCCCAACTAGGGTCACCAGCACTGGTAAGTCCCAAGCGTGTTCTAATATTCCACAAGCCGTCTTCATCATAAATCAAGCGAAAATTAATGACAATTTAAGTAACTTATTCTGAATGACTAAGTTATTTCTCTTTTTTTTTTGCATTTAGGGAGTCAATCAACAGGTATGGCAAAATCACAATAGTGTAATGTTGTGTGAGAAGATTTTTCTTTTTTTTTTTCCACTCCAGAGAAATGTACAAACTATGGGACTATATGCTCTTTTATGCACAAAAAGCTCTGTTTGGTTATGGAAGTCTGAAATTTTGTGTTGTATTTTTTTTTTTTTGTGAATGGAGTCCACTGGTAGAATCTGTGTAGGTAGTCTCACATTTTGCAAGATATTTTTTTTTTTAAGTTGGTAAATGTACATGTAGTGTTAAAAGCATGGAAAAGTTTATGTTGGTTAATGTGGAGATATATCTGATTTTGGTTTGATTTTTTCCTTTGTAAAGTTCATTCTATTGACCTTTAAATTGTAAATTTGTTAAATATTCCATTTTGTTTTGTATCAAACAGTAAATGCAACAAAATATTGAATATATGAAATAAAATTTTTTTCTTCTTGAAATTACAATGAAATGTGTGAATGTTCAGGGCACGTTTAAAATGTTCTACATGAGTATAAAGTTCTTGTTTAAAGAGGCGTCAAGAATTTGTGAAAAATCACCCAATGGCATTGACATACTGGAAACATTTCAACAACTTGCCTCCCTTGTGGTAATCCAGATTCTCTCCCTTGTTGGTTTTACGCTCTCATTTTGCTATATTTAGGACATGGCCCATAAAGGCAAAGAGAAAGACAAAGGGAAGTCACCAGTTGTCTCCCATTCATTTGATGATCCAGAGGGCAAGATTGAGATGCCTCCTGGTATGAGAGTGGACCATTGGAAACGACCACAAGATTATATTACTGAAAAGGTATGTTTTATTCAAATTTATTGTATTATATACTTTTATTACATGCTTTTCGGTGGTTTATAGAAATATATCAGTGATATAAAACTGGTAATTTCACTGTTTGAAACAGTGAAATTACCACTTTGATAATTTCACTGTTTTGAATTTAAGCCCCTTATGTTGTTTCAGTGAAATACCAGCGTGCACAGTACTGGGTACCAACTTCATGACATGACGTCGTAAATGACGTCACGTTGTATTATTATTTGGCGCGCTTTTCATTAAATATTAGGTTTAATGTCTTTTAAAACGTTTCTTTGCATATAATAAAAAGAAAATTTGTTTAGTTTAGTGTAAGATCGAAATATATTTCACCTTGTGAACACCAAAAGTTCATATTTCACTCGTGGCTGCGCCACTCGTGAAATATACCTTTTGGTGCTCACTCGGTGAAATATATTCCGATCTTACACTGAACTAAACAAATATCCTCTATATAAATAAAATAATCATGAAATAATATGCATATTTTCATTTTCAGTATGATTGTTAACAATTTATTTTTCACTGCAGTAAAATATGTTTTTTTGTATCTTTCACTGGTGTCATGCTGGACTGCTTTCTTCTAAATTCAGCAAATACACAAAATTAAAGAAGTCTTTGGAATCGTAAGGCCAAAAAAAGAAAAAAAAGAAAGAAAGAAAAAGATTGAAAAGTTTATAATGAACAGAAAATTCATTTTTTTATGTTAATACAGGATTTATTTTCATCAATTGATATGAAAATAAATATTTCATAAGTGGTGGTATAGACATATGGTAGTAAATGCTGCAAAGTCAATCTCTAATCACACATAACATGCAAATTATAACTGGAGTCTTGAATCTTTTTATATTTCTTAAAATCTTAGGACATGTTATTCAAGTTTTATTTTCTTGAAATATTTTGGCTCATCTGGTGGCATGCAGCTTTAATGCCTTTTTATGAGAAGTAGAGTAAATATATATTTAATTGTATGTGAGTAATGTATGTATGTCTTTATTTCAGACTCCGGTAGTGATAGATCCTGATGGAATGTCCTCATTCAATCTTATAACCAACAATGAACATCTCCATGAAAGTGAGGTATGTAATACCAAAAATTATATTATATTATATTGAGCACTGCATGTTTGTAACATAGATTTTCATTGGACAGTTGTGATGTTTATAATTCCTGTGTTCACTGCTATGGTAGCTTTATCCATCAGTTTCAAGGTTAATCTATGAAGGCGCCATCTGTGCAATATGTTATAAAGAATTTGACAAGCTATACCTAATGTCTATAAATACATGTATATTAAACTGGTTTACCAAAGATATTTGTTTGTTCCAGAAAATGAATTTATTATGAACTAATTGAAAAAGTGCAAAAAAAAAATAATAATATTGTTCAAAATTTTGTCTTTATGATTGTGTTTAAAAAAAGAAACAAGAGTGTTACAATTATTTAAAGTTCATTGTTTAAAAAGACATACAAACTTATTAGATTTTAAAATAAAGTCTTTAACATTTTTATTTCAGCTGATGAGATATATTATCAGTCAGATAATGGCATTATGGGAAATCTGTGCGGTGAAGAATCCCCCGCAGGATCAAATGCCAGCCGACCCAGGTGTTCCATATGAGGAGGTGTCTCATACATGGAAACCATGGGAACATATATACACAATGAATAAAGTGCAGAAGGGGCCACATATTCCACCATACAATCCATACGGCAAATATGCTGTCAGACTATACTGGATGGTAACTTGATTGTTTTTTTTGTTTGTTTTTTAAAAAATATTTCGAGGTTATAGTATATGTGGAGCCTCTATGGTCGAGTGGTTAAAGTCCCTGATTTCAAATCACTTGCCCCTTACCATTGTGGGTTCAAATCCTGTAAGGATCATTGAAATCTTTCATGTGAGGAAGCTATCCAGGTAGCTTACGGAAAGTTGGTGGCTCTACATAGGTGGCTGCTTATGTGTGAAATAATGCTTAGAGGGGCATTTGATGTCTTCCTTTGCCAGTTAAGCTGAAAAGTATGATGTTCACAGTGTCAGTGTTTTTAAAGTTAACAAAACAATATACATAAGATCATGATCACTCTTTTCCAATATGATATAACTGTTTGATTTATCTTTTTTATCTTATTTCACAATTGTGGAATAGATACTTTCTCAGATCACGTAAAATGGAAATGTTATGACAGTTTTGCATTACACTCTAAAAAGTCTTCAGTAGTATATTTTATATGTTCACATGCTGATGTTTAAATTGACAGGGTTGTTGGAGGAAGATAATAGTTGACGATACTTTGCCATTTGATGAAAATGATCGTCTTATGTTGCCATGTACCACAATGCAGAATGAAGTCTGGCCAATGCTGTTGACTAAAGCCCTCATCAAGGTGGCTGCTCTAGAGTAAGTTTAGTGTCATATTTGAGTGGTTTAGCCTTTACCTTGCTGGAACTGATAGTGATAAGATTTTGCCACCAGTATCAAGCCAGGCCAGCGTGTACTTCCGTGCAGTCGGACTAGGCTCTATACTGTCAGCTTACTATAAATATTAACTTGATATCCCCTGAATTGATTAAGGACAGTTCTAGAAATGGAGGCTGGACAAGTCCATTTTAAGAAATTCAGTACGTTATGGGTTAGAATATGCAGGGTCAGAAAAATCTGGTTTTGAGTTACATGCTCATTTTATCTGAAGCATTTCTTTACTCCTTGGTAAAAATTTTTATGAAGTGAAGTTTGAAATGATGTCTAGAAATAGCTTTGAAACTTCAGCGGTATATTTTATGTGATCAAATGCTAATGTTTTGAATTAATAGGTTGACTTGTACTTAAGTGATTTCAATTAAAGTACATTTTTTTGTGTTAATGTCATGAGTTTAAATAGACTTTTTCTTATTTCACTTCAATTTTTAAGAAACCCTCTTACTGCATAACTATATACTGAGAATAGTTGACTGCAAAAGTATTACAGACAACTTCAGTTGTGTTAGATAGAACTAATATTGGTTCTACACATGTAATTGTTTGTTATTTCTTGATTTTTAGTTCTTGATTGTAATTTCATCTTGTATGTTAAGAAATTACCCTAATTTAAATGCTATTTGTTGTATTTTATATCAGTTATACCGGAGGTAACCCTAGCTGTGAGTTTGGAGATGTGAGCATAGTAAGCTGCCTGACTGGTTGGCTACCTGAAGCTATACCACTACAGTAAGTTATATAAGTTTTAGGTTTGAATCTCTAGTTGGCTATGAGTTATTATAACATTCCTTAATATAACAGCTAGATGTGTTCTAGCTTTCGGTAGTATTCCAAAATGATAACGTAAAAGTTAGAAACCACTGTAAAGCTGTGTCAAATTCAGGTTGATTTTTAACATTGATAACCTTCTATGCTCATTTTGACATGACAAAGTAATCAGTTTTAAGTAGATTTTTTTACATTAATGAAATGGTTTTATTGACATTTTTATAATTAGATAAAGTTTTGCTTCAATTGGATGATGCAGAGTGGGTGCTTTATGAAGCTTTAATTAGAAAGAGTGATAACTTATCAACTAGAAATGTCTAATATCTCGCTAAAATACTTGAATAAGATATGGATTTAGCATTACATTTCATGACGTTGATATATTAATATTTTAATTGATATGCAATACAAAATTTAATCAGATATCTTTTTTTGTGAAACTTGTGCATAAATCATGAGATGTTGTTCAATTTAAGTTTTCTTTGCTTCAAATATAAATTATATTTTCATTTTTAAAATGATTTAATGTTACGTATGTTATGTTTCAAAAAAATATTTGTATTGCATTTTTTTCTTTTACAAGACTAGAGAGTCACTTATAATAACTTACTTGAGCTGAATAAATGGCATGCTACTAATTCACTTACATGTATAAGTTTTTATTATTGATATCATTTGGCGTTTTTTTCTTCTTCAACTAACTAACCATTCTTATTTTATATGATATTATTATCTTAACCAAACTGTCAGTAATGGAAAAAAACTTTAACAAGGTATTAAGACATTGTTTGAAGCAAGATCAAAAATGTCTTTGAGCAAACTTGAGATTTTTTTAAATGAATACCTCAGTGTGTCTGCTTAAATATATTATTAATTCTTTTTATAAAATTCTTAAAAATAATTGCATGTTTTTTTTTTCAAATATATCTTCAAAAATTAAATATTGCAATAATTTACAAGCATAGTATTTTGTGAAACCTAGGATTTCAAGTAATAGTTTTAATGATGAAAATATTTCCCCTTTCACATGAGTTTATTTCCCAATCACATTTCCTGTATATTGACATTTGTGCAGGGGTTTTCTCCTGGATGATCAGGGTACTAACCAATCAAAACTACATCTGAAGAAGCCCACCTCAGGTCGGGCCTCCCCATTGGTCACTGCAGGCCAAGTACTCGATAAGTTCATCTCATTGAGTAATCAGCCGAGTCGCGAGAACTCGGCCATCAAACCACGTAAAAAGATCGGAGTTAATGATGACCTCAGGCAAGGAGAGCTGCTGTGACTGTTTTTGTTTATGTTTTATGTTTGAATAGAGAAATTCAACCTTTTGTCAGATCAGAGTGATGTTAACAACTTTAACTTCGAAAATTAGTATCAGATTATATTCACCGCCTTAACTATGCAGGGCCGACAAAATCTGATTTTGACCAACTTGTCTGTTTTTATCTGAAGCATTTATTATCTTGTCTGTATGATATTTATATTTTAAAGTCTTGAAAATTTTCACTTGTCCGTATAGGCTATAAAATTTTTAATTTTGAAATCCCCATAATAGACTTACTCTGCAATTAAGAAGATTTGGGGTTTTTCATTGCTAGTCCAGGGGTACAAACAAACTTTTACAGTTGCAGATTTGAAAAAAAGCGCAAGAGGTTGACTAATCTATTGTGACGGATAGTTCACCATGAAGCTATAACAAAAGTTTGTTTGTACCAGGGGATTACAAAACTAGTAGTTCTATAAAAAGTTTTTTTATAAAGTTGTTCACATCACTCTGGATTTTTAATTGCATGTTTACATTTTGATTACATAGAATGATTTCTGTTGCTTCGGTTTTCTGGGCTGTGTATTTAACCTTTTTTGCTGCAACAGTGCTTTTGTTGTTCTTAGTGTTTTTTTTTTAATCTTTGCTTTCTAAACTATGTTTTATGTTGTAGATTTTTTTTAATGCATTTTGGTCTGATTTATAGACAAATACTTAACAAAAAAGAAGTGCTGACAAAAATGAATCTTTTGGTGAAACTATCACTAGGCCTTCATTCTCTATATCTATATGCTATGAATGTACAAATGGGTAGCTTGTAAAGTAAATTAAGTGAACTTTACTCTCCATTCCTTTCCCTAGTTCCAATGTTATCTGCTTATGTACCTGTAGATTGTGTTATGACCCAATTATTTCATACCAATTTTTTTAAAAATTTGGTATAAATATGGGGCATAACAACTGTGTTAGCAGTTATGTAGCTCTTTTTTGTTCTTGTACAGTGCATTTATATAGAAATATTTATGTTTGTACGATATATATTCGGGTTATCTTTCCTGTAATGGCAACCCAGAAAGAAAGCATATAATTGACCGACCCATTTTCCCATCCATACATGTGCCTATCTATGTCTCTCAACAGTTCCATATTGTTGCATTATGGCATTATGTTAACATGTCTTAGTAATGGGTTTTCCCCAGAAAATATCTGTGCATGGTATAAACAAGAGCTTGTATTTTTATCCCGGTCAAGTAAATATTCTCTAATGCATGTTTGTGTTTGGCAAAAGATTAGGCAGAGTTGCAGAACTTTATATATATTGTTTTTATATGAACTGCAGAATGTGCTTCATTCCCTTGCAATTAATGAAGTCAAATAGTCAATAATAAATATTGGTCTAGCCCAAGAAACCAGATATTCGCTTTGCACGTTAGAGTATTAAAGTTTTATAAAGTTATTCCCACCTCGTCTTAATGTTATACACCATTTGCCTGACTTAAACTGTTGCCTCCAGTGGAGAATTTTAATATCACTTGTGGGGAAAGTAAGTTTTTACTGGTGCAGAATCAGGAAAACTTCTTGGTAACTAATTGCAGGTTTCTGAATAAGAAACTACTAAGCCTAAGCCAAGAATACCACAAATAATAATGATTTTGCAGTAGTTTTGAAATTCGCTCCTTATTTCCATGAAAACTCTTTTAGTCTCATACTTTACTTTGCACTTTTATCGTCAATTTTTTGTTTATATGTGTTTAGATTGGAAATGGTTATTGTTTTTGTCAAGTTTGTATATTTAAGTTACATGAGTGTCTAAAAATAACTTTGGATACAATGGCCTATTTAAATGTACATGTATTGCTTTATTATATACTGCATGGTGATGGAAAATTTATGTTTTAACATGCATTGTGTCTTATTATGCTATTATCGTTAACAAACTTTTCACTTCTGTTTCATAGAATGATAACTTCAGTTTCTTTTGTTATAAGGGCAATTTTTCGTATTATTTCTGCATGCCCATTTTCTTCTCGTTTTTCTGGTGGTAAATTCTCTTTTGCAAAACTGCTTATATTTTAGATTTATTTGTGAATTTGTGATGTTTTATTATTATATTTTTTTGATTCCAAATATATAAAAGAGAAAAAGGATGTGAACTTATAAGTTTATTTCTATGTATAATGAAGATAGATAATTGTGGATTTATTCTAGGTACGGACATATAAGTGAAGTTTGGGAGTTGTTACGAGGGGTATTGCCCGAGTTTAAGCTTCCATTACAAGAATGGCAGAAAGCCTTGCTGGAGGAGGAGAAAGCCAAGAGGGATGAAACCGCTTCAGTGGTTAGTGATTTTAGATTTTTGTATGTCATGAGTTTGAAAGCAAAAAATGAGAAAGTTATAATTGTGGTGCAGATATATTTAAGAGACACTCTACAGATTATTACTTGGTATTTCAGAGACTTAATCTGTTTGTCTGTTTGACATTCATTTGACTCTTGCTAAACAATTTAGAAAAAAAATATATATACAGCTTTGTAATACATAGTATAGTAATAAAAAAAACCCAAAAAAAAACAAAAAAACCCCCAACAAAGCAACAGTTAATAATGCTTTTACTCATGTGTCACACCATACAAGCAATTGTTAATCTTTTAACCTGCATGAAGGACTTGCCCAGTACTGTATCTGGAACAGTCCTGTTAGCCAACAGTATATGTATAGTCATGCTAGGCTGCATTTATGCACAGACTGGCCTGGCTCTATACTGCTAGCATAAGGTATACTATAGTATACTTGCATTATCACTGAGATCCTTCAAAGTGTTAAATGTGACATCATTTATTGTACAGGATGGGACAAAAGAAGAGAAGTCAGATAAAGATTCTGCCAGTAAAGATGGCAAAGTGGAGAAACCCGATGGTAAACCGGCGGGAAAAGATGGTGGCAAGGAGAAAGGAGCAAAAGATGCCAAGGAAAAAGGTAATACAATCAAATTTTCAGTAGTGTATTATAATGAAAGAAATTTTTGAGGTCTCAATTAGTGATCATCATGAGATTTTATTTAAGTTATAAGATTCGATTATATGTTGTGTGAAGAAGTTGCAGGTCACTTGTGGAGAAATTGGTTTTACTGGTTAGTTATCCAGGAATGCTGGCCAAAAATGTGTTAAAATCAGTGTAAAAAGAAAACAAACAAAAAAACTTCACTGATTTATATAATAGAATCTATGGAATTATTTTCTTAAAAAAATCTCACCACAACATGGGTGAAATATTTCATTTTCTTTTACTTAGGGTACTGAAATGAAAATGTTGTTTATTCAATGATTTCACAATCGGCACTACTTTTTTCAGGTGATGAGCTGTCTAATAGGCTAAAACTATTATTCAAACATTATAAAACTAAAGTTTGAGCATTTTAAAGAAAAACAATTGTTTGGTTGTGAGGCATTATGTAACTTTAATGTATCATTTTTATATACAAAACCAAGCAATGTGTGATCATTGACTTTTTTATCTTTCAGAAAAAGGGAAAGATGGGAAAGACAAAAAGGGAGATAAGGACAAGGACAAAAAAGGAGAGAGTGAGTTATCTTCTTGATTATCTTTATAAATAATGACTGGGAGGTTTGTTTGCTGTGCTACTAAATGGATTTGATATGAATATAACTAAACAGAATTTCCCCTTTAGAATCTAAAAAAAAAAACTTTCTATAAAAAAAAATAAGATTTTGATACTCTCTTTAAAAAACCATTTCTCAAGAAATTATTTTTGATTGTTTAGGTTTTTTTCTTCTTTTGATAGGTGAATTTATAGTATATTTATAAATGAGCCGCGTCACGACAAAACCAACATAGTGGGTTTGCGACCAGCATGGATCCAGACCAGCCTGCGCATCCGCACAGTCTGATCAGGATCCATGCTGTTCGCTTACAAACCCTATAACAAGTAGAGAAACTGATAGCGAACAGCATGGATCCTGATCAGACTGCACAGATGCGCAGGCTGGTCTGGATCCATGCTGGTCGCAAAACCAATATGTTGGTTTTGTCGTGCCGGGGCTCAAATGATGTGTATCAAATTTAGCATGGTAAGGATGAATGGTTTAGCCGTGTCGACTATAAATAAGTTTGAATCTCTTCAAAGAAGTGAAATCTTGGTCAGGTCAACCTTACAGGCTGTCATTATTGTCAGTATTCTAGCGTATGACTGTAAATAACATTAATCTATGTTGCTGTCAAGAAAAAAGTGAAAACAATGATGATGACATTAAGCTTAAACTATTTTTTTAACTATCCAAATGTCTCTACTGTAGTTTCAACTGTCTGCAGTAATATGAAATTTTTCTTGAATCAAAAACAAAAAAAAGAAACAAAAACCTTACTATTTCTTCTTTACTTTAACTCCAGAACTATTTTTTTCTCTTAGACAATCATTTTTGCTTCCTCCTAGGTGTATGAATATTTTATTATTTTAGCAATATAAGTCTTTAAAAAAAATATGATATATGGTTACAAATATTGTTGCTTTGTTTCATATGTTATCCAAATCTTCAGCATGAAACTGTTGTAACTAATGGAATTTGATATTGATATTTTCATGTTTCACCCTTTCCCTGCTGAAATTGAAAGTGATTAGCCCTTTTCACCAGTATAGAGCCAGGCCAGCCTGCACATTCAAGAAGTCTGACCAAGCGATATGCTATTGGTAGCTTAATTTTTGTGGTGTAATATGGAAATCCCTTGAAATTTAAAATGGACTGATCCAAATTCAAAGCAGGGCTAATCCATTACACAAATTCAGCAGGTACAGGTTGAACCATTAACGTGTTTCTCTGTATTTCTCTTGAAATAAAAGTAGCGCTATATTTACCTAATGTTGTTGCAGACTTAGACTTTGGCTCTAAACGAGGTCAGAGTCGACTTGGCTCTAGTCGTAAGGCCATAGGCAGTCGACTTGATGTTGATAATGGTAAGAAAAAAAAACAACAAATGCACCATAGTATCGCATTGTGCGCTTCCTATGCATGGTAATGCGCTTAATGGTCGAAAAATGAAGATTCGTGCATTTTTTAAGCAAATTTTTTTTTCCCAGTGGTAAATTTTTTTTCATAAGTAAAAGCACAATGTTAAAATGTCCTTGTGTTTAATTATTGATACATATCTATACTGTATGCATTAATAATAATAAACGGAAATCATTATTGAATTACAAAAGAAAAAATATTCTGAACAAAAGTTTTTTATTTTAAAAGTTTGATAGCATGCAGCATCTTATCTGCATGTATTGTACCCTTATTTTGATAAAGATCAAACATTGAAAGACAGAATGATACCTTCTTTTATGACAAGAAAACAATAAAGTAAGCACCCCCTACTCCCCCTTGAATATAAAAAATTACATTTTGGATGATAAGTGTTATAGTGTTGTTGTTGCATAATGTGTAAGTGGCCAGTAAACTGTCTGATTATTGTAATATGATCAAGTGTTGGTGTGTTGTTGTAAAAAATAAAACTTTTGATGTTTTATGTCGTAATATTATTTGAGGGGATATCTGCATGGAAACCTATATGGAAAGAAATTTAGAAACTTACCATGTTAGAATTAGTTATCGAACCATAAAGGGAGTTTAATATCTGTACAATGATAAGACGAGTTTTCAGGGCAGAATGAAAAGTTGACATCAACGTCAGTTTAAATCCTCCAATTTTTTTACCTGTGTTTAAATTTAAGGAAAGGTGTGTCAGTAATTTTCTGATACACAAAAATAAGGGAATAGTCTTTTAATTGATGGTGACCTAATTTTGCAGGAGAGAAGCGCGGTGCCAGTAGTCGGTTAAGCAATCGTACGTTTGCGTCAACCGATACTTTTGGTATGTAAATAAATGTAGAGAGGTTTGCGCTGAAAAGTTATATATCATATGGTGTATTCATATATATATATCCTCTTCACTTTGATGCTATTTTTCTTTCTTTAGATTCTTCACAATTCTTTAGGGTATATAAATTCTTTGGGTTATTTAGTGAGTTAGACTTACAAAAAGCATAATTTTTATGCAAAGTTATTTTTCTTTGGGTTTCTTTCAGTTTTTAAGGATTCAAAATAATTTTTTTTATGGTAATGGTGACATGTTGATACAGTCCCTAGTTTTTCTTTGCATATTAATAAAAATCTTACTAAAACAATTAGGTGTATATTTTAGAATTTTAAATAATAACTACAGCGCAGTTTTAAGTCAAGAAATAAATTGGCAATATAGAACAATTCCAAAAGTATTTACGTTGATGCTGTTTGTTTCAATTTTTATGTTCTTGTTGGAATTATGTTAATTTATTGTGTTAAATGGTTATATGTTAAGAAATAAATACATTTTAACATGTTTTCTAGTAAAATTCTGATATTTTTCACTTTACTGAAAAAAAAATACAGATGAAAATTTGAAAGAAAAGCATACTGATCATAGATAGTTTAAAATTTGAGTAGAAGACAATCAGTGTCCTAAATGTAAATAAAAGTGAAACACAAAATGATTTTTCAACATCGAAGTTTTGACATCAGGATTTGAGGAAATGACATCATTATTTGATGACAGAATAAATGTTTAGTAAAATGGAATTGATTATTTATTTATATAAAAGCATGGAATAAAATAAAAACATGGAATAAATAAAAACTTGCTTATTCTACATGGAAGATTGTATTATATTTCATTCATAAAATAAAAGCAGTTACATTTTCACTCACTGCGATGTCAGTTGTTAAAAAAATTGTATTAACTAGTATTTTTTTCATCTTACTAATACAAAGAATTATCTTATATATTCTACAGTTAAATCAAAATGAGCCTGATTATTTTCCATTGTTTAAATGCATCCAAGTTCTGAATTAAATGCATTCAAATTCTGCAAAACTGGCTTATTTGTTAATCGTGTTTCTTTATATAATATTTTTGCGACCAGTAATTGCATGCAAGCATTTGTTTATATTATATCATTATATTAAGTGCCAAATACCCCATATTTAAGATATAGAGTGCATTCCTGAATTTATTCATGAATATTCTTGTATGTTTTGCATATATATTGAAGTGAATATATTATAATATCAAAATATAGAGTGTATGCACCAATATTAGAGAATCCAGTTTTATGTGTACATGTATTTTGTATTATTGTTTCTGATTTGTAAATTCATTGGATTTGTTGTTTTTGTTTTTCCCCATTGCAAAAATGATAGTATCAAGTTTATAAGGCAAATTTAGGATAATAATTAGTCATAAAATATCTTGATGACAGTATTGCATATTAGATTGTTTGTTAAAAGTTATTGTTTAATTTGATGAATGACAGTATTGCATATTAGATTGTTTATAGTCTTCTTTATTAAGTGTTTTTAGGAAGCACTGGTCCTGTGGTTAGACTTTCCCTTCAGAAATGGGAAGTCTAAGTTCAAATCTTTTCATTGGTCAGTGCTAATTTCCTTACAAGCAGGAAGTTTTCTCTACATTGGCTAACTACACTTGTGTTTAAATGGGTACCTTAGTTGGCAGTATAATTCCATGGTGCCAAAATATAGACTGTAGCTTGCAATTACCACTACTGTCCATGAACAGGCTCAATCAAATCAAGTCTGCAACATTTTAAATTTTGCCGTGTTGGGCTTTCTTTAGGGATTCTGTTTTTCTCTATTCCATAAGGGGACTGAAAGACTAGATGGTTTCTAGTAGGGCAATAACAAACCTGTTAAAGCTGTAAAATGAATGAATGTGCCCGTGGCACTGTAAAATGCATTGACCTACTTATTTAAAGCATTATAGTATATAGTATTGCAAATATATGCATGGTGCTATATATGTATATGACCCCATATATATCTGCTTATAAAAATGCATACAAAATACAATATTTTGACTACCTGTTGACTAAATTTTCTGATTTTTTAATTTGCAGGCGTATCTATTTTTAAAGCTTTAAACAATTTGAATCGATTGTCCAAATTTGATGTAATTACTTTTAAGGCCAGACTTCTGTTGTAACTATTTAATAATGCAGTGACTTATAATATAGATTTGCACAAACGGAGGCCTCAAAGAAATACATCTGTACATTAGTTTAAAAATTTCTGCATACATTTTTACAAACAAAAAGAAAATGCTGTGTTTTCTTTTTAGCGAGAGAAAATCTGTGGAAAGTGTGTGTAACTGTTGACTAGAGGGTGATCAGAATTTTGACACACAGAATGTTTGATTTTATTTTAAGTTTTCTTCGAGATGGTAATATTTTAATTAACAAATAAGTCATGGTGTTTCCTTTCAGAAGATTCTAGAATACGTGGTTCGAGTCGTATGTCTATACATAGTCGCAGCGAGGCTAACGGAGGTATTGTTGAGTGTAGCGTGGGAAATGGATCTTTATTTATTACAAACAGATTCCTTAGCTTTTGTTTTTATCCCGCAGATTCCATTTTAATTATGCTCAGTTTTATTTTGTTTTTAGGAGTATTTTTATTTCATGATTTATATTTAGTTTTACTGATTATTCAGATTATGTGTTTTGTTGTAATGAAATTTAGTATTAGATTGTAGTATCTAATTCTTTGATTTCTGAAAATGATTATGTTTTGTCTGTCAAGGATGAAATACCATTTTTTTATGGTGAGTCTATGTGACCTAAACCATGGAAATATTCTATATCATGAAAACATTTTTCATGTCACTCATACTAGACATACTGTATGAGTAATTATTAAAATACTTTAATTTATTTTAGATGTATCTCATTTATTTATAGCTAGAAAACATTCTTCATCTGTGTGCAAATTAAGTTTGACTTCCTTATGGCTGAGGGCATTGCCTTTAATGGTTGAGGCATAAAGTAAGAACCGCAGCCACCGCTTCTCCTTGCGTGATTGTAAGAGGCGACTTAAACAGGTCCCAACAACTTGAGTCTGTGCATCTCTTAGCTCCAGCAGGTGAGGTGGTTTTGACCCTTGGTGTTGCTTTGAAAATTGTAACACCTAAGGTTTACCAAAATCATCTTTCCTGTTTTTGCGCCATATGACCTATACTGTGCTGGTGTGCTGTAAAATAAAAAAAAAGTTAACAAAACTTTAGGATGGTAGCAATTCTTTTACTGAAAATAGCTCCTCATTGCACAGTGCTTATTTCTAAATAGCTGAAACTTCTTTCTTTGAATCGCCTGCAGTAAGTGGCTGTGAGTTTGAATCCCACCAGTGTATCTTAGTTGGTATCTTACATGCAAGGGAAGAATACCAACTTAACTTGCCCCTCTCTGTTTTTTGGTTGGAATACTGTTATGGACTTTGGATTTGTCAGATAGCTTAGTCTCGTAGTAAGCAAGCTTTCAAAGGTTGATGTTTCTTCTCAGGTGCCTTAACTTGTGCCTAAGAAAACTTAACAAAAAATGCTATCTGCCAGAAAGTTACAGCTTATATCATGCTGATAATTATAATTATGATACTTGCGTCTGAAAGGAGGGCCATCTATAAGGCTAAAAATTCTCCATCAGTTAGGCTAGAAAGCTGTAATAACCTTAATAAAGTTAATGTGACTTAAAACCTTGCTGAATGTAAAAAGCGGCTAATTTGGCTTCTTTTATTATTTGTACAGGATAGTTTGCTTATGTACACATATAGGTGGCATATAGTTGTGGGTTATATGTACATTCTGCGTATATACGTGTGTGTGTGATTACTCTGGCCTATGTGTGATCTGTATGTATCAGAGCCTGACTAGATTGTTTTATCTTGTCTGTAGATTTGCTTCGCTTTTCAGTCATTACATCACCTTTGGCTTCATTAGTGGTGTTCATTTTTCACAACAGAAACTATTGTAATTATGAATTTATATATAATCATGCATTTGTAGTTTTATTTTTGTGCATATACGTATTTATATAAAAGTGCAATAGATATGTGTATTTACATTGTACGAAGTGTCACATTAAAGTAATTGGTCAACAAAGTTATGTCAGCTTTGTTTATATATAGTTAATATATTGTGTGTATTAGGGTAAAAATAAGTAGGATTTTATATAAATAATTTGTGAAGAGTGTGTTGATAATTCCTGAAATTATCGGAGTATTGAATTTTCTCTGACCTGAGACTCCAATAGTCTGAATAGAATAGACAGCATATTAAAATATGGCTGAGAATTAACAGTTTATGATAAGATATTTTATGAATGAAGTATAATCTTAGCAAGAACATATCAGCTAAACTTTTCCTAACAATCCGTAGGTTTACCTAATAAGATTAAATGCATAAAGCAAAAATTAACAATTTTAGCATTTGAAATATCAAGTGATAAGATTTTTTGCCTAATGCTGTTCTGAAAAAGAGCTATTTAAGCCAATGCTGTTCTATTTTAGATAAGTTCAAATGAGCTTTTTGTTCCATTCCCTAAAAAAGAAAAATGGAATATCATTTGAATTGCATATTTATTTTCCCGTTGATTAAGTTTTGTATATGTTTGGGCAGGAAATAGGACCAAAAGTAGATTTGGGCCAAGTCGTATGGAAACTGGTATGTTACGGATCTTCACTTGCCCGTTGTACTTGCTTTTAGTCTTATTGTGACGAAAGTTAAAAAATTTTTTATGTACATGTATGTTAAAATTGTTTATAAGATGAGCAATTTAAAAGAGATTTAGCAGTGTTACAGTTGAAATTTAGTGTCTCAACGTCTTGTAACACAGTGAATTAGCTTGTCTTTTCATCTTATCAAGTGTTTGAAGAAAATTTAAATTCTTATTCGGTTCTGTTTAGTTGCTTTAAAAACATAAGATATTTGTTTGAAAATATATATCAAAGTTCAAAGGGCTTAAGTACGTAAACATATACATATCATTGCTTTTAATGTTTGTTGTAATTGAACTTAAAAATTGTAAAGTAAAAAAGATAAAACTTTTAAGGAAAGGCCTCGAGCTTGAAGAGAAATGTTAGTAGACTGCAGTTAAAGGTGAAGGACACTGTATCAGAGGATAAGCATGGTACATGTAACCAAAATCTGTTGTCTGAGTGTTCTTGTTGTGTTTGTAACTATGACAGCCTAATTAATGTTACTATGGAACTTTAAGCTGATGTAGGTGTAGCTGATTCTAGCAGAATAGACAAGGTCAGCATGTTTGATTATCCAAGGTCAGCATGTTTGATTATCCAAGGTCAGCATGTTTGATTATCCAAGGTCAGCATGTTTGATTATCCAAGGTCAGCATGTTTGATTATCCAAGGTCAGCATGTTTGATTATCCAAGGTCAGCATGTTTGATTATCCAAGGTCAGCATGTTTGATTATCCAAGGTCAACATGTTTGATTATCCAAGGTCAACATGTTTGATTATCTAAGGTCAGCATGTTTGATTATTCCAGGTCAGCATGTTTGATTATCCAAGGTCAGCATGTTTGATTATCCAAGGTCAGCATGTTTGATAATCCAAGGTCAGCATGTTTGATTATCCAAGGTCAGCGTGTTTGATTATCCAAGGTCAGCATGTTTGATTATCCAAGGTCAGCATGTTTGATTATTCAAGGTCAGTCTGTTTGATTATCCAAGGTGAGCATGTTTGATTATCTAAGGTCAGCATGTTTGATTATTCAAGGTTAGCATGTTTGATTATTCAAGGTCAGCATGTTTGATTATCCAAGGTCAGCATGTTTGATTATCCAAGGTCAGCATGTTTGATTATCCAAGGTCAGCATGTTTGATTATCCAAGGTCAGCATGTTTGATTATCCAAGGTCAGCATGTTTGATTATCCAAGGTCAGCATGTTTGATTATCTAAGGTCAGCATGTTTGATTATCCAAGGTCAGCATGTTTGATTATCCAAGGTCAGCATGTTTGATTATCCAAGGTCAGCATGTTTGATTATCCAAGGTCAGCATGTTTGGTTATCCAGAGTCTACACTGTATTTAATTGTGAATCAATCAATATTTTCAGATAATTTTATAAGTGGTGTCTCGGAACTCTTTTGGGTATTTTGATATTGTTTATTTAATTGGTGTAATTTGTGCTTTGATAGTAAAATAGATTTATTCAAAGATGTTTTGTTTTATTTAAAACAAAAATTTTTGTATCAATGAAAAGTTAAAAAACCTTCAGTTTCCATCTTATGAAGTACTTTTTTTTTGCCATTGTAAGTTCAAATTATTTTCAGAAATACTTGGATTGTTTGTACATTTGTATTAGTTTTTACAGACCATCATAATCTGTAAATCTGTTGGCACTTTCGTGAAAAATGAAGTCTCAATTTTTTTAATGGTTTGCATAAAAAATACAGATGTTATTTGAAAATGTTATGATAATAGATTGAAAAAAAAGTTTTAATTTTTTTTCTTGATAAGATTAAAAACTTATTTTTATTGGTACATTATCTCTATAAAAAATATTTCTTGCATTGATAACACAAGATGATCCTAAAAGAAGTTCGAGTCGTCTTAGAGGGGCTAGTAGACTTGAAAATGATACGTTCTCAAATGTTGTATTGTCTAGCTTGGTTTGATATAATTTAATGAAAGATTACTGGTAAATGTTGAGAATAAAAGACATCATTGTTAAATTAAAAAACCTATGGGAACAAAAGTGCTTACCCTTTGCCACCAGTATATTTCTGACTGCATGGTTGTGCAGTTTCAGACCTGGCTATAAAATGTCCTTGACTTTGACCAGATATTACATTTGTTTTATGGGAGCTTAGCTAACTGGTATTTTATAAGCGAGCTTTAAATCTAAAAGTTAGACTTGGGTCTTTTTCGTTTTCTTTTCTTTTCACTCCCATAAATGTTAAGAATTTCTTAATTTTTTCTAAGAATGTTTTTTAGTGATGAATTTTGCTTTCATAGCTGGGAAGAAAAAAAGTTCTGGGGCTTTGTTGAAAAAGTCTTTCATGCCAGTTGTTGAAGATGTAGATGAAGATGTTGCTATGGAAGACAGTTGTCTTGGTAACGATGGTGTTGTCATGGCAACAGATACTTGTCTTGATGGTTTCACACGCTTGGAAAATTGTTGTTGTTGTTCTTTTATGAAAATGGACACACTAACACGCACATGGAGATTTTACGTTTAGATTTTATTTATAAACAGGAGAATGCTTTTATTAGGTCATCATAATTTTTCACATGTGATTGTACTGTAGGGTAAAAATCACTGAATGTTACTGTAGGTGTTTTTTGTTGTAAGCTGTGATGTTTCAGTTTGGTTGAAAAACTATTTAAATTTTTTTCTTCATAAATTAAGACATTTTGTAGATATTAAAAAAAACCCATTAAGTGTAGGCTTCAGTTGTAGAAATGACATTTTGATATATATATTATAAACACTTTATAACATTTGTTTATAATAATTATATTATACATATATTTTAAAGATGCATTTCATTTTTATTTCTGTTACTTTGACTTATTTTTGAAATTATATTTTAAATTATATGTAAAAAAAAATTCACACTTTAGTTCACATGTACTAGCTTAATAAAATAGTCAAACTGCATATATTAAATAGTTACTTGAAGAATTTTTGCATACTAAATTAATCTAGGAATATCTATCCGATTAAAAATTTCTTTAGCATTGTGGCATTATAAAACAATTTTACCAAATTAGCCAGTCTGTCGTGTGACACAGGCTTTTTCATGTAATTTGTTTGCTGAATCAATTGTACTGTATATAATATTTATTTTATTTTTTACACGATCATTATATATTTCAGGAGTAATAACATGTTATACTTTAATTTCTTTTATTTTCAAGGTCGGAGGTCAGGTCACCATGGTTACAATATACATGTTTTCAGGATAAGTCATTCAGTTCAGTCTTTCAGTTACTTAAATTATGTGGAAACATTTGCAAGGAACTAAGACAGTTTTTCTTGTTTGTGTATTATAGAAGAGAAGACTTTAGATGAGACACCTATACCAGAGAATCCTGAAGTTGTCATATTTGCCTCGTACCGAACCACCCCCAAATATCCGGTCAAAATATCAGTTCTTGGTGAAAATGTAAGTGAAGTTTTCTTTCTTTTTATTCTGAGAGATGACCTTGGACTAAGAATATAATTTTTTTTATATGTGTTCTCAAACTCGGATCTTGGTCAGTCCCAGCACAGAATGTATATACATTAAGACATAGAAACTTAGAGCTTAAAAAAAGTTTAAAATCTTTATGCTTGATAAGAATGCGATCACAAACAAGTTGGATGTAGAATATATCAATTTTGATTACATTTCTTGTTCATGTATTCTTTTGAATTTCGCTTGCTTCATTTAAGTGACATTTTTCTAATATGATAAGTTCTTTATTAGTTATTTGTCGACAAAAATGTGATTTTCTATTATTTCTGAAAGGCCGATGCCAGTGAACGACTCCGTCAGAATGGTCTGTCACACATGTACCCTCACCCTGTCCTGATCACACAGACAAGAGCATGTCCCCTCGAGCCCCCACCCCCGCCAGAGAAAATTCCTGCATGGAAAACTATAAGACCCCGTAAAAAGAAGACGACACCCTCAGATGAGCCTGTTGGTAAGTGACTTGTGGCTTTTTGAGTCCTATACATTTACACAGTTTTAAATATTATGTACTTCTTAAACTTGGAAATTGGAATATTGGACTTCTTAAACTTGTGTTTTGACCATTGGTCATGTTTGTGTTGCATTTAGTACATACTGATATAGTTTTAATAGATTGATTATTTATTATTTATTGATTGTTTATGATTATTTTTTATAGCTCCCTACATTTCAAACATTTAACAATCTCTGAAATCAGGTCATTATATCATAGTAAATTGTTGTCAAATATAGTTTACAAAGACTTTTTTATGTAAAGATTATTTTTCTTATTTATTTCTATTGACTTTGAGTTTATGCTAATGATTTTTTTGTACAATCTTTGTTACAATTTAGTGTTTTATAAGTTTTACATTTAACTAAAACAAGTTCAAAGTTACTGAAAATGATTTTACCTTATTTATCAAAATGTTATCAAAATAGAAACCGTATTAATCAATGCTTTTATATTTTATATGTGAAATGTATATGATAATCAAAATGAGAAGGTGAAGTTAGACACGATATTTACAAATTATTTCAGCCGATCCAGAGCCACCGAAACCCATACAATGTTTAGAGATTACCTCCCCTTTTGTCAACTACAAAGTTAGCCCTGTTCCGATACCAACTGACACGTAAGTTAACACAGTATTATTTTTGGAAGTTAGTATAATTCTAACTGCTTAAATAATTGATTAAATATATAATAAGGTATGAATTTAACTTAGTACAACAAAAAATGTATGTTTTGGAATACAGCAGTCATTGTTTTGGAGTTTCTTTACCCTTGCCACTGCAAGAATTACTGTATGGGAGCAAGTGTTATTTTGTAGACTTAGTTACATTTTATATCTGTGTTTGACTTAAGTTTCATGCAAAAATATTTGAATAGTATGCTTGTTTATGTTTGATAATGAAGATGAAAAACAATTCATTGAAATGCTAGATTTACTTGAATTCTAGCTATGCTTTTAATTCAAAAGTGTGCTAAGTAGGGTTTGGAGAATGATTCAATTAAAATTAAAATAAGAGTCATTTTCAATGGGAAAGAGGGATATTCTCATTGTTTATTTTGACAAATATTAAGGGGGTCGTGGCGGTATGGTTAAGGTCTTTGACTTCAAACCACTTGCCTTTTACTGCTGTAGGTTTGAGCGGCGCTAGCGTCTTTTGATTATTTCATGTGAGAAAGCTGTATCCAACTCACTTACAGAATGTTGGTGGTTCTACTCGGATGCCTGTTTGTGTCTAAAATAATGCACAAAGGGGTACCTGAGGCTTTCTCCAGTAAAGTTGGAAAGTTGTCATAGGGCCTATACGGTAAAAACCAATTAAAAAAACCCCATAAATATTTTGCTTTTGTAGTCACAGACCAAAGTCGGCCCTGGAACGAGGAGGAACGAGGTCAAGGCCAGGAACCGGTCATGTGACCTCTATTGAAGAAACTGATGAAAATGCTCCTGAACCAGAAACAGTTAAAGAACCTCCAAAGGAAGAGCATGTAGAGGAGGTAACTCTTAACAACATTTTTTTTTGCATTTTTTTAAAAACTAAATGCATGTGCCTAATTTTATGTGGAAAAAGCTGAAATAAAATGTTGTTTGAATTAGAATAGCTTTGCATGATAATAAAAAGGTTTGTAATATTCATGATTATTGAATTGAAAATGTGTTGTTTGTTGCTTATGTAATGAAGTGTGAAAGTTATATATTTAATATTAATTTAATTTATAACTATTGAAGTCTTACATAGTTTGTCCAAGCTATAAAAGCAGTGATATATTTTGTCAAAAACAAAACTGAATACTAGCAAATTACTGGTCAATGGTTATACTCATTTTCTGGAGATGATGCTCAGACCTTTGTCCACCAGTAAAGCTAGAAAGTTGCAAGGTTTTTTCTTGCCTTGTGCTCAACCAAGATAATGCAGGAAGACACCTGAGGTCTCCCTCCATTACTAAACTAAAAATTTGCCATATGACCTTTACACTGTTGGTGTAACTTAAAACTCAACAAAATAAATGAGTAGAATACCATGACATATGAAATGTCAATGTGACTTGAAAACGGACAGAAAAAAATGAAATATTGCTTGTTTTCTGTTAATAGTACTTAATGCATGCAATATGATAATTGTAGTAATTAGCCAATAAAAATGTATAATGTAGTTTTGCATTGTTTTATGCTTAATAATAACTGCTTTTGTGTTTAATCATAAAAACTACAATACATATTGCTTCACAGTTTTACTGTAGATCATTCAAAGATGAAAATGTATGAAATATGTGTTTTACATAAATAGAAATAAATGGCAAAAAGTGCTAAACTTATTCTGTAAGAAATTCAGATTTCAACTTGCATTTTAGTCATCTTTGTATTCATAATGGACTTCGGACCTCTTTTGATATTTAATTTCGTAAATTTCAAGATTTCCATGATATAAAACCATTAAAATTTAGCAGCCAATAGTGTTTCTAATGACACGATGGTGGCATATGTGCCAAACATGCTCTAATGGTTGAACTTTTAAGTCTAAATAAAGAAAACTAGTATTAAAGCAAATATTACCAGTATGTCTTGGATTCTGTCTCAGTCCATTGATTTTTCTGTCTATACAGTACATTAAGTGAACATTGAAGCAATGTGTGTATAATGATATTAACTGTTGTGTTGTATGCAATGTTGTGTTGTGTGTATCTGTAGCTAACACCAGTGGAGGTTGTGGAAGAGAAACCATTAACACCGTCCAAGGGAACTAAGAGTGCGCGTAAATCTGCCGGCAAGAAGGAAACGGAGGTATTTCAATGGACAGACTTCTTAGTGTTTAGTAGTTTCTTATGTGCCATAGTACCTATAAAATATTGGCATACCTGAAATATAAGTTGAAATTTGATGTTTGGAAAATGTAAGCAGAACTAAACAAAAAATAACTCACATGGAAGAGCTGTTTCTTTGGACTTTTAAGTATCTTGTTTTACTTGAAATAGTTTATCGATTAAATTTGCCCTCTTCTGTAGAGTTATTAATTTGTAAAAGT
Organism: Ruditapes philippinarum; assembly: GCF_026571515.1. Taxonomy (NCBI): domain Eukaryota; kingdom Metazoa; phylum Mollusca; class Bivalvia; order Venerida; family Veneridae; genus Ruditapes; species Ruditapes philippinarum. Next base: position 322,742 of record NW_026856776.1, on the reverse strand, counting down.
TTCATTTATTTTCAAAAATATATCTTTAAATGTACATTTAATTTACATACGCTAATTAGGTCAATCATAAAAAGCAATACAATATGATGTTTTAAAATAACTGGTGTTATTGTTTAATTAAGTTTGAAAGAATGAGATTTCATTTCATAGATTTATGTTGTTTACCATTTTCCATTTAGATGAAATGTTAATTTATTGCAAATAAAATTGTTTACAATTGGATCTCAGTTTCAAATTTTTATCATTTTTCAGGCATCACCAAAAGCGGAGCGTAAGATGAGTAGTAAGGCTGGATCAGCCAAGGAGAAGGAACGAAGTAAGTCTATATCTAAGCCAGGCTCTCGTGAAGGAAAACGCGAGGAAGCTGGAACACCAAAACCTGAAAAACAAGGTCAGTCAAAGTTTTATTCCTGTATTTTTAGAAAGAGTGGTGACTTTATGATTAAGATATTTGTCTTTCAATCTAGTTTGATGGGTTTATGTCAATATAGTTAGTCCATACTGAGTGCTCTCCCTTAGATTAATAATAGACTGTTCAAAATTGAAAGTAGGACCAGTTCATTACACAAATTCAGCATTGTAAAAGGTCAAGTTGGATGATAGTATTTCACAGACAATTAAATTAAAATATATCAGCGGGTACCCTAAATTCATCTCTGTCCTAGAATCAACACCATTTCTGTTTATGTCACAAAGTTGCATCACATGTTCATTGAGAAAGAACTCAATTGGATATTTTTAAACATTAAAGTAAATTTTATGTATCTACCGAATTTCTTCAACATAATACACTTTGATTATTAGAAAATATAGTGTAACAAAGTAATGAGCACTGTAAAAACAAACATGCCTAGGGTAGCAATTCATGGCCACCTATGGATACATATATATTAATATTAATTTTAGGAGACTTAAGTTTGATCCTTCTTGTGTGCGTTTCCTTTTTTCAGCTGAAGCCAAGCCTGCACCACCATCTGCCCAGACAACCAAATTGGAACCCCCTGGGTCCGGGGATCAGGCAGGTGGTCTAGCCGTACCCCCAGAGAACGGAGAAGGGGACGGGTCAGTTCACGAAGAAGAAACAGCGGAGAAAGAGCCTGTGCAGGAGGAAATTACTAAACCTACAAAGAAATGGATGGACTTTGATCAGTTCTGTAGATGTTTCAAGTAAGTGATGTTCTGCATAATTTTATATATTTTTTAAAAAAAGGCCTTTTTGACCAGGCTTTCAGTATTGATCTGGCAATATTGCGTACTGATAACATGTTATATGGTTGTTTTGACTAAACTTTACAGTCATTAAAACTCTTTTGGCTAGGATAGTTAATTGATTAACATTAGCAAACAAACCACACAAATACGAACATCCAGTAATTATTTGTCGCAAACGTTTCGTTTAGATGCCTAATAAGTGCAAAACAATTACCAGAAGCGATGTCATAATGAAACACTTGTTAAACAAGTGAAACACATTTTGGCATTTAGCCGCAAAAATATGATAACATGTTAAAACAAATATTTATATGTTGTTTTTCTTATAGTTAATTGATATCACATTTTACATTTCAGGACACTGTATATATATCATAAGCCAAACACCTACCCATGTTCTGTGAAACACTCGGATCTCAAGGTAAGACTACTGCTGTACAAACTATAACAACAAATTCATATACATTCTTCTAATTTTGATTGTGTTATAATGAAAAGTATGCTTTCCATATTTCTAACAAACTGATTTTTGCTTAGTCTTTAATATTCCTGTCAAAGGGAGATAATCATTTCACAGTCTATGACCATATAAGTGTGTGTCTCTGTTTGTGTTTTGGATTAACTTTAATTTAATTTAATCAGTGTTTGAATAACTCTGTATATACAAATCATTGACACACTAGATTTATAGGTTTGTAAAAGTTGGAGGATAGTAATAATTATTTTTTACAGAGTTACTGCCCCTTTCTAGAAATAATAATTAATTTTCTTGTTTCGAGGGACATATTATCATTTTTAGAGAGTCAATATACATACAATCGATGTATAGGATTTTAATGCTATATCAGATTAACATTTCATTCTAAAGAACAATGTTATTAGGCTTTTTGAGCATGTTTTCATAGGCATATACACCCGTTTGAAAAAAAAAAGTCATATTATAGTTCCCCCAGGCAGGCAGGCTGCTTCCAAATTGCAAATTGTCCAGAGCATATCTCCTACACATATAGAGGGATTCTAATCAAACTTCATACAAATGTTCACCACTATGAGAAGCAGAGTGTCGGAGAGGCGCGTGAGAAATTTGGTCCCTGCGACCAAGGTCAAGGTCACACATAGGGGTCAAAGTTCAGATAAAAATATGAAAATGTGTATTCGGATCATTTAGTCATCATTTATGAATGGACTGAAAAACAAATGGTCATTATCATGACTACTGGTGTGAAACATGTGATTTCGTTACTTTCATTGATAACTATCATGACTACAAGTGTGACACATGTAATTTAGGTTAATATTTGCAAGGTCAAGGTAACTAGAGATGATAAAATATCCAGATATTTTCCAGATTTTGCGTAGAGAAAATCTCCTACATGCATATCTATAATGCCCACATCTTTGTCAAAAGCTTTTGTGATGGGCATAATTTGAGACAATGTTGCCCATGTTTCTTCTTAAAGGACATTGATTTAAATCTTACATCATTCATATCTGACAGAAGATCTTTATTTATTTATTTTTATTTCTTTTTTGTGTATATTCATGTATAAGGTTTTTCATACCAGACATATCTTTTTCACTTTTTTATTTTCTTCTCAGTTCCCAGTATACAAAAAGATATTTATTTTAACCCATACTATTTCAAAATTTACACCATAACAGTTATTTTATCAACGTATAAAAAGTTCTAACTAGCTAACCATGTGTATAATTTTATAACTCATTGAAGAAACTGGAGTTTAAATATCACCCTCACCAGGTTTGTTCGGTATAAATTACCACGTGTCTGTCCCATGTGACTTGTAACTTCTATTTTTAGTAACATAACGAGCAAAGGGCAATGAACATTGCATTTTACTTTAATTTACACCTACCTGAGAACCATGTAAATTACAGTATTCTTTTTAGCTTGACTATTTGATAAGAATAAGTAGAGCTATTGTAGTCACCCGAGCGTCGGCTTCTGCGTCGGCGTCAGCGTAACCACTTATGTTAAAGTTTTTGTAATACCTCAAATATTTTCAAAGTCCATTGACATATGGCTTTGAAATTTTGCACACTTGTTCACCATCATGACCCCAACCTGTAGACAGTAGTCTTTACTGTAGTCAGTAAAGACAAATTTTGCCTTTTTCTTTACTGAGAAAATTTTACCTTTTAATCAAGGCTTTTTTTACTATCAAGCACTAAGAATAGTCGAGCGTTGCTGTCCTACCGACAGCTCTTGTTTGTAAAAACATTAAAAAAAAAAGTTTACAAAATGTCCATTAGAAAGGAGTGAGTTTTGGGTATTTTTGGATTTATATAATGATTTTAAAGCTCTTCATAATCTGTGAAACACTAAGTTTAAGTTTTTTGGGCCAGCCTGCACATCACTACAGTCTGACCAGGTTCTATACTGTTGGTAACTCAATGTTTGCATTTTGACATTTTGATTTTGTAAACCCTTTAATTTTGAATGGACCGTTTTGAATTAAAAGCCCGAAAGTACATTATATAAATTGAGCAGGTAATGGGTTAATATTGCCTGTTGATCAATGTACAAGTCACATGGTATTGACACACTGTTTATTTATCAACCAGAAAATCTATATTGCTCACACTGTTCCCAAATAGTTGCTAGATTTTCTTGGTTTCTTTCAAAATTTCTTTTTCTTGATATACAAGATTGCGGACATTTTGACCAAGAGGTTATTAAATAAGTTCATTGACTTCGAACTGATTGCCACCCATAGCCGCGGGTTTGAATTCTGCCAAGGACTTAGATTCTTTCAAGAAGCTATTTTCAGCTAACTTACAGAAAGTTGATGGTTCTACTGAGGTTTCCTTTTATGCTTGAAAGCATGCATGGAAGGTCTACGTCAAATTTTTTAATATATTGTCGATATTTATAAATCTAATATTAAATACAGTCATGTACATGTGTCTGAATTTGAATTTTGGTCAATAGAACTACATATTCAGTTTAAAAATAAAATTGCATGTTTTTTTGTGAAACATGGAACTTGATGAAAAAGATCAGTTGATTTTAAGGTCATTTTAATAATTAAAAACATATTTAATAACATGGAAGTATTGCGAAAATGTTTACGGAAATCAGACTTGATACTAGAAGACAAAATACTGGTCAAAATGTTTGCGAAAAAAAAAAAAATCTAGCAATTAATTGAGAACTGTTGAATATTATGATATATAACCATGTTAGCCATTTGTTTCTATTTTCAGGAGCTATAATATTACAGTTATAATAAACATTAAAGCAGTTTTGTTTTTAGATGTCAAAAAAAGTTTTCAAAAATTTAAAAAACAAGTGTACTGCCACCGCAGGTTTTGCCGACATTTTATAAAGTTGATGGTTTTATATACATGTATAAATTAATTATTTCTTATTAACTATAATATTGATTTAGCTCATGGAAATAGAACAAAGTGTGGTTTTCAAAAACAACTGCATGCAGTTCTTGAAAAATGGCTTAACTTTATTTTCTTATGCCCAGTGCCAATTAAAGGGAGGTAATTTACCAAAAGTCGAAATTTGATATTTTTATTCTGAAATAAAAAAACATATGTGTTGGGTAGTACATATTTATATATTTTTGGAAAGAAGTGGCATCAGCGAGTATACTGTAACTGCATAAGTTTAGAATTTTGGTTTCAGAATCCCCTTTGTTAATAATGGTATGTTCCAAAGTCAAAGTAGGATAATGTCCATTTTATAAATTTAAGAGGGTACGGGTAGGAAGTACAGAAACTTCATGGAAACTTCAAAATATACACTAGGCATGAGAAAAATTGGTACACCATCATAATTTGCATTATATTTATATCCATTAAACATCATTCTTTGCTTATTTCAGTCATAGCATATATTATTAATCAGTTTTCTGCGATTTTCAATAATTTCTATGTACCCCACCCACAGGATAAGACAGTGATGGTAAATCTGTTGTGTTAAGTTATTTGGCTAATTTGTTAGAAAATTTGATATGAGTATTACATGACTTTATTTAGTTAAGATTTAAATAGTTACGGTTTTGTTCAAAACTTTTTCTAAATTATTTTTTTTTCTGAATTTTTCTTTAGATATTTCAAAATTTCTGATATTCATTTTTGTTTTTCCATTTTTACCATTGGTGTTATTGTTAGAATTTGTTTTTTATAAACTAATATAAAATTATTTTTTAATGAGTGTGTTAAATTGGACACAATTCATACTGTTATTAAATTATACTTTATTTTGAAGCCTCATATTATATAACTGTGTGTTTTGTATTTATCTTTTCTGTAGTTACTGTATTATATATATATTACATGCTATTGTGTGAAGTAGCGTAGACTATTTCGTGATTCAGTTATGAAATCAATTATTTAAATCATACAATGTTAAAAGATTTTTCCTGTAAGGAAATACCAATAAAAGAAATTTTCCATTATTATAAGGAATAAGTGGCGTCTTAATTAATGTTTAAATGGCTCCCATTTTCAAAATGTCTGCTTTCATTAACTTTTATTAACTATATTAATTAACTAATATGTATGTGATATTGTGGTTTATTTAAAGCTGATTCAAGTGCTTTAGAAAATGATATTAAATTGAATGTTTAATTGAATGTTTTAATTGTGTCTGTAACCAAAGTTTTTGGGTTTTTTTAAAGGTAAAGTGATATTTGTTGCTTAAAAGTTTGTTGTTAATTGTATTTTCAAGCCTAACTTTAATTATGCTTTTAACTTGAAAGATGAACTGCTAGATTTAATTTAGTTATTGTTGAGCAGGAGTGGGGCTGTTCTTGTACATGAGGTTAACTGTACAGTCTTGTATTTGAAGCCCATATTTGAAAAAAAAACAGCATTTGGTGATTTAGTTACGATATGCTAATACTAATATGCATTAGCATTGATTGTGATTTACAGAAAATGTCATGTTTATACATTTTATTTAAACACTTTAAATTGTCCTTTATTTCCTTTAGTAGATTTGAGTGAAAATTTAGCTAGCAGTTCATTACAGAGACACAGTTTGGAAGATTGTTTTGGTTTGAATGTTGTCTAACGGCTTATTTTAACACAAAACATGCATTATGTTGTTTACAGAGTGTAGCACCCCAGCCACCAGCACCTACGAAAGGAGACAAGAAGTCGGCCCCCAACGCTAGCGGGGTAAACACCTCCCCCTCTAAGACTGTCCAGACGCCATCGCACACATTCACTAGTGCGATGGCCTCCCCTACTACTAATCCCCTCCTACATAACTCTCCTCAGGGTGTGAGTATTGTGTTGCTAATATATCACCAGATTATAGACATGTCTTAACAAGTGTCAACAATTTGTAATAACCAAAACAAAACAAGATATGACAAATTTATTTTTAAAAAAAGAAAGAAGTGACAAATCATCAACTAAATGCAGAAACAGGTTAACTCATTATGTAATTTAATAGGAGTTAACCCGTTACTGCTCTAAGGAGAAAAAATGAAAGAAATATTATAGATTTTTTTTTTTTTTTTTTTGAACATTTTAACTTCAATGTTTTGAATGATTAATTGCCAATATTGATTTTGAAAAGCATGTTCGCCCAAATTATAGTTATGCTAAGAAATATTTTTAATACTGAAAAGTTGTATGATGCCAAAACATAATGAGACAATTTTATTTCTAAAATAAATAAGACATGATAATTGTTTTTAACTTTATTTTTTGGATGTAAGACTTTTTGTCTCGATATAGGTCCATCCAAAATATTGTATTAGAATTGGTATGAAAAGGTGCTAAGTTAAATGTACTGGGAAATAAAAAATCTTGTCAAAATTTTTAATTTGAAGGTGCTTATTAAGACATGGCTATAGAAATAATATACAAAACAATATTTCCAACAATGAGAAGAAAGATATGATATTATTTGTCAGAAATTTGGTTGTTTTTGGGGGTTGTTGTGGGGGGGGGGGGTACTAATAAAAATATAATCTACAAAAATTTAACAGTTATGAAGCATTATGGAAGTATTGATATGTATATTATAAAATTTCACTTTTTCAACCATATTTCTTGATTTATTTCAAAATTTTATTGAAATGAAAAAGTAGAATAGGTCAAGGCATAACCGTACTTTTGAGAGAAAAAAAAGAAGTTATTGCAATGGTTTTTTTATTAGATAGAATTTTATATAATATTTTTCTTGAAACTTCATTTTTCTATTTAAAAAAAAAATATTTTATTTATAAAAAAACTAAAAAATACAGCCATGCATGTACATTAAAATGGTTTGAAAAATTGTTCCTGTTTTATTTTATGTGACTATTACAGATTCTGGAAAAATGTATATAAATTATATAAATATACACATATAAACAAAAAATCAAAATACCAATTAAGTTAGACAAAATGTGCTTAATTGCTGACTTAAAAAAAATGCCATAAGTAATTTAAAATAAAGCATTTTTGTTTTTGTAAACTTTTATGATAAATTCAGCAATTTGTGGTACCAAATAAATTGTACCGATATTTTCTGTGATTAATACAGACAGGATACTATTATCTATACATTAATATTGTCTATTAATGGTTAATATTGTAAGCTTCAACAGAAAGCATTGAAAAACATCCTGCTTAATTCTTAAATCAAAACTAAAAAAAAGTGGATAAGAAAAAGTTAAAAAAAAGAGAAAGAAACAAACAAACAAAAAACCTGGTTATGATTTGAATTTTCATACCACTTGAATAACATGCACAGTTTGTCTTGTTTAATTGAGTGTTTTCAATGTATTTGACTATATTTAACCCCTTAACCTGGTTGAACTTAAAGTGATTAGTCTATGTCGCTAGTAAAGAGCCTGAACCAGGCCAGCCTGCACATTCATGTATTCTGACCGCAGGCTCTTAAATGTTGGCAGCTCAATTTTTGTGTTTTGAAATCCCTTAAACTTAGAATGAACTGTTCCAAATTCAAATCAGGGCAAGTTTATTACATAATTTCAGCAGGTTAAGGGTTAAATACAGTTTGTCTGAGGTTTCTTTTATATATATCTTCGTATTGTGGCTTCACATTTAAACTTAAAAAAGACAGATAGAAATCTTCTTTTCTTGGAAGAAATCTCCATATTTGAAATTTTCCTGGGAGTAAGATTAAATCGTGTTGAAAGAAATGTCCCTGTAGAAAATATTTTTGGGCCATCTAGTTGCTTAGCTTGTAAAATGGTATATTGTAGATGAAGGTCCCAACCCCACCTACCTAACCCCAACAAAGGTTAGGAGCAAAATATGCATAACTTGTGTGCCGTAAAAGAGATACCAATATTTTGCGCTAAGCCTTTGTTATTATATTCAATATTAATCTTTTTTTTTTGTCTCTCGTATAATCTAGAATCTGTGTTTTATGTAGCTATGGAATTTATATTTATATAAATGTATGCCATATGTATACGTACATTTCAAGGGTTGACTGCAAACCTGTCCTTCTTTACTTCATATAAGTTACTGCAGTTTTTCAGTCAACTCTCCATAATTTTATAGTCCTAGTCTGTTTATTCTTGTATCATAAAAAGCAGCAAAGGTACTGTAGATTCATGTAGATTCATGGTGTTGGGATATTTAGATATATATATTTATATTGGTATAACAAGCCTTCCCAGTTCATGCCAAATATTACGCATTTAACAAGTCACTCGCATCACTGGATAATGGGTTAACTTGTTTCACACGGAAATCACATTAACTAGATGTTTTGTGACAGAAAAAATAGTGAAATAACCATAGTGTGCCTTTCGCTTTTTTATCAAAAGTTTAGTTTTTTTCTGGATTTTTGTCCGCATTATTTTGTTTATATATATTGGACTGGTTTGCTTGCTGTGGTGAAAAGGCTTATTTTTTTGCATGTTTAATTCATATCCCTTCCTAATTAATCCTTATCCCCACATTTCCCAGCCATATAGTCTTGAATTATTGGAAGCTGTAATTGTTTGAGATATTTGATTCTAGTCAAGTTTGCTGATTGTAGTTTAATAATATTTAGATATGTTTTAATAAGAAAGGCTTTAACTTAATTGTAATTGTTATAAATGTAAAACTATGTTAAACAATATAAGCGTGAAAATGCAGTTTCATTAATTTGTAAACCTGTAACCTAGCATTAAATGCAATAGTGCAAACATGTTTAACCTTTGTGCCTTTTAATGCCTTATATGAACATAATCCTTGCTAATAGACCTAGCTTAGAAGCATTATCTTTAAAAACAAAAAATGGCCAAATGTCTTATATCAATGTTAAGGAAAATTTTATGATGTATTATGTATGTAAATATTTTGTAAGTATAGCATGGAAATTTGTAATATAAGTTTATCTAATTCTCTCATTTGCAGGCAGCACAGGGCACCTATGATGACAAGGCTCCTTATTATCTATGTATCCTTTATTATTGTTCAAAGTTACAGTAAAACTCTTCAAAAATAATGATAATTAGATAATTTTTTAGCCGAACTATTAAAAGTATAGGGAGAGTTATTGTACTCACTGCGGTGTCACACTTTGGTTAATTTATTTTTGATGTGCAAGTTGGTAACTATTAAACTACTGAAGGGAAAGGGTTGAAACTTCACACACTTATTTGAGTGCATATTAGGAGGTCACTGTCTAAGGCCCATAACTCTAAACAATGTATGTAACATTTCTTAAAGTTTCTTTTTGAAAAAAAAAACTGAATTGGCATTTGAAATGAAAAATTTAAGTGGGTAAATGTTTTGTCACTTGGAAAAATTACACTATTACGAAATTAATATCCATTTAGTGAATTAAATATCTCTTCCGATAAATGCAATGTCTCTTTTGGGTAAATTAGATGTATTTGGGTGAATTTAATGTCTTTTTAGGTAAATATGAAGTCTGTTTGGGTAAATAATATGTTAAATTAGCAGAAAGAAATTATGGTAAATACTGTATGTGTAACTTTATACAGTGTCTTCAAATTTCATGTCTGGGTTCTATCCTTAACTATTTCAAAGTTGTTGACAATCTGCAGCCTACTGAGATAGTTGTTTCCTTCTCTTCCCTGTCACGCTGGCCTGAGCCCCCACCAGCCCCGGTTGAGGAGAAGAAGTCTCACACAAGCCTGAAAGGAGCAAAAGATAAAATTGATGACAAGGAGATGACCAATGTGACCAGCAGCAGTGTGCTAGAAGGTAACTTTTTAATTACTTAATTTATTGAATGTTAAGCAATACTCTGCAAAATTCTTGCATAGATGCTTTTCACATAGCAATTATTACCTCCCCTGGCAGCCATTTTGAGGGTCATTCCCAATATATAGAGAAACGTCACTTTGTAACCAGCTAGACATAGGGGATGAATTTCATTATATTTTTATATGTACATGTAGTTATTTTATTCATGAAAGAGTTAAATTAATATTAGTAAAATTATCAGCAAAAACTATTCAAGGTTTCCTAGTACATGTATTTTAAATGTTCAGGCTTTAATGTGTAGTGCAAGACCATGATCAAACAGCCTGGTTGTGCCAACTGATTTTGGTCTGCACTGGTTCCAAGGGTAGTATCAATGTCAGTCAGCAGTCTAAGGGTAAAAGGAGGGTTAGCTGTTTTAAGAAACCACAAAGAAAAAAGAAAAAGAATACTTGAATTCTTCTTGCTATAATTCTTTGAATGCTTGCAGTGATTATGAGTTGTCTATGGCTATGCTATCAGTATGATGTGGGCTCTGCTTACTGTTGTGCAAAGGCTTGAAAAGATGTGAAAAGGCTTGTAAAGGCTGTAAAAAAGGCTTGAAAAGGCTTGTACAGTATCTGTTTCAAAAATTCAAATGAAATGATAGAAGACTTACAGAAGACTAAATTGTATAATATTTAAGAATATATATCTGAAGGCTTACCATATCTTGGAAAATTGACTTGTATCTTTTTTTAGGATCTATAGCCAGTGAGAAAGCAGCCCCTCCCAATGTGACACCAGGAACTCTTGTGGCTGAACCGTACTCTTGGAAGAGTCTTGTTACTGGTCAACCAATACTTAGACTGAAAACATCAGCCATCAGAGCTGCTGTACTGTGTTTACCAGCAGGGTAATTTATCTCCCTTGTTTTACCTATAGTGAATTATCTTTGATGGATTTGATTTTATTTGTTCTTAATTTTTTTATTACTGGTCATGTCATCAAATGGAGTCTTATTCGAAAAAACTTAAGTTTCTGTTGTATAAGAATACCATTAAGCTAGATTACTGAATGCGAATGGTTGTATAGTACTCAGTTATAAACATGATCAGAAATTTAAAATTTTACTGTTGCATTCAAATTACTATGATGTCATTTGGAAATTTTTTGATGTACGATGGCTTCTGTGGAACTACAATTTTTTTCTTAAATGGTAAATTTCAGACTTATATTGTTCGAAAATGCCTGTTGCAAAATTGTGCAAATTTTATATAAATGTAAATGGCAAGATAGTGTGTAGTGTGGCTTTCATAACTTTTGCAATTAGTTCTACCTTTAAAGTTCTATTGACTAAACTATCATGCCAGAAATTATAGAGTGTGTTTAAGAAGAGAGGAGGGTGGGAGTAAAAGAAAAAAGGATAAATAGAAATAAGATTTTAGAAAAGTGTTAAAAAGTTGTTTTATTTGTAAATGAAAAAGAAAAAGTGAAATATGCATGTCTTCAAAATATTTTCATGTTTATTGGACATAAAAATGTAAAACAAACATACAAACATTCATAATAAAATTATTATTCTACATTTTTAGCTCGACTATTCGAAGAATATGAGAGCTATTGTAGTCGCCCCGGCGTCGGCGTCGGCGTCAGCGTCCGCGTCGGCGTCTGCGTTGGTTAAAGTTTTTTGTAAAGTCAAATATCTCAATTATTGCTTGAGATATTCAATTGAAACTTACAATACTTATTTATAGTAACAAGGTACATCAGATTGACAAGTTGGATAACTCTACCTACAATATTGACAGAATTATGCCCCTTTTTAACTTAGAAATTTTGGTTAAAGTTTTTTGTAAAGTCAAATATCTTAATTATTGCTTGAGATATTCAATTGAAACTTACAATACATATTTATAGTAATAAGGTACATCAGATTGACAAGTTGGATAACTCTGCCTACAATATTGACAGAATTATGCCCCTTTTTAACTTACAAATTTTGGTTAAAGTTTTTTGTAAAGTCAAATATCTCAATTATTGCTTGAGATATTCAATTGAAATTTACAATACTTATTTATAGTAACAAGGTACATCAGATTGACAAGTTGGATAACTCTGCCTACAATATTGACAGAATTATGCCCCTTTGAAACTTAGAAATTTTGGTTAAAGTTTTTTTTGTAAAGTCAAATATCTCAATTATTGCTTGAGATATTCAATTGAAATTAAAAATACTTTTTTATAGTAACAATGTACATCATTTTGCAAAATTGCATAACTCTGTCTGCAATATTTGCAGAATTATTTGCCCCTTTGAAACTTAGAAATTTTGGTTAAAGGTCTTCAAAGATATTTTCTTGAAACTTTACACATGTACTTAGGGTCATAATTTGAGGGTCATAATTATATGTCACTGACCATGTTCCATAACTCTATCTTGCATTAAGGCTGATTCATATCCCCTTTTCTACTTAGTCTCTTGGTTAATGTTTACATGCAAGTTTTACATATCTCAATAACTATTAAAGATATTTATTTAAAACTTCACATATGTATTAAGGGTCAGAATTGTAGGTCACTGACAAAGATCCGTAATTCTATCTTTGCATTTAGGCTGATTTTTCTTCCCTTTTTCAACTTAGAAATTCATTGGTAAAGTTTTGCTTGTAAGCTGTTATCTCCATAACTACTGAAGGGTTTATGCCTTTTTTGGGACAATTTTATGCATTCATTATAATAAAGCAGTGATTTACTTGATAAAACATCTTAATAACAAGCCTTTGTACGTTTTCTGTCAATTTTATGTATTCATAGGTATTTAGTATTATTATACTCAATTAAACACCCTTGTGACATTACTTCCAAATAGTCAAGCCAATACTGTATAATTAGACTCTCTCTAAGGCCTATAACATGAATTTATAAAAAAAAATTAGCCCTTTTGTGAACTAAGAAAATTTAACATTATCAAGGCTCTTTTACTATCAAGCACTTAGAATAGTCGAGCGTGCTGTCCTACCGACAGCTCTTGTTATACATGTACTTTTCCTATATTTTCAGACGTCATGTATTAAAGTTTATGATGTCAGGACCATTAGGATACCATGTACACCTATGTTCCTCCACACAGTTTGTGTTTGGTGATGAGGAAACTGTGATGGCACAGCTTACAAAGGTATTGTAATACATGTATTGTTGTTATGGGAACTCTAGATATCATACTTGTTAAACTGTAAAAGTGGATTTTTACACTTGTCAAAAAGTAAGAGAAATTAAAATTTCAGACATTTTGCGCGATGAAATATAAGCATATCGTGCAAGGGTAGAATTTAATGACAGGTTGGTTGATATTTACGCTAGATAAAATTTTAGCGATTTTTATCAATTCGTGAAATTCGCCAATATTTCCATATCGCTAACTTAAACCACTTGTACAGAAAACTAAGTGAAATAATGTTGCAGTATTGTAAGTCAATGTACAATTTTTAATGTTATGTAATATTTATTTACAGGAAAGTTGTATATTTGTGGATAATGCTAACCAGGTGATTACTTGTATAGGGAAATGTATCAATGCGTTTGGTGACCAGGAAGAGTTTGTCAAGGCATGGAAGGAACTAACGCTGGCTCACTGCCCATACCAAAATGACAAACAAATGTCCAAACAAAATCATTTCAAGGTAAAAAAACTATATTCTTTACCATACTAGGTTTATCAAGCTGTGAAAAATGAACTTCCTGATATACATTATGCTTTAATATATATCATAATGATATAATTGAGCTATCAATCAATTTTAAGTTTTAAAGTTGGTACAACTGCACTTAAGTGTAGGCTGGCAGGACCCTGATCCATAGTACATGACTGTATAGACAAAAAAAACAAAAAAAACCCCCAAAACTTTTACTGCATTAGTAACAGTAATAATATATGGTAAAAAATACTGCAAAATCAGTCATTAATCCGACATTACATGGAAGTTATTACTTTTATCTTGAATCTTTTTACTTTTCATAAAATCTCGGGTTTGATTTCTTTTGAATTATTTTGGCTCATCTGGAGGCATGCAGCTTTAATTTAGATAAGCCCTTGTAAATAATAATACCCTAAAAGGGATATCAGTATTTAAAATTAAAAAATTTCCTTCATTTTGGGTCAGTTTGAAATTTCTTAGGACCTGTATTAAGTCCCTACAAAACTGTTTATTTGAGATATGGAATTAGATTTTATGAAGTATTTTTGTTTTAAATGCCATAATGAATTAATTTCAAGGGTAATAAAGCAAAGGCACATAGTATGAAGGTAATGTACCAGATTGCCATAACATCATTAATCTAGGTTTTACTGAAATATTCCTTGAGCACATAACTGTTTTTGTATTGAAATTTTGTAACAATTATGATATTCATAAAAGGTTATGTCAAAATTTTGACATAAAATTTCAAAGCTTCTTCAAGGTTTGTTTGTATGATGTCACTTAATTGGAAATTACAGTGTTTACTCTGAGATCTACAAAAATCATCTCTTCACTGTAAAAGTTGTCACTGTTTGAAATCATCATTCATCAGCTTATCACACACAAAATAAATTTTTACCATTTAAATATCCTCATAACAAAAATGACATCACAGAATCATTAAAAATTGATGCGCAACATTTTCCATTTTTCACCTTTAATAAATTCCATGACCTTTTTGATGTCTTAATTACCTTGGCAATGTCATAACAGCTTTGATGATGTCATATTGACCTTGATGATGTCATATTGACCTTGATGATGTCATAACAACCTTGATATTGATGATGTCATAATAATCTTGGCAATTATGATTACAACCTTGATGATGTCATATTGATCTTGATGATGTCATTACAAATTTTATGAAAAATCATAGTTAGCTTATTTTTATTCAGACATCACTGTACTATAAAGAATAAAGGTAGTCACTAAATTATCTAGTAAAGATTATATCTTTGAGTTACTTTTATCACATTTGTTATGGTGTTACAACATTTACAATTTTTAACAGAGATATCCTTAGAAAATAATTCAAAGAAATATCAATACAGTCAATGTCATATGTAAATCACATACATTTTTTTTCAGACATATATGTATGTTCTTGTTTTAAGTATCATTCGTTAGATTTTAACTAATTGCATGTACAAGTCAGACAACCATCAATGTACATGTATAAAGTGTCTATAATTTTGTAATGTTACGATTATTTTATTACAGGTGTTCAGTGAAGCTCTGTACACAACTCTACGTAAGGTGCTTCGAGATATAGCCAGCCCGGAGATTGCATTTGCCTGGCGAGCTTTCATGTTCGATGCAACGTCAAAAAATATACTCAGTATACCAGCTGGTAGCAGACCAGGTAATTAAAGGGGGTTTTAAACATTTTAATTATCTTAACTTTCTAGCTGTAAAGTGTTGTTGATTATGGAGGGGGGGGGGGGGGCCTTTTTTCCAATGGGATCAGTGTGAAACAGACAATATTTATGTATTTTATGTTGACTTCAGCCTTTTCCCTGCGAAATAATTTTCATGGTCCAATATTCATTTTTTTTTAAGGTTTATATTGAAGGGATTACATATAATATATACTGAAACAAAAAAGAAACTTTCTCCAAGTTTGAATGTAGATATGTTAGTACAGTTTTTCAATCCTTTTGAAACTCGATTTTTACGTTGGATAAACATATCGGGCTTTTATACGTGGATTAGCTGACCGATTTTGCAAAACAAAACGAGTTTTACAAGCTACTACATGTATATAAGTGTGTACATCTAAGTGGTACCTTTGAACAACTGGCACATACTTTGCGAAAGTTTCTTTTTTGGTTCAGTATACATGTACTAGTTCTTTGAAATATTTGTAAAAAAAGGTGGTCCTAATCTCAGCTGTAGGGTTGTTTTTATTTTTGGTTGCTGAATTAAAGTGTCTGGAATTTGGGAGGTCTGTTAACACCCGGTCTTAGAATGTTTCGTCTAAGGCCAGTCGATTATAAAGTAATAAATCATATGTTAGGAAAAGGTGCCTTCATATGTTTCAGATCTGATCCTTTTTAGCTCGACTATACAAAGTATATGGAGAGCTGTCCTACTCGCCCCGGCGTCCGCGTCCAGATTTTAGATTAAAGTTTTGGTGCAGTAAAATATTTTTCACTATAACTTTGTCATTTCTTAAGGTATCAACTTGAAACTTCAAATATATGTTCCTTATCATCAACCACATCTTATGTGTTAAGGTTCATAACTCTAGCACCAATATTTTCAGATTTATCTCCCCTTGAACTTAGAATTTTCCTTAAAAAATACTATTTTTTACTGTTAATTCTTTATTTCTTAAGGGATCAACATCATACTTCAAATATATGTACCTTATCATCATCCCCATCTTATGTGACAAGGTTCATAACTCTAGCACCAATATTTTCAGATTTATCTCCCCTTGAACTTAGAATTTTCCTCAAAAAGTACTATTGCTTACTGTTTCTTCTTCATTCCTTAAGGGATCAACCTCATACTTCAAATATATTTACGTTATCATCATCCCCATCTTATGTGACAAGGTTCATAACTCTAGCACAAATATTTTCAGATTTATCTCGCTTTGAACTTAGAATTTTCCATAAAAAATATTATTTTTTACTGTTACTTATTTATTTCTAAAGGGAACAACTTCATACTTCAAATATAATTACGTTATCATCATCCACATCTTATGTGACAAGGTTCATAACTATAGCACCAATATTGCAAGAATTATCTCCCTATAAACTTAGATTTTTTTACTAAAAAATGTTATTTTTTATTATAACTTTTTTATTTTTAAAGGTATCTACCTCAAACTTCAAATACTTATTCCTTATTATCAATTACATTTTATGTGAGAATGTTCATAACCCTTGAAGCAATATTTACACATTTATCTCTCTTTGAACTTTACTTTTTAAGGTATCTACTTCAAACTTCAAATATATATTTCTTATCATTACTCAAATGTTGTGTGACAAGGTCCATAACTCTAGCATTATTTCTAGAATTATTCCCCTTTATCTTGGAAGTTATGTTAACAAATATTATTTTTTACTATAACTTAATACATAATTATACATAATTGATTTTTCTTTCATAGTTTTGTCTTTACTGCGTCCAGTATTTTATTAGTCGAGCTTCGCTGTCTCCTGTGACAGCTCTTGTTCAGCATTCTATTGTCTTATTCATTATTGTATGTAAATTTTGTTTGTGCAAAATATTTGAAATAAAACATGTTTTAACCAAGGCCAGTGGTTATAAATGTGAAGTAGTTGGCAGTTACCTGTCATACTGTGTCAGAATCTAGAATATGATGATATATTGTAATAAACAAACTAAAACACTATAACACACAGAGTATTAAATTTTTGATCATTGCTTTTCGTTAATTTCTAAATTTTGCACAATAAGGCTGTCTCTTACTCACAGTTTCACATTACACGCTGTCCAGTATTTTGTATCTACGTTGTTATGTAATGTTTTTAGCTACCGGACACACCAGTCACCGTGGCTCTGCCAAACCGGCCGCCACTAAGGGGGCAAAGCGTAAGTTTAGTCTCCGCAATGCATGCTTCTTAGCTTTCATGCTTCATAGCTAATTTGAGCCACGTCATGACAAAACCAACATAATGGGTTTGCGACCAGCTTGGATCCAGACCAGCCTGCGCATCCGCGCAGTCTGATCAGGATCCATGCTGTTCGCTTACCAACCTATTACAAGTAGAGAAACCGATAGCGAACAGCATGGATCCTGATCAGACTGCGCGGATGCGCAGGCTGGTCTGGATCCATGCTGGTCGCAAACCCATTATGGTGGTTTTGTCATAACATGGCTCATTTGTCTTTCAGTTGGTGGCATGCTTTAGGTACACTAGCAGCTGTGGTGATTTGGGCAGATCTTTGTTGTCATTTTCATATAACACGTGCATGCTCTAGATTTTTATGCCACCGCAGCATCTGCGATGCGGTGGCATATAGCGATTCACCTGTGTGTTTGTTTGTGTGTGTGTGTGTGTGTTATATAGATTATATAGTGAACTTAAAAAATCTTCTTGTGAAAAACCACTTGTCCAATTTCAACCAAACTTGGCAGGATTGATCCTTGGGTGAAGGGCTTCCAAAGTTGTTCAAAGAATTTCATTCCATGCAGAAATCTGGTTGCCATGGCAACCAAAAGGAATTATAAGAATAAATTTAAAAAATCTTCTTGTAAAGACCCAAAAGGCCTAGAGCTTAGATATTTTGCATAAGGCATTGTCTGGTAGACCTCTACCAAGATTGTTCAAATTATAACCCTGGGGTCAAAATCGGCCCCGCCCTGGGGGTCATTGATTTTCACTATATGTACATATAGTAAAAACTTAAAATAACTTCTTGTAAAGACCCAAAAGGCCTAGAGCTTAGATATTTTGCATAAGGCATTGTCTGGTAGACCTCTACGAAGATTATTCAAATAATAACCCTGGGGTCAAAATCGGCCCCGCCCCGGGGGTCATTGATTTTCACTATATGTACATATAGTAAAAACTTAAAATAACTTCTTGTAAAGACCCAAAAGGCCTAGAGCTTAGATATTTTGCATAAGGCATTGTCTGATAGACCCTTACCAAGATTGTTCAAATTATAGCCCTTGGGTCAAAATCAGCTCCGCCCCGGGGGTCATTGATTTTCACTATATGTACATATAGTAAAAACTTAAAATACCTTCTTGTAAAGACCCAAAAGGCCTAGAGCTTAGATATTTTGCATAAGGCATTGTCTGGTAGACCTCTACTCAGATTGTTCAAATTATAGCCCTGGGGTCAAAATCGGCCCTGCCCCTGGGGTCATTGGTTTTCCTTATATGTATATAGAAAAAACTTTATAGTAAAAAAATTTCTTCTAGCAAATGCTAGAGGTTAGATATTTTGCATGAAACATTGTGAAGTGAACTTCTAGCAAGATTGTTCAAATTATAGCCCTGGGGTCAAAATTGCCCCTGCCCCGGGGTCATTGATTTTCAATATATACATATAGTAAAAAATAAAAAAATCTTATTGTCTGAAGGTACAAGGCTTAGAGCTTGAATATTTGTTAAATGATATCATCTATAGCTACCAAAGTTGTTCAAATTTTGCCTCTTGTGTCAAAATTAGCCCCGCCCCATGGGCCATAGGTTTTCCTTATATGTATATAGTAAAAACTTTAAAAATCACCTTCTCTAAATTTACAAAGGCTAGAGTTAAGATATTTTGCATGAAACATTATGTAGTGAACCTCTAGCAAGATTGTACACATTATAGCCCTGGGGTCAAAATTGGCCCCACCCCCAGGAGTCATTGTTTTTTACTATGTACATATAGTAAAAAAAAAAAAAGAAATATTTTTGTCTGAAGGTACAAGGCATAGAGCTTTGATGTTTGCTCTATAATATATTCTATGGGTTCTCTACTAAAGTTGTTTTAATTATGCCCCTAGTGTTAAAATTGGCCCTGCCCAGGGGCAGTGATTCTCATTATGTTCACATAGTAAAAACAGAAAATAAAACAAATCTTTTCTGAATAGGAGAAAGCTACAGCTTAGATATTTGACTTGAAATGTTGTTTGGTGGACCTGTATCAAGATTGTTTTGAATTAAACCCTTGGGTCCAAAATTTTGCCTTGCCCAAGGGGACAGTGACCTACTTTCTTGTCCTTTAATGTACAGCAATGAAATTTTGACCATGTGCACAGTTTTAGTTGTAAAATTGAACTTTGATATCAGGTGAACTAGATTTTGATGATGTGACCTACTTTCTTGTCCTTTGATGTACAGCTATGAAATTTGAACCATGTGTACAGATTAAGATGTTAAGTGAACTTTGATTTCAGCTGACCTAGATTTTGACAAAGTGTCTTACTATGTTGTCCTTTGATGTAGTCATGAAATTTAGGCTGTGTGAAATATGACCTTCACCACCAAATTCACTAGACTCAAGTGCATTGATATATTCCTACTCTGATCTTTTATCGAGTTAACAACAGATTTAACCACTAATCTGATAATAAGAATTAGATAGGTCAGGGATCTATGCATTATGACAATCTTCAAAATTGTATAGAAACAAAGAAAATCTGTTCCTACATTACTATTTAGTGTTGTATTAATGCGGTGGCATAGCATTTTTCTCAAATGCAATCTTGTTTTTTTTTTTTAGCAAGTAGAAAAGCAGTGTTTATATGATTTTACTTTGTGAAACCTTGTTTTAAAAAATGCATTTTTGTGCTTTCTTTGTCATTATAATTGTTGAATAATTATGACCCTATGAATATGAAATGATATTATGAGATTATAAATATTTCTACCAGTTTGTAGAAAAAATTCAGATCCCTGTCACATTAAATATTTTTTTTAAATACCCTGTATTCAAAATTGATATTTTTATTTGTTTTATGTCATATATTAAATTGGTAACAAAAATGCATTTTTCTGCAAGAAATATTTCTAATGTCTTTTCAGGGTATATATTTTCAAACTAGAATATCCTTTTTCTGTCACCCAAGATATTAATAATAATTCTCTCCTGTATTGGCATGTGGCTGTGCATAAAAAGGTTAAAAACATATATGAAGCATGGGCTACATGAAGGGTTAAGGAGAGAGATGGTCTGGTAGTTAAGGTGTTTGTCTCTAAGTCCGGAGATCATGGGTTTGAACCCTACTAGGGTCATGACCTTGTTCCTACATATGGCACCAGTACAGGCTAGTTCCAGGAAGCAAACTTGTGAGTGGCTCTGACAAATAAGCTCTAAATTTTCATAACCAGCATGATTAAACTACAATTTCAAGTTGAAAAGTGATCTGTCTGATTTTTAATCTACCTTGACTTAAATAGGATATTTTTGGTCTGCTTGATATAGGTCCCAAATTTGAAGTCAAGGTTCATAATGTTTAATTTGTAATGTTTTCCATCTGATTATATCGTCATCTTAGTGCAATAATGGGTTAACTCCTTATGTAATTTAATAGGAGTTAATACGTTACATCACTAAGGTGAAGATATATGATTCTAGACATAAAAGTATATATATATTTGTAGCATCATGGTCAAGGTTGTTGGCTGTAAGGCTATTTTTGAATATGTATAATAACCTTGGCATTGCCAGATAATTAAAGCTGGTAGCATTCAAAGGTTTACGTTACTGTCAAGTATTAAAGCATTTTCATTAAAGTAGGGTGTTTGTTCCTCGAAAGGCATTAAATTTTCTGTTCGTACAAAATTAATAAGTTTGTTAAGGAGGGAAAATAAAAAAGAATTACATTCTTGTACAAATTAGTATGTTAAGAAGGAGCAAATTAAAAGATAAATATAAGATAAATAAAACACTTGAAAAAAAGGTAAAATGATAGTAATCTTATGTTTAACTTGATGTGGGAATTTTCTAACTGGAAAAGCTTCTATTAAAAAAAACTAAATGTTTCGAAATATATTAATATTATTGTTTTTTGCTTTTTTTTTTATTGGTTTGTTGCAAAAAGCTTTTTAACCTGGTGATAAAGCTTTGATTTTCAACTTATCCATCTTGGGCTGGCTTCTTTTTGAACATAGATTAGGCAATTAGCGCTTCGGTAATAGACCAGCAAATTAGCATAGTTCCTCTAGTAGATTTTCTTTTAGATACATGATAAATTTTACTAAAAATGCATCATTATATATTTTTACTAAAATGATATTTTATTTAACCTTTAATCTGCTGAAGCCCAAAGTTATTAGTCATTAAGCCAGTTTTAAGTGCCAGGCCAGCCGGCACATCCATGCATTCTGACCTGGGTCCGAGGTTATAAAAAAATATTATAGCTCAGATCTCAGGCATTTGATTGGTCAGAAATTGCCACAGAATTTATTCTAACCAATGAAAATCATGAGATTTGAGACAGAACTCGGAAAAAAATTGTAATCTTGAGGCTAGGTCAGCGATACTGTTTGTTGCTCAATTTTTGTTTTTGATGGTGAAATCCCGTTAACTTTGAATGGATTGTTCTAAATTCAAATCTGGGTGAATCCATTTTACAAATTCAGCAGGTTAAGGGTTAGTAAATTTTAAATATAAATAATATTACTATCTCATATTAAAGAGACTTTTAAAACTTAAAGTTTTTATTTCCATAAATATTTCACTTTTATATTCAAATCAAACATTGAAAATTAACTTCTTTTCTATAAATGCATGAGTATTTCTTTATTTCTTGAAGTAAATATTTATATTAAGATATTAATTGTTAAAAGATGATTTTTAGATTGAATATAACTCAATGAAAAGTAGCAGTAGATGAATTAATTTTGAGTAATTTTGAATTAGTAATTACCGTAAAATACTATAATGTATATTAATAACTATCAAAAGAAATTATTACCGTATTTAATGTAATAACAGTACAACCTATGTAATCACCATGATTTATATTCTGTTATTTTTCTACCCTGCATGTCCCCCCTGTATAGAGACTGTCGCCCAACCAGAGGGTATGTAAAGATAGATACATATATAAATATATATATTTACATTGTATATATTTCTGTTTTTTTCTATGTCATGTAGTATTACACATTCTGTAGACATTGTAAAAATGGAAATAAAAAAAAAAGAAACATATGTTAATAATTTCGTAGAGGAAAATAAATCTTGACATGATGATTCATCAGCTTCTATGACCAGATATCAAAGCAGTCCATTGGGAAAACAATTCTGTGTTGTTTCAAAACTAAACATCTTGGAAAAAGTGTACCATATCACTGTATGCCTTCTTCAAGGTCAGACACTCACATTGACTTTCCCATAGACTTATATTATAAGAAATGGTCACTAATCCTACCTTAACCTATAGCTCTTCAGCGCTTCTTACGTAAAATTCGTCCAAGTATTATTTCCAATAACCGTAAATTATACCATACCCAGACTATAGTATAATTTTCAGTTTTGAAGATCGAAGGAGTAAGTGTTTCTGGGCGGAGCTATAGGTTAAAACAGATACACCATTGGTGCGTTGACGATTTCTGGGTTTGCGTAAATTATACCATAATCACGTGACCTTTCTTATGCAACCTGACTCGACTTCGTCTCGTGAGGTTTAGGCAATGTCAACGCAGCAATGGTATATCTATTACTTAAAATTGAGTTTTCATGCTAAAGAGGTGATTTATCTATCAGAATGAAATGCCTGACACATAAAAATGTTCCTGTTATATAGTGGTAGCCAACCAAATTTTTTGAAAAATAACTTCAAAGATGATTACCCCTTATTTCATTGAAATTTTCTGCTGATCACAGGACTGACATACACTTTTTATAAATGCAAATATCCAAGTCAAAATTGGATTTTTTCTGGCCCTGCAAAATTAAGATCAAGAGCTAATAAATTATATAGTCAAGATTTATTTTTCATTATCAATCTATTTGGTGCTAATAACCTGTTTAAAAAAATACATTTGATAACATTTGATAAGAATATTAAAATTTTTTAATACAATAATTCGATTTTCTGTTTCAATTTTTCAGGTTTAATATTTTGCTAGAATCACAATACAGTTCTAGTTTTATCTTGTTTGATTTTATTTTTTCTTTAAAGAAGAAATGCTTGATACGCTTATATAGGACTTTGTTTTCACAGAGCTTTCAAGAATCTTCACAGTAGTTTTAATTTCTATTTTAAACCTTTTTATTATGTGAATACTCTTCAAAAAGGAGATAGGGATAGTAAAAACTTGATGTTTGTATTTCTTATTTCCAGAGCAACCTGAAAAAACCAGTTCTTCATGGGAGAATAGGTAAGAAGATTTCATGTAAATATACTTCACTGCAATAAAAAGTGTGCACTATTGTGTTTTATGAAAGAAACTGTATTGTTAGTTATGGAAACATGATATTTAGTATCAATGTTTTTAGAAAAGATCGGCAAATACTCTGTGATCTTTGAATTCCAAAATAATTGCCATATATGGGCATATTTGCTGGCTAATTTGCTGAAGGTCAAAAAACAAAAGTCACTATATAATAAATAAAACAAAAGTTAAAATGAGTGTTTTTGGTATTTTAGTTGACTAAATAAAGGTTAATTTCATTCAGTACTATAACTGCCCACCTCTGCGTTGATATAACACTTAGATTTGACATAACAAAAAATGACATCATGAGGAATGTTATTCTATTCCTGGTATGAGCATTTTTAAGGTCTCTCACATTATAAATACCAGCTATTGACCTAACCCACCGACCAAGCCTGTATCAGAAATGCTCACTAGGGTACATTGCTTGTTAGAGAATGATTGATGAATTGTTTAGTGATGTGTGCAACATGTGGGCAAGCATTATAATGCCTGTCAGAATGGAAGATCCTTGTTCCTGCAGAGATTTAACCCATTCAGGTCACAAAATCTGATCTACATAGCTCTTGGCATTCAGATTACCTTGTACATCAATAAGATTTGTTATAATCCCCCACCTCCCCCTGGACCCCCACCCCCACATTATTCTATCTGATACCATTACACTGACACCAACCTATTTCTTTATAAATCAGACTTGAATTCTCTTTTTCAGACAAGCAACAACAGAAGAACAAGTTGCCACAGTGAAGCTACAGAAACAATGGAAAGGTTACTGGGTCAGAAAAATACGAGCTGCCAGAACCCCAGGTATGTGATTTGTGTTATCTCTAAGTAAAAAGCCATTCTCAAAAGTACAAAAATGCAAAAATGATTTCAATGGTTTTATTTCCATAAAGCCTTTTGCTGAATGATATATTTTTCTGTGTTGGATATTATGTCATACTGGCTCTGTCGTATGAAGAATAGCTGCGAAAGTAAAGGCAACTAGTACTGGTAGCTATGTTCTGCATAGAAATTATTATTAAATCAGATATTTTATGATAAACACTGTATTTTGTTGACAAAAATGGCCAGTTATTTTATGTATTATATTTGTTTGTTGTTGTTTGTAGGTTCAGAAGAGAATCAAAAGGTGTTACAGAATCTACAGAAATGTTGGGCTATCATAGAACAAAACCTTGACCCCAACAATCCAGACCATCCAGGCCTGTTCTTGTTTAGGTAAACACTCAGTTATATATAGGTTTTATTTCATTTAAACCAGAGAAATTTTTATAATCTTTGATAGTTCCAAATATATTTGCACTAAAAAGATACTTTGAAAGATATTTGTTAAATTTTCCAAGGTATTGTTTGTTATGTTTGAAAATAGTTTATAATAAAGGAGTATTGACAGTGGGTAAAGATTGGTCTTATAACATGGCATTGATGGTTTTAGAGCAGGTTAGATGCTTATCATGCTGAATGTAAAATTATTTGTCATAAAATTAGGAAAATGTAAACAAAATAGCATTTTGACTTCCATACAAAGTATTAAAACAGTATAAATGCACTCATTAAAAAAAAAGTGTCAAAAGCAAAAGAGGGTTCAGGTAATTGGCCAACTTTTTGGAAAAATTTAAGCTTATACATGTAATTGGGACTTTAAACTTTATGTAAGCAATTTTTGTTTTATATACAATGTTGTATTTATAAATAACACTTGTTATTGTTTATTTTCAGACAAATGTTTAAGATAGAGCCGGATTTGATGGTAAAATATCCGTTTTATAAGGACGAGTGGAATAAGATATCATACAATGATTATAAAGGACAATTTCCAGACCAGCCGCCAAATAACTGGTTTGTTGTCTTCAGGTACGTTCTAGATTACGTTGATTATTTGAGCCACGTCATGACAAAACCAACATAATGGGTTTGCGACCAGCTTGGATCCAGACCAGCCTGCGCATCCGCGCAGTCTGATCAGGATCCATGCTGTTCGCTATCAGTTTCTCTACTTGTAATATTGTTTGTAAGGGAACAGCATGGATCCTGATCAGACTGCTCGAATGCACAGGCTGGTCTGGATCCATGCTGGTCACAAACCCATTATGTTGGTTTTGTGGTGACATGGCTCATTTATATTCTATATACTCACAATTTTTAAATCCCTTTTATTTGCAATGTGTAAATGCCTATCAACATTGCTATTTAGAAATTAAAGAGTCGTAATATAGGAGTCAGAAGTTAGGACATTTTCTTTAAAACACAAAATTGTCTTAGTTTTGTTCTTCAGACTGATTTCAGACTTAATACTTTCTATGAGAGGCATCCCAGATTTTAGCAGGTTACCAGTCTAACTTATAAATTGAGAGCCTCCACTGCTGAGTGGTAAAAGATCTGGCCCCTGCAAATTTGATTCTAGATTTTAGAAATCACTCAGTTTTAAGCTTGATTATTCACGACTATTCTAACCAGGCATTGGTGTCCACTTTGTTGAAGCTTTTGTGTGAAAGTTGCTATCTCCAAATGGGTTGAAACTTCGCACTTGTTTAAGAGTATAATAAGAGGTCACTTACCAAGGCCAATATTTTTTAACATGGATTTTGATAGAGTTATGGTCCTTTTTAAACTTTGAAAAATCAACATTACTTAAGCTCTTGTTTTTACTATCAAGCACTAAGAAAAGTTGAGCACACTGACAGCTCTTGTTTTTGGTGGTTGTTATTTTTAGCTCACCTGTCACACAGTGACGGGGTGAGCTTTTGTGATCGCTTTTCATCCGTCTGTCGTCCGTCCGTCCGTAAACTTTTACTTTACATGACATCTCCTCATAAACCACTAAGCCAATTTCATCCAAACTTCACAGGAATGTTCCTTTGGTGGTCACCTTTAAAAATTGTTCAAAGAATTTAATTCCATGCAGAACTCTGGTTACCATGGCAAAGAAAAAACTTTAAATATCTTCTTTTAAAAAACCCAAAGAGCTAGAGCTTAAATATTTGGCATGAAACATCTTCAAGTGAGTGTCTACCAAGTTTGTTCAAATAAAAACCCCGGGGTCAAAATTGGCCCCGCCCCAGGGGGTCATTGATTTTCCCTATATGCTTATAGTAAAAACTTAAAAAATCTTCTTTTAAAGAACCCAAAGAGCTAGAGCTAAGATATTTAGCATGAAACATCTTCTAATGAGTGTCTACCAAGTTTGTTCAAATAAAAGCCCTGGGGTCAAAATTGGCCCCGCCCCAGGGGGTCATTGATTTTCCCTATATGCATATAGTAAAAACTTAAAAATCTTCTTTTAAAGAACTCAAAGAGCTAGAGCTAAGATATTTAGCATGAAACATGTTCTTGTGGGTGTCTACAAAGTTTGTTCAAATAAAAGCCCTGGGGTCAAAATTGGTCCCGCCCCGGGGGTCATTGATTTTCCTTATATGTGTATAGAAAAAACTTAAAAATCTTCTTTGAAAAAACCCAAATAGCTAGAGTTTAGATATTAAGCATGAAACATCTTCTAGTAAGTGTCTACAAAGTTTGTTCAAATAAAAGCCCTGGGGTCAAAACTGGCCCCGCCCCAGAGGTGTCATTGTTTTTAATTATATGTGTATAGTAAAAACTTAAAAAATCTTCTTTTAAAAAACCCAATGAGCTAAAGGTAAGATGTTTAACATGAAACATCTTCTTGTGGGTGTCTACCAAGTTTGTTCAAATAAAAGCCCTTGGGTTAAAATTGGCCCTGCCGGGGGGGGGGGGGAGAGTGCAGAGGTCATTGTTTTTCATTATATGTGTGTAGTAAAAACTTAACATCATGAAACATCTTCTAATGGGTGTCTTCCAAGTTTGTTCAAATAAAAGCCCTGGGGTTTAAACTGGCCCCGCTCCGGGTGCCTATATACAGGTGAGCGACCTCAGGGCCATCATGGCCCTCTTGTTTAAATTCTGCTTAAAATTATATTCTATGACAAATTGGCATTAAAATGAAAATGCTTTTTTTATTATAGAGAGGTGTTCCATGTAATGGAAGAAATGTTAGCTGTTCCGAAATTATATGTGCCAATCAGTACATGTATGTTACGCGTGATAAACAACGATACTGGTGAAGAGATACCCAGAGTCTTTCAAAAAGTGGCACCCTATGTGTACAAGAAAAACAGAGTAAGTTTTTAACTTCATAAAGAATTTCTTTTTATTGATGTGATATATTCATTTGTCAGCAAATGTAAAATTTCATGTGGTATTAATCAACTTCAGATTTAAAATAAAATTGTAATTATACCCCCAAAAACGAAGTTTGGGGGGGTATATAGGAGTCACCCAGTGGTCGGTCGGTCGGTCGGTCCGTCGGTCCAGACGTCCGTTGCATTTTCCTTGTCCGGAGCATAACTTGAAGACTAATGGTTGGAATTCAATATAACTACATACAATGGTCAAGCACATTGAGAGGAAGTGCAGTGCACAAGAACCATAACTCTATCTTGACTAATTACAGAGTTATTGCCCTTTGTTACTTTTCCTTGTTCGGGGCATAACTTGAAAACAACTGGTTGGAATTCAAAACAACTTCATACAATTGTCAAACACAATAAGGGGAAGTGCAGTGCACAAGAACCATAACTCTTTCCAAAATAATTACAGAGTTATTGCCCTTTGTTACTTTTCCATTGATTTTTTTGTCCGGACCATAACTTGAAGACTTATGGTTGGAATTCAATATAACTACATACAATGGTCAAGCACATTGAGAGGAAGTGCAGTGCATAAGAACCATAACTCTATCTTGACTAATTACAGAGTTATTGCCCTTTGTTATTTTTCCTTGTTCGGGGCATAACTTGAAAACTACTGGTTTGAATTCAAAACAACTTCATACAATTGTCAAACATAATAAGGGGAAGTGCAGTGCACAAGAACCATAACTCTATCTAAAGTAATTACAGAGTTATTGCCCTTTGTTACTTTTCCATTGCTTTTTTTTTTTGTCCGGACCATAACTTGAAGACTAATAGTTTGAATTCAATATAACTACATACAATGGTCAAGCACATTGAGAGGAAGTGCAGTGCATAAGAACCATAACTCTATCTTGACTAATTACAGAGTTATTGCCCTTTGTTACTTTTCCTTGTCCAGAGCATAACTTGAAAACTACTGTTTGGAATTCAATACAACTTCATACAGTTGTCAAGGACATTAAAAGGAAGTGCAGTGCACAAGAGCCATAACTCCATTTTGAAAAAAATACAGAGTTACTGCCCTTTGATACTTTTCCTTGTCAGGAGCATAACTTAAAACGTATTGGTTGGAATTTAAAACAACTTCATACAATGGTCAAGCACAATAAGAGGAAGTGCAGTGCACAAGAACTATAACTCTATCTTCAGTATTTATAGAGTTATTGCCCTTTGTTCCTTTTCTTTGTCTTTCTGGACTTATTACAGAGTAATTCAATTAAACTTCATCAATGGCCAACCACATTGAAAGGAAATGCAACATATAAGAACCACAACTATCTTTAATTGCCCACAACCATAACTCTATATTTCAATTCTTTTACAAGGTATTCTGTTACTAGTAACATCCTCATTTCCGAAGCAGTCTTGTGGGGGTATTAATCACATTTAGTGATAGTTCTAGTTGAACTTAAAAATAAAAGGTTAAGGGTCACTTCAGCATGCATATGAATGGCGTCCATGACTGAGTCATAAAGGTCATTGACTTTAAACCAGTTGCCCCTCTCCACTGTAGGTTTGAGTCGTGCAAGTATATTTAGATTCTTTCATTTTAGAAAACTTTCCGCTGCCAGATAGGAAGATTTGACTCTGAATTTAGATAGATTTTGATGTATCATGTTTTGGAGACTTTCTTCCAACATTATTCAAGGGATTGGTAACTTTAGATACTAAGAACCCATCGATAGGACTGTTACCTTAGAATTCATTCATGACTAAAAAAGCTAATTTTTTATCAGTTATATATCTATTAAAAATGAAGAGAAAAGTTTCCATTACTTACACTGTGAAGTCATTCTATTATTCTGTTAATGAAATTATTTGAACATTTGAAAGTTTTTGGAACACATTATTGCCAACTATTATGCTGACTAGAAAAGCCTAGGAACTTTGAATTAAAAGTGTTGCAATTACACTCTTAACATGTGATAATATAAGTCTTATTAAAAATTATGTTTTTGTTATTTTGCAGAAAGGCTACACATTTGTTGCCGAGGCTCGTACCACGGACCAGCCATTACAGACTGGTACCTGGCGTATGAGAATGATTGGTTCCCTGTCTCCACTTCCTGCCCCACTACGAGGGGAGGTCAACAGCAGCTTTTCTGTGAAAGAGATCAAAGATTATTATCTTCCAAACAGCAAAAATGTCATCTTCAGGTACATTGTTTTAAATTATATTATTTACTTTTGATTTGGTTAAGGGTTTTTCCCTCAATAATCACACACAAAAATTATTTCAGCTTTAACATGGAAAGTTAGTGCATATGGTTAACAGACAGCTCCAGTTGGCATAGATATAAGATTTAGTGTTACCTTGAAAATTATTCTATAAAATATATAGCTGGTAAAATTTAAGAATGGAGATATACAGTCATTAAAGTATCAAATATGTTTCAACTTGAAATAATGTAAATTGATAGTGAAAAATTGTTACATTGTTTTTCAGATATGCAGTTAAGGTTACAGAGGACCATTTAACCAGTATACAGATGAACACCTCTAAATCTGATGTACACATCAAGCTTGTGGTACTGAACAATGAGGAGGAGGTTGCAAGCACCCTCGGGAAAGGTCATGCTGTTATCCCAGCCTTCACCTTCCTCAAGGACATAAACCCGGACGAGGAACCAAAAAGGTCAACTTCCAGGGCATGTAAGTGTTGTTTTTACACCTTTCTTGTGTATTTATTTGAGTTCTTAGGCCTGACAATTTAAGAGCAATAAAAACAGGAGAAGAAAGTTTGATTATGAAATACAGTCAAACATGTATATAGCGACCGCACAAGGGAAACACCAAAACTGGTCAAGCAAGGGAAACACCAAAAATGGTCGCTTACTGCAATAGTCTCTAAAGACAAAGCATGAGAAAAAGTCAAAATTTGTTTATGATATTTTACAGTGGTCGCATAAGGCAAAAGTCGCTTAATAAAACACATGGTCGAATGAACAAGTTAGACTGTAGTTAAACTATTAACCATATTTTATTTAAGTTCACATCAGCGGACTTGAAGGTTTTCACCATGAAAAAATAGAAGATTTTTAAATCTTCTATTCAATTTTGTAATGTCTTACATTATGTTTGACTTTATGACCCTTAGTGCAAGAAATATTTATCAAAAGTATTGAATCTTACAAAATGTTACAAATTGTATGATAATTTTATGTTACAGTACATGGCAACGATCATTGTAAGAATATATAGCAACTGTTTTTTACGGCATATAGATTGTGGTGTTCTGATGCATTTGTCATTGCTCTTTCTTGTAGATATTTTTAGCACATGATCAATGTTTACTGGCAGTTCTTGTTCATCAGATCTCATTTAAACCCTTAACCTGCTGGAAAGAAAAGTGTCAGCTTTTGCTACCAGTGTAGAGTCAGGCCAGCCTACACTGACCCTGTACTGTTGCTATGCCAATTTTTGTATTTTGTTTTTAAAAGCCCTTAAAAGAACTTTACAAATTCAAACCAGGGCAAATCCAGTACACAAATTCAGCAGGGTATGGGTTAAAGTAATAACAATATTTCAAGAGTGTAAAATTATCATGTTACAATATTATAATCATTTGCAATACTAGCATATTACACCATTATATACATTTGCAATACTTTTCATGTCACAATTTTACATACATTAGCAAAAATTTTCATATTATAAACATTTGGCAAAACTATTGTGTTACATTGTTATGAACAGTTGCAATACTTTTCATGTTACATTATTATATACATGTGCAATACTATCATGATACAATATTATAAGAATTTGCAATACTATCCATTTACAATATGTACATTTGCAAAACTATCATGTTACAATATTATAAACATTTGCAATACTTTCATATCACATTATCATATACATTTGCAATACTGTCCTGTACTTTGCAATACTATCCTGATACAATATCATATACATTTGCAATACTACCTGATATGATATATACATTTGCAATTCTATCATGTTACAATATTTTATACTTTGCAATTCTATCATGTTAAAAGTCTACATGTTTTTCATGTTTTAGCTTAAATTTCCTTGCAATACTATCATATTAAAATTTCAAAGACTTTACTATTTTCATCATGTTGCAATACTATTGCTTGACAATGCTACCATTTTGCAATACTTTATGCCAGTAGTTGACTTCTCAGTTACTTGGGGGCATAAAGTATTGTAAAAGCTTAATTTATTCTGAATTATGACTTTTTAACCAGGTTTTCAATTTTGAAAATCCTGGTTATTAGATTGGGGTATGGCGGGCGGATGGGCGGATGGGCGGCTGGGCGGATGGGCGGATGGGCGGGCGGGCGTCAAACGAAATTGTGTCCGCTCTGTAACTCTTCAACCCTTTGAAGAATTTTGATGAAACTTCAGACAAATGTTTACCACATCAAGATGACGTGCAGAACGCATGTTCCGCATGGCTGGCTCCAAGGTCAAGGTCACAGTGACATTAACATTGAAAATCCTGTCCGCTCTGTAACTCTTCAACCCTTTGAAGAATTTTGATGAAACTTCAGACAAATGTTTACCACATCAAGATGACGTGCAGAACGCATGTTCCGCATGGCTGGCTCCAAGGTCAAGGTCACAGTGACATTAACATTGAAAATCCTGTTTACATGATTTTAACTTCGGGCGTCAAACGAAATTGTGTCCGCTCTGTAACTCTTCAACCCTTTGAAGAATTTTGATGAAACTTCAGACAAATGTTTTACCACATCAAGATGACGTGCAGAACGCATGTTCCGCATGGCTGGCTCCAAGGTCAAGGTCACAGTGACATTAAACATTGAAAATCCTGTCCGCTCTGTAACTCTTCAACCCTTTGAAGAATTTGATGAAACTTCAGACAAAATGTTTACCACATCAAGATGACGTGCAGAACGCATGTTCCGCATGGCTGGCTCCAAGGTCAAGGTCACAGTGACATTAACATTGAAAATCCTGTTTACATGATTTTAACTTCGGGCGTCAAACGAAATTGTGTCCGCTCTGTAACTCTTCAACCCTTTGAAGAATTTTGATGAAACTTCAGACAAATGTTTACCACATCAAGATGACGTGCAGAACGCATGTTCCGCATGGCTGGCTCCAAGGTCAAGGTCACAGTGACATTAACATTGAAAATCCTGTCCGCTCTGTAACTCTTCAACCCTTTGAAGAATTTTGATGAAACTTCAGACAAATGTTTACCACATCAAGATGACGTGCAGAACGCATGTTCCGCATGGCTGGCTCCAAGGTCAAAGGTCACAGTGACATTAACATTGAAAATCCTGTTTACATGATTTTAACTTGATTTGGCAGTCAAAGGTCATATCATCTTTGGAGGTAATTTAAAAAAGATATGATATATTATTTCATGTCTACTTTGTAACTTGTTTTTCATTATACAGAATTATCAATATTAATTATAGTGAACAAATTCTTCTGTGCTGAACTCGTCCTACATTTCTCAACGGATTTTGTTCAAACTTTCACAGAAGCTTTGTCATCAAGCACCCTGGCACATATTGTCGGGGTTTTGTGATTGGATAGTTTTTGACCTAATTATGGCCCTTTGTTTTTTTCCTTATACATAATATTATAGTGAACACTTCTTCAGTGGCAATTCCTCCTACATTATTCATGTTTTACATTGCACATAGTTACATTGTTTGTTGCTTGTATTTGTATTTCAAATACAACATATTTATCTACAATGGTGATAATTGAAAACCTGGTTTCATGGCATTGCCATGTTTCTTGTTTTACCTTAAATCACATAACAAAAAAGAAAAAGTAAAAAAAACAAATTAAGATATCACAGGAGGTGGAATTATGTGCATATAGTTGGAAAATAGAAAATTTAAATAGCAGTTTGTGATTGTGATAAAAAGAATTTGGAACTTTACAAACAGATCTCTACATCAAGTACTGTAATTGACAATCTACATACCTTAAAATGTTCTTTAAATTCATAAGGTGGCAATCTTTCTTTTGAAACCTTAAGATTTAAAATCTATCTATGGAAATAAATGTACGTAAAATGTACAAAGTGAAAATATTCTTTTGGTAAAAAGTTGCTGCTTTGCTGCAGTAATTGCGGTGTTATTTCAAGCACAACGGTGGATGGATAAACATTTTCGTATATTATCTTGGGTTGCTGGTAAATAATCATAAGCACGTTTTTCTCATGACATTTTTTTTTGCTTAAATTTTTTTTCATTGCAGGGCAGCTTGTTTCTTGACTTAGAAATGCTAGCAGAATGTTTTGATGCTGCTACTCTGATTTAATCCTTTATTATTTTAATTAAGCTTAATAAAATATCTGAAATTTTACCTTTATAGAAAATTATTTTCCCATTTGTTATCTACAAATTACAAGTAAAAGAAAAGGATTGGTATAAAAATTCAAATACTTCAAAAGGAACTTACTTATCACATTCGGATTTTTATGTCTACTTCTTAATTTTGGTTATTTTGATAATTAAGACTATGAAGGAAATATGTTTTTGACTGTAGATCTACTAGTATTTTTTTTAAACATTTTACTTTGGCTAGGTAAATTTATAAGATTAAGATTGCTTAATTTGATTTTAACTATCTACAAACATTCACATATTCAGACGAGTTATAATTTTGAGTGTTTACAAGAGTTTAAAGGTAGATTTAGAGCTTTATCATTGTTGAGTCTTACTATTTTCAGTTATGCATAAGTTATTTACTGAGACATATTAGTTTGAGAACAATTTTTTATTGTGAATATCTTGAGTTAATTTTATTTGACCAACCAGAGATGAAGACAATATCAAAATTATTATAGTCTAGGGTGATATTCTTCATTTCAACCTCCAATATCATCACTACACCAATGGACTCTTACCCCCTGTAAGCTCCTCAAAACTCACCCCCCCCCCCCCCAAAAAAAAAACAAAAAAAAAACAACAACAACAACAACAACAAAAACAAATGACAAAAGAACGAAAAAAAAAAAAAAAAACTACCTAGAAAAAAAAAGAAAATTAATAATAGGAGATTACTAGATTAATACAGCATGCATTTTGATATATTATAAATCATGATAATATGTGATATAAAATGATATTTTATATTTATTACGTTAACAGCAAACAAAGGTGACAGTAAAGCTAAGAAAGGTGGGAAGAGAGGAGGTTCAGGCAAGAGTAATGATGGTAGAGGCTCGGTGAGTAGTTTTATAAATTTAGATAGTCTTTCAGCGCTATATCTGCTCCTAGAATAGATCTGATTTATTTTGCCTTATCTTTGATTATATACATTTGTAAACTTTCCTTCAGTTCATTTGAGAAAGTTGACAAATTGAAATTTCCAAAAAGTGCATTAAAAACAAATTTTTGTCATATGTCATTTAATAGTTGATAGACGAATAAGCTCTCATAATCAAAATGTTAAAATTGGTTTCTTGCCGTTAATGAATTTACTTTTGGTTTCTTGTCGTTTTGTGAATTTACTATTTCTCTTCCAATATTGAATTATTAGAAAAAATTGTACATATTAATACTAGTGAATATATTTTGAACACACTATATTATGATTTTGACTGCAATTGTCTATTCAACACTTTCTTTCATAATAAAATTGATGTTGTGAAAAAAAATAATGATTAAATTTGAAACTAAGCATGTCTTATTATATCCATTGCTTTTTTTTTAAACTTCTATTTATCTTAATTACATAATAAGTACTTTTTCACACACACTAAAAAAGAAAGTTTTTGTTTTAAGTGAAAAATATTGGTGTTTTTGATAATTGAAAAGTCGCTTTTTTTTTTAATTAATGATGATCATTGATTCAATTGAAACAATTTAAAGTAATAATGAAGTAAATGTTAAAATTCAAGATTTTTTATTATACTGACAAATACATGAATTGATTCTCGGTAAATTTTCCAAGTGTCTAAATTACCATGATGAAACAAGCTTTTTAATAGCAATTTAAGTTCAATAAAAAATTTAATTGTTTTTAATCATGTATTTAAGTTAATTAAATATGATATGATAAAATTGGAAAAAATCCAGGCTTTTTATTAGTTAAGATCATGTAAAAATCCAAGCTTTCAAATAACAATGATGAATATTTCAGACACCAACACCCACCTCTCGTAGTCCGAGGGTACGTAACATGGTTGTGTTAATCAGATACTTTATACTTGCATGTTTTTTATACAGAAAAGAAACACATTTTATAGAAGTTCAACAAAA
Source organism: Ruditapes philippinarum (assembly GCF_026571515.1). Classification (NCBI taxonomy): domain Eukaryota; kingdom Metazoa; phylum Mollusca; class Bivalvia; order Venerida; family Veneridae; genus Ruditapes; species Ruditapes philippinarum. Next base: position 286,048 of record NW_026856776.1, on the reverse strand, counting down.
TATATATATCATATATGTATAATATAATAACCAAGTTGTGGTTTATTAATGTAGAGTAGTTAATTATAGTATGTAAATTAATTATACCAATTAAAATGATATTTATGCTCATTTTGTGTTTATTATGTGGTATATTTTGTAAACAGATTCTAATTGCATGTGTAGATTATAAGTGAATATACTTAGTAACAACACAATATATTTTGTTTTCAGGCAATTTAAATAATATATTGATCTGAGTATTTTATAATAATTTAACTAATTAAAGCATTTAGAAATTGAAATTCTGATATTTAGATGAACTTAAATAAATAGCATCATCCATTTAATTAAATGTTGAAAGGCAATAATCTTTTGATTATGTCAGGACACATTTCATCACCTTAGTGCAGTATCGGGTTAACTCCTATTAAATCATATAAGGAGTTGACCCATTTCTGCACTAAGGTGAAAATACAGAGTTTTGATTACAGAAAATATAATATATTAAAATTGAAAAAAAAGCAGAAAATGATTGAAATATTTATTGATATGAATTATAGGAAAACAGGAGCAAAAAGAATTAATAAAAAAAGAAGTACATGTATTTTCATGTAATTAATATTTTAAACTTTAAAAAAAAAGATACAAAAAACCTAAAAAAAAAATTATAAAAAATCTATTTATCTTCATACCAATAGCAAAACAGGAGCAAAAATAAAATTAAAAAGAAGTATTTACCTGCATTTGGCAAATTTGTGAATATGAGGTCTTTTTATATTGTGATTAATGCCTTATATATATTTTTTTTTTCCAAATTAATGTATGCATGTAGTATGTTATTATAAGATAATAATGAAGGACAAGTTAAATAACTTGATAATGGTTCAAATTCAGTCCAACCCTACTGGTACAGCCAGAAGAAGAAAGGTAAAAATTTTGGTCACCTGTTGAAATTATTGGATTTTTGGTGATGGTACTTGTGTTTTAAATTTATGGAAAATAAAAACAACTTGTATGTCCACACTAAAACTGCTGTGAAATGCATTATACTCAGAAAAAAATCTGTTTGTGAATTATTTACCAAGTGTTCTATGTGGGTGTCTTGTCCATTGCACAATTTTGTGAGGGATTATGTAAGTGTTATGCGCAGAATTCACCCAAATGTTTCTATGCTTTTGTCCTGTCAGTCGCTCTTGTGAGGGATTTACCAAGCTTTACAAGTCGGTTGCCTTGTAATAGTGTTATAACAGTTGCTTTTGTGAAGTATTCATTGAGTGTGTATGTCAGTTGCATTTGTGAAGGATTTATCAAGTGTTTATGTCAGTTGCTTTTGTGATGGGTTTTTCAAGTGTTGTATGTGAGTGTTTATGTCAGTTGCTTTTGTTAGGGATTTCCTGAACGTCCTGTATGAGTGTTTATGTCAGATGGATTTGATAGGGATTTCCTGAATGTCCTATATGTGAGTGTTTATGTTAGGTATGTTTGTGAGGGATTTATTAAGTGTTCTATTTGAGTGTTCACGTCCGTTGCATTGTGAGGGACTTACCTTTATCAATTGTTCTATGTTAGTATTTTGTCAATTGCTTTTATTATGGATTTTCCAAGCTTATGTCAGTTGCCTTTGTGACAGATTTTCAAGGCTTTTTATGTGTTTATGTGAGTGCTATGTCAGTTGTGTTTGTGAGGAATTTATTAATGAAGTGAGTGTCTTTTATTGCTAATGACCATTTGTACTTCTCTGAGTTTCATTTGATTACCAAGTCTAGTGGTTAAATACCAAGTGTTTTTCTATTTGAGTGTTTTTGAAATTGCCTTGAACACTAGTGATTCACCAAGTATTTGAATTAGTGTCCTAGTTTAGTTTACCTAAAGAAGAATTTCCTATGAACTTTGAATAAATGGTCAATTGCTCTTGAGTTTTATAGAAGAATGTCATTGTAATTTTGTAAGCAAAAATAAAACTTCATATTTGAAAAATTATGTTCCCAAGAAATAGATAGCATAGTCAGTTAAACTCAGTATCAGACAAATGTGTATTTAAACTTTAGCATTACATTAATGAACCTTGTTTTTCAGAGTTACTCAGCTATGACTTGCTTATTGTCTTTAAACCTTTCATATTATTCTATGTACTTACAAATCACAAAAAGTCACTGATGTATGTTGAAACTGAATTTATAACAATGAATTTGAAGCTGTGAAAGTCATTGAATTGTTTGAAAATAGTAAGAACCCATCCATTTTGCCTGCACATGATAATGCAGTTTTTCAATTTTTCTTTTATTTTTTTCCCCCTAAATGGCCCTTGTCTATTTCCTTCATCTATAAAAGAAATCATCAAAACACTTTTGTAGCTTTCTAGGTGATGGGTTTAGTTCTTTAAAAATGGAGAAAAAGTACCTTTGGTGTTAAAAATGTTAAAATATACAGAAAAAAATCTGAATTTTGCTTCTGTGTGTTTTCACTCCACTCCTGTAAAGGAAGGAATCCTGTGATTTTAGTTGTTTTCTTTAGTAATTATTGCATTGAGTTTGATGCATGTTTAAAACTGTGCTGTGGAATTTTCTTATGTAACCATTTACTGGATAGTGGGTAGTTTTTTTTCAAAGTACAAATGTACAAAACTTTAGATATAAATAATGTATGTTTTTCTTTAGAAATCATCAAAATTAAATAATGATATGCAAAGTTAATGTTATTATGTCTCTAATAAAATTAAATAATAATAATTTAACGCCAGAATTTTTTTGTTAAAGAAATAACACATTAAATTTTTAGTACCAATGAATCTTATATGAAAACTTTTTCAAATATTTTTCTAATCTGGAATTAATTGAGACATTGAAATGAAAGAATGCATGACTACTGTTTTCAGCAAACTCCGCCTGCTAGTGGCAGAAGTCCCAGGGTAAATAACTGTGTAACAATTTGTTTCAGAAGTGAAAATAATATGATTTTTGTTGTAACAAAGACTTGTGCCTATATTAGAAATGTTAACATTTAAATGTAGGGCAAAGTGTTTTTCTTGAAATATTATTTTTTGTTTTATCAGAATGCAGTGAAAAAATAAAGTGATGTTTTCTTTTCTCCTTTGTCAAATTTTAGTTGTTAGTTTTTGTAGTAAATTTAGAAATGAATTAACATGGTTCTGACAGTGAGGTTGATGAATTTACAAAACTAGTAATTCATAAATGACTGTATTTTTTCTTGGTAGAGGTGTGAGTGTAGATGTTAATGATATGAGCGGAGTTGTCTTTCATGTGTTTAGAATAGTTGCTGAAGTCTTGTTTTTCTGTGACAAAGGAGTGAATAATAAATAAAATATTTATGTGTTTCAGTAAAAATCAGCTGTATTTTTTATTTTTCTGTTAACATTAGCTATAATTTGAAAGATAAGAAAATTGTATGTTTTTTTTTCTTTTTGAATTTTTCTTACATAAAAAGAGGTTTAATAGTTATAGAAAAAAATATTTTAAAGACCTTAAATTTCTGGTGGGGTAGGGGGGTGTTCCTAGAAGAAGTTCAGATATTTAATTGCAAGAAAATGCTTTATGCTATTTGTAGATCCCCAGTGATGACAATTTTGATGAAGATTTAGTTACAGATAAATAATAAATATATTTAATATCATATGATTATGTGATTATTGTTTGTGAAGTCAGTTTACTGTTGCAGACATTATCCATATCACAAATTATTGGCTTTAATTATACACATTGTCATGTACATGTATTTTACCTGGGACAATAATTAAATTACTACAAATCACCAATGTGGCTGTTACTATGAAATTTATCAACATTTATTATGTCAAAACATAAAATAAGGAACTTTCTGTGTATAAACTGCATTTAATTTTTTTGCAGAAATATGTTTTAGGAAAAAAATAAATAAAAAAAAGAAACCAAACCATTTTGACTGGAACTATGATGTTGAAAAACAGGTTTAAAAAAGTAGAAACATATTTTTATGAAAATCCGTTTAAATTTTTATTCTTTTTGTTTGTCGCTTGAAGAGAAATAAACATGTATAGTATATTTTAGAAAAAGTTGGCAAACGGATCAACAATATTATTTGATATGGACTGGTACTAGTATTTTACACATTGTTTTACCAATGTTTTATTTGTTTACAGAGAAGCAGTCAGATAGATCATCATTCAGATGGAGGATTAAGTGATGGAGATCTGGAAGAGAGGGATCTTAGAGTAAGTTTAGGAAAAGTCGTTAACTCATCATTGTGTGTTAATGCCATTTATAGAAGACCAATGCTATCAGTGTTTAGTGTCAGTCCTAGAATTTACATCATTGCAATCTGTCTTGGCTCTATCTGTTGGATGCTAGATTGTTTAGTAATTGATCTTGATCCAATTTCAAATTAAGCTTTAGTCTCACTTTGATCATTGTGAAATATTGCTTGACCAAGCTTCCTTAAATTGAATTCTATAATTTGAATATTTTATAATTGGTGTGTTTAATGTGTGTCAAAAAAATTGTCCTCCTTTTGTCTTTAAAAAACAAAATGCTGTTTGATAGATATTCAAGTAATTATTTTTTTATCTTGTACATTAATAACTTTATATTTAACATTATAAACTTAGATTATTGAGAATTTGTGCATTTTATTTAAAGCTTATATCATGTCAGCCAGATGTTATTTGCAGACAAACCATTGGAAAACTTAGGGCTTAGCCATATGGCTGAGTGTTTAAAGCTGCTGATCACTTGCCCCCACTGAGATGGGTTCAAGTCCTCATGTGACATTTGTGGATTATTATTGATGGTCCTACTTGTCCTTAAAGTAATGTATGGTGAGGCCTTTCAAAGGTATAATTTCCCTACCTGTAGCCTGAAACTGGGAAGTTGCCATACAACCTTTACAGTGTTGAACTAGCCAGAAGAAAGCATGGTGGAAATTGATTTCAGTCAATATTTAAATTGTATTTTCAGCCACACAAGTATATTGTAGAGGCACAGGTATTAAAGGACAGTTGGCCGTTGTCTGAATCTAGCTGGAATTTTGTACAGATGCTGAAAGAGATGGAGAAAAATGAGCTTAAAGGTAACAAATATTCCTGTGTAATATGAAATAATAAGGTGTTTTTTTTTTAATTTGTACATTTATGTGAATTAATGTTGTGAACTTTGATATTTTTCAATAAGTATCTGGAACTTTATTCATATTTTGTAGGGTAGATGCAAACAAAGTTATTCTTATGTTCACCATTGAAAGTTCCAAACAAGCCAAGCTTGTTGAATATCTTACTGCTCAACAGTGTAAGATTTTGTTTGGTACATCAATTTAATATTTGTACCTACATGAGATAAAATTTCAGAATAAAATCTATTCAGCTCTCTGTCTTAATCAAGCATATATTTCTGTATTATTTTGTAATGTATAGTCTTTTTCAGCTGCCTTTCTTTTTAAATCAAGCATATACATATATTTCTGTGTAACATATATTTTGTGACCTTACAGTGGCATTTAAAGAGAAACCAGTTGAGGAGCCAGCTAAGACGGAGAAAGCTCCCGCAGCAGCTGATAAAGGTGCTAAAGGAGGTAAGGGTGGTAAAGGTGGCAAAGATAAGGGCAAGGACAAAGATGGTAAGGGGTCACGACCTCCATCACAACAATTTGACCTTGGTAAACCCCACTGGACCCTCCGAGTTGTCAGTGATGCCAATGCAGTGGTACGTTTGTGTAGTTTTAAGTAGATATTTGATATTTTATGGACATAAAGTAATATTTATTGCATTGTTGATGTTGTAATGAATTAATTAAAAAAATTGCTTATTACTGAAAGAAAAAAATAAGAAAATACTTTGTCTCTTTATTTAAGAATGTGAAAGTATGACTTTTCTGCTGTCAGTGAATTTAGTTTTATTCAAGGTTAAAGTAGGCTTAATCAGTGATAAAACTGACATAATGGGAAAACATTTTCTTTTGAAGGGTTTTTGTTTGCCATAATTACCATGAACTGGAATAATGAATTGATATATTACTTTTACAGGAGGATATAGAGATAAAGAAAGATACAGAGAGAGCTGACGAGATCCGAGCCCTGAAGAAAGCCTGGGAAGATGCTGAACCGGGCAGAGCTGCCAAGGTAACATACCTAGTGTTATATGATAGTGTTTATTATTGTCTTATTATGACATGTATCACATGACGTTACTTGTTTTCAATGAGATAGTCGTAAAATTTGCAATGGTTAGTCAAATCATGCCAGCAGTTACTCCTTGCTTTAAACCCAAACCCAAAGAAAAATGTAGTAATGTATTTGTTTTAATTGATACATTCTGTTTTTACTTGGCAAAGCTTTTATTTCTGCTTTAACATCATTGTTTCGTTTAGCATACAGTTAAAAGGATGTGTGTGTCATTTGTTATTTTATAAATGTCAACTTTTATTTCTGAAGTACACTAAATGTCTAAAGCTAAGAAAAATGTTTGTTTTTATAGAACTAATTATATCTTATTAAACCTCAACCAGAAATAGATAAAAGGAAGCCTATATTATTTCATGTGCATCATTCTAAGAAAGGGATTTATATCAATGTTTAATGTCTTTCAGGCTATGCAGTCCAGATTGAAGTACCTGTCTACACACACAATCAAGTTAAATGATGACGAGGAAGAAGGGGAGAAGGTGGAGGGTGAGGGTGGTGACCAACCTGGTTATGTACCACCACAAACACCAGGGTCATTCCTCGGTGATGATGATGGTAACCTTACTCTGGAGCCACCACCCCCACCCACACCCAAAGAAATGTTACAGCCAGTTGATATTACTCCTTTCTTAAGGTTAGTTAGTACCTAATTTCTGTATATGTATAGTGATACTTGCTATCTGTTAATTGGTTCCATTGAATTTAAAATTAAACATGACCAATATACAAATGTAGGATTGGATAATATGGATTAATTTAAAATGTGTTATTTGCTCTTAAAGATGGTTCATGGCATTACACTAGACTTTATTCATGTTTGAAACTATGCACCATGGGTCATACATAGTCAACCTTCATTTTGAAAATATTGCAATGTATTACTTCAAAAAATATTTAAAAAATTACTTACGGGATGAAAAAATAACTTGAGAAATGAAACTGTTTTACATTTCGAAATAAACAATTCTTTTTTTTTTTACACTCCTTGTTTTAGACATACAACTGACTCACCACGCTACCTGGATGAGGAGGAAACTCAGAGACGGTTCCAGGAACAGCAGAAACAGATAGCAGAGTACAAGGCGTTCAGACAACAGGTGGAAGAATGGAGAAAGAAAGATAAAGAATTACGCAATATGACTAAAGAAAAACAAATACAAGAATGCGAGGAGTTACAGGTATGTATACATCAAACAAATTGTTACTCTTAACTTGATTGGTTGGTCACCTTTAGGATGAGTTGTACATGTAATTTGAAAGGTTACTAGACTTGCTTATTTACAAATTTTGTAATAAATCTGCCAGCATTACCAAAATGATACATGAATTAAGATTAAAATAAAACACAGTCTACAGATGTACTAAGAGGCCTGAATTAATAAATAAAAGATAAATAAGCTGTGACATCATGTAAACGATGATATCTATTAAGCTTTCTTATTTGCTTTATCTGTCAATGAGCAAAATAAGAATCAGGTTTCAATTATCCTATGGTTTTAAAGACATTAAAATTCACTTTTGTTTAAAGAACAAATCATATTTAAGTGGTGGTATTATCGTAATCTACAGTGCAATTGCATTAGATTAATATTTTGTTATTGTTTGGCAAGCAATATCATATGGTATTATGTGGTATTTTTAAGATATAACACATAAGGTATTTCTTGAATCATCATACATTCTTTTAAGATCATAGTTTAAGACATTGTCCAAGGGCAATAACTCTAACATGAATTTTTACTGAATTACATGTCTTTTACCTTTGGAAACTTCAAAAAATCCTGCATTATCAAGGTTTTCGTGAAAAATTATGCACGGAGAACAATCAAGTAACAGTCAAGTCTGCTGTTCTCCTTACTTATTTAGTTAAAGCATATTTCATTTTTAGTTCAGTTGTAATGACAGTAATTGTAATGATAGTAAACCACTTACATGTATTTTAATAACTCACAAGTCTGCTGCCTTGAACCAACCAGTTCTTATAGCATATTATGAGGAAACATAGCCTTCACCAAAATATAGAGCTTGAACACTTCATACCTTGGCTTGTTAAATGGTAATGTTCAGACTAATGATTGATAAACAAATGTTGTTTTTACAGGCAATGCTTGATGCAGCTAGAGAATCTATAAATAAACCAAGGGAAGCATTTAGACAGACTTATTTAGAAGCAGAACGCAAGAAACTGGAAGAACTCGAGGCTAAAGAGGCGGCATTGCAAGCAGACGCAGCAGCTAAATCACCGAAGGGCAAAAAGGGCAGTGCTAAAGGCAAAAAGAGCCCGTCTGCTAAAAAGAAGAAATAATCAATAGACACTTTTAGTACTTAAATATATTTTTATAATTTTAATTTTGAATTCAAACACTGTGATAATTAAAATTAGATAGTCTAGACACATGAATGAAAGAACGTGTTTAGTGAATTTCTGTAAATAAGAATATATACAAATATATTAATTGTTGAAAATTTATTATTTGTTTAATTTATTTGTTAAATGTTGGTTTGAAATATGCATGGTATCAGAGTATTTAATTGATTTAAGATTTTTAGAATCATCAGAATTAGTTTTGAATGATGTACATGCAGCTATACATATTTTTGTATAGAACGGATTGAAATGGACATTTGAAAATGTTTTAAGGTTCAAAAAATAGTATTTTGTTTTAAGTACTAGTAATTACACTGTGATTTGTATTGATCTGTGATATATAGAGTGTACAGTAAGTTTAAAATAATTTATATTAAATATTTTCATGAACTTTTATTTTCTTGATTATGAAGGAAAGGAGTCAAAAGAAAACTTGAGTATTTCTTTTATCAGAATATACCTTAGAATAATTCACTATTCATATTTTGATTTTTCACTTGAACTATGACTTGTATAACATACAAAGCTGTCCAAATCATGCATGAATTTCAGTGTCTGATTTAAAGGTCGATGTGATGAATATGCAACAGTTAACATGGATGAAGTATTTTTGGTCTTTGTGTTAATTTGCCAAAGTGTTGGGTTTTTTCCCATTGATTTAATGTACATCTAAAATATGATTCCGTCCATTTGTTTGCTTTACAGACTGAATAAACATTGTTTTCCTTTACATTGTTTTCCGTCCTTTGTATAAGTGAAACTACTTTATTCTGTGTTGTTGGTAAGGCCCGTGTCTTTTGTGATTCAAATATTGTTTATAAAAAATACACAATAAATTTTGTATATATTGTCCTGCCTCGCCACATAGCCCTTGAAAGGTTCCGTCCCTACCTGTAACATATCCTTATTGTGAAGCTGGTCTGTTATCAAGCGATTTGTCAATGTTTTTATTTATTGGTTTGAATCTTAGATTCAACGTCTGAGATTGTTTTCAACTATAGTTTCATGTTCTAAAATTAAATGATACTTTTTGAATGGTTAGTTCATTTTCTTGAACTTTATATTTGTTGATATAAATAAATATATTTTGCTTATTTAAAGAACAACTTTATTTCTACATTTTGTCCCGTTTTGTCTGTTTTACTGTTGTTTTTTTATGTTGATTTTTTATACTCTAAACATGTATATTGAAATGCAGAATAAAATTTTAAAAAGAAATCTTGTTACTTCTTGTTTGACAAAATGTTTGGTTTGTAAAATGCTTTAGTTACCTCTATTATATAAGCTTCAACAATAGAGTGATAGTGGGTTAATTAATCCATTTCCCCCTGCATGATCGTAAGAGGCGACTTAATGGGTTTGAATTACTGGAGTCTGAACATCTCTTAGCTCCAGCAGGAGAGGTGGTTTTGACCCCTGGTGTTGCTATAATTTTGTAACACCCGACATTAGCTCCTTTTTCGGCACCTTATGACATAAACTATGTTGGTGTTATGCAAAACCAAAAAAAGAAAATGCATTTTCCTAACGCTGCAATTCAAGTAACATTGCCTAAAGTTTGGTTAGAACACTGTTGGGATCAAACCAAATGAAAACCAAATTTGTAACAAAGATCATGCTTTAACGACAGTTGCTAAGGTTGGATGCCTTGATATTTTATTTAAAGTTTAAATCCTTGTTATAGAATATGTTTTATTATTCTGTTGTTTCTAACGCCGAGCTTACATCTTTGCCATGAAAGGTAGCAACATGATATCAAAAGGTTACCTTGGGTAAAATATTTGTGTACGTATTATAGAGGGCAAAGTGGGACTAGTTTGTTTGAATGGTTTCTTCGGAAGTTGTAGAAAATTACAGAATTGTATGTCAATTTAAAAAAAAACAATAATATTCAGGGCTGCGGTTGATAGAAAGGGTATCTTAAGTCCTAGAACAAAAAGAAAACCACAACTTAGGACTAATTTTTGACAAACTTTAGACCGTCAAAGAATGTAGACTATATTAATTCACCCGAGAAAAGTTAATAAATACAATTACACACTCTTTTATTCGCATTGCTATTTCAGCAAGAAGTCATAACACAGGAATCATAGGTTAGAACATTTTATTTGAAATGCAAAATTTGCTTCAGTTTTGTTAACAATGATTTCATACTGAAACGTAGCCCTGGTTCTTGTATTTTCCTATACACAAAGGTGTTCAGTCAATGTGATACTTATAGACTAGGGTGGCGATTTGAAAAGAAAATGTATTTTTAATTATACATAATGTACATCTTTACCTTTTAAAAAGAGTTGTTCTGATTAAAGTTGTACGACAACTTTGTTCTTAGAGGCAGTTTGTTCTTAAATTTTGGTTTAAATCAATGTCATTGGTTACAATTGTAGGTCTAAAACGATTTGAATACTGAATATATTTACGCTGAAGAAAAAATAAGAAAAACTGAATATGTTTCAAAATAAATATGTATTAAATATTTGCATATTTTTGTAAATAAATATTGGTTGAATTTTCATTGGACAAGTCTTGTATTATGTGTATGATAGAATCCATAATGCTTGTTCCCGCACCCAAACTTTCTTGTCCAACCAAATGCAAGGCTGCCGTCAGCAGAACAAAATTTCTGTTTAATGGTAATATCTGAAGAAGAAAAAAGGATTTTTTAAACAAAATATTACAGTATATTTATATGGCCCATGTTAATATATGATAACATATAACGATTTTTAATACAAATTTACAATTTATAAATATTTCCTATAGTATTTAACAATACGATACACAACCTGGGTTCTAATTCTGAACAACAAAAACTGTGATGATTTAAGCGAATCCTAGATATTTCTTTTTCAATACCTAACCGCATAAATAGTTGATACAAAATAGTATGTTTAAATTAAGGGAAATAAAACTAAATAATAAAATAAAAAAGCAAAAATAACATAAAAAAGCACAAAAAAACAACAACAAAAAACAAAACAAAAATTAAAACATACGATATTCTTATGACGGAGCGTATGTTAAGACACAATTGTACTGTAATTTAGAATATACTTAGGATATGTTGCACAAAATTAAATAAAGGATTATAATTTTATCCAACTTTTACATGATATTCTGATAAACTTATAACAATGTCTGTGCTAGTTTTGTTTGTGTTTTTTGTTTTGTTTTTTTTTATATAAAGATGAAAAAATTACGCGGTTATTCACATGAATCGTGACATTGTCTCACCTTGTTTTAACTTGAGCAAACAATCTTCCCCTTTAACATCTAAAGTGGCATTTGCCCATACATACAGCTCTTCTCGTCTAAATTCTGTATTGAAAATATAACAGAACATGTATACCATGGACTTTTCATCCTTTTTTCGGCAAGTTTGATATTTCAATAATAAATGATGTCAAAAATACTCTTACACTATAATCGTATACATAGTATGATCTAGAAATGTTATATCAAGCTCAACATTTATTTCGTTAATAAATGCCACCAAAATAATACAATTCTTAAACGATATTAAGACAATAGTTTTATAATAAAATTTAATATCCTTCACTAAGCAAGATACATGTAGCTTAAATGGACTTGTAAATCTTTTTATCTTGAAAAAAAAAAAAAAGAAAGAAACATTCTTCATTTTCGCGGACAATTTTAGAGTACTTTGCCGACCATGATCAGATAGCAAAGCTAAATTTTGGTCTACACTGGTCGAATGGGCCAATGAAAAAAGGCTCCACATTTTAAATGAAAATAATTACGTTTTGATTCTCCATCGAGTAGAGATATACAACTCTCATGCTGCCGAAATCTTCGTTCATCTTTATCCATGACATAAAAATATGGATAAATGTAGAAACTGTTTCCAAGTACATTACCCAGATGTTTCTGTTGAAAAGAAAATAAGTTTTACTTTGAAAACAAAATACAATGTATGTATACCCTTTTTATCAATGGTTTTAACTAGTGACAATGTTTAAACATGGAAACTTTACGAACAAAACTTAATTTAACATTTAAATAAAAGATAATTATGTTTTATATGTGTCATTAAAACATAATGCTAAATACTTATGTAATATTCTTGTGTTTTAGTTATACTTGATATATAAACATTAAAAAATCGAGTCTTAATAAGAAAGGTAATGGAGTAGCATATACTATATCTATACTAGATCTAGTTATAAAGGTAATTGGGTAGCATATACTATATCTATACTAGATCTAGTAATAAAGGTAAGGGGCAGCATATACAAAATCTATACTAGTTCTAGTAATAAAGGTAATTGGGTAGCATATACTATATCTATACTAGATCTAGTAATAAAGGTAATGGGGTAGCATATACTATATGTATACTAGTAATAAAGGTAATGGGGTAGCATATGCTATATGTATACTAGTAATACAGGTAATGGGGTAGCATATACTATATGTATACTAAATCTAGTAATAAAGGTAATGGGGTAGCATATACTATATCTATACTAGATCTTGTAATAAAGGTAATTGGGTAGCATATACTATATGTATACTAGATCTAGTAATAAAGGTAATGGGGTAGCATATACTATATGTATACTAGTAATAAAGGTAATGGGGTAGCATATACTATATGTATACTAGATCTAGTAATAAAGGTAATGGGGTAGCATATACTATATGTATACTAAATCTAGTAATGAAGGTAATGGGGTAGCATATACTATATGTATACTAGATCTAGTAATGAAGGTAATGGGGTAGCATATACTATATGTATACTAAATCTAGTAATGAAGGTAATGGGGTAGCATATACTATATGTATACTAGATCTAGTAATGAAGGTAATGGGGTAGCATATACTATATGTATACTAGATCTAGTAATGAAGGTAATGGGGTAGCATATACTATATGTATACTAGTAATACAGGTAATGGGGTAGCATATACTATATGTATACTAGTAATACAGGTAATGGGGTAGCATATACTATATGTATACTAGTAATACAGGTAATGGGGTAGCATATGCTATATGTATACTAGATCTAGTAATAAAGGTAATGGGGTAGCATATACTATATGTATACTAAATCTAGTAATGAAGGTAATGGGGTAGCATATACTATATGTATACTAGATCTAGTAATGAAGGTAATGGGGTAGCATATGCTATATGTATACTAAATCTAGTAATAAAGGTAATGGGGTAGCATATGCTATATGTATACTAGATCTAGTAATGAAGGTAATGGGGTAGCATATACTATATGTATACTAAATCTAGTAATGAAGGTAATGGGGTAGCATATACTATATGTATACTAGATCTAGTAATGAAGGTAATGGGGTAGCATATACTATATGTATACTAGATCTAGTAATGAAGGTAATGGGGTAGCATATACTATATGTATACTAAATCTAGTAATGAAGGTAATGGGGTAGCATAATACTATATGTATACTAGATCTAGTAATGAAGGTAATGGGGTAGCATATGCTATATGTATACTAAATCTAGTAATGAAGGTAATGGGGTAGCATATGCTATATGTATACTAGATCTAGTAATGAAGGTAATGGGGTAGCATATACTATATGTATACTAAATCTAGTAATGAAGGTAATGGGGTAGCATATACTATATGTATACTAGATCTAGTAATGAAGGTAATGGGGTAGCATATACTATATGTATACTAGATCTAGTAATGAAAGGTAATGGGGTAGCATATACTATATGTATACTAAATCTAGTAATGAAGGTAATGGGGTAGCATATACTATATGTATACTAGATCTAGTAATGAAGGTAATGGGTAGCATATACTATATGTATACTAGATCTAGTAATGAAGGTAATGGGGTAGCATATACTATATGTATACTAAATCTAGTAATAAAGGTAATGGGGTAGCATATGCTATATGTATACTAGATCTAGTAATAAAGGTAATGGGGTAGCATATACTATATGTATACTAAATCTAGTAATAAAGGTAATTGGGTAGCATATACTATATGTATACTAAATCTAGTAATAAAGGTAATTGGGTAGCATATACTATATCTATACTAGATCTTGTAATAAAGGTAATTGGGTAGCATATACTATATGTATACTAGATCTAGTAATAAAGGTAATGGGGTAGCATATGCTATATGTATACTAGTAATACAGGTAATGGGGTAGCATATACTAATACTTTAATCAGTTAAATTTGAGTATAGCAAGAATCTGACCTCATTAACGGCAGGGTGGCAGTACTTCAAGCAAACATCTCTGTAAAGCTTTACAGCAGTGATGGCACAATCAAAGTTTCCAATTCTATCTATGACATCTCTGAAGCAGAAAAGAAAAGCATGAACCTGCTGGAACCAAAACTTATTATCCTTTGCCCCCCAGTATAGAGCCAGACCAATCTGAACAACCATACAGTCTGACTAGGCTCTATAATTGTTGCTAGCTAAAGTTATTTTATTTTTAAATTAATCCTTAAAACTTAAAGCTGGGAGGATCTCTTTAACTTTGGTTGAACTGTTCCGAATTCAAAGTTTGGTTAATCCATTACGTTAAGGATTCAAATGAATCAAGATTAAACCAATCACACGTGACTGCAGCAACAACAATAAATGACTAGATCCAAAAAATAGTAAACGACTTAAACATGTAACTAATTACAGGTATGTGGTAGAAGCTATCTTTACAACCCTTGAAATAACAGCACAATCAGTTTTATCTACTTAAAGGAAAAACTGTTATTTTTTGTAATAATTGGTTGGATAATGATACAGTCACACATTATGACAGACAAACGGACGGTGAGATAATTGTTATTAACTATTAAGAGAAAAAAATGACAAAATAAACTTACGGAGAGAATCGGCATGCTGTAGCTATTTTCATCAATGTTTTCATTCCCTCTGTCAGTATTTCCCTCATCTCTGTCTCTATGATGATTTTCAAGTCATTGTCCAGCTGTAGCAACATAAAATCATACGTGTATAATACTTGACTAAAAGTATAAAACAGTTTCAAAAGAACAATAAACTTCCACTATGAATCAAAGTTTTTTTTTCTTTTATCTAGGTAAGAGCATATTTATTCCAGAAAGACCACTGTTTAATTCTAAAAAAGCGACGTTAAATCTAATGATAGACTTTAATCATTGATCTCTGAAAGGCATTTTAAGCTACAGCTACTCACTCGTATTACGTTGGAATTTTTTTACAGGTAATGAAAATAAGTTGTATTTCATTTTATTGTTAGGTATTTTAGAAGTATATTTGTACCTTATTTATCCGCTCCTCTCTGATTTGTTTCTCTGTTTTGTACCTGGGGTACATCTTCTCAAAAGCCATCTTAGACTTATCTTTGTACATGATGTATTCTTTCGTCCGCTGTATGTAAACCTTATGGGCTTCATAGCTAGCCTCTTTGAATTCATTTTGGTCATCTACATCAACGTTAGCATATTCGTTGAAGTTGTCAGATGCAATATTCATCTGTGTGTATGCATCAAAACATTTCTTGTCCAGTTCTTTGTATGCCTAATTATAAAAAGTTTATACATAAAATTCAAACGTGTTAAGCGTTTCTTATATTATTTTTTTTTCTTTCATGAAATATGTACTCTGTACTAGTTTTGATGTTTTATATTTCGAATGTGTTACTGTCCGTTTAGTGTTTTGGACTAACTCATTCGTCACTTTAATGTTAGAATGCTCTTATAAATGATGGGTATTATTATTTCATTGGAAAATGGTTTGATGAATTGTCATTTGTACTAACGTCACAAAATCTTTATGAAGAGCTCTTCAAACTTCCGGAAGACATTTTATTAAAAATAACATATACAAGGAGGTGTAAACTCTGAATAAAATTAAAACAGCCTCTGATTAACGTGACATCATTACAGTTGATAAAACTAAACTTATTGCAGTTTATAAAGTATTTTAAACTATAATATAATACATAAGAAGTGTCAGCATTTCATTTCAGAATATAAAACTAAAATTTACCGAAATAGCTTCTTGTAAGGATTCAAGTGCTTGCTGGTGTTTATGGCATACTTGCGATAATTTCCGGAACAATTTCTTACATGCAGCCATTTCTTCTTTTGGTAAAAACCTATATAAAATGAAGAGCAAATGCAAACGGCTAGCTAGTATCATATTTTCTAAATTGTTGCATGAACACAGTGTTATTCAGTGTAGTTGTTATTTTTATAATGTTAATTTAAACAGTTATATTACACTGTTATATGTTAAATTTAAAGTGACTCCACTGAGGGTTTTTGACACGAGATGACTGGAAATATTTTCCCTACATTTGTGAACCATTCGATGTAGGCCTAGACCAATAGATGCTTTGCACATTTTTCAGATCAATTCGTAATCACGTTTTTCAAGAAAAAAAAGTTTTATAAATGACCCAAACAATGAAAAGCGTTGCAACGCTTTTCACTCAATATATCGTGCTAAGAATCGCACATAAGCGGATATTCAATTTGACACAAAGTATATTTCTTTTTTAGCCTCAGCAAATTTAATTATTTTAAGTACCTCACTTGATATATATTATAATTTAATTTTTATGTTTTTAGACTTTTTGACCTCACTTGAGCTTTTAAAGAATTAAAGGTCACGGAAGTACGTGTATATAGGTTTTTAACTTACGTATTATATGTCTGTCTTGTTCTTCTCAACCTATCAGTTGAAGAGTTGGACCTATTTGAATCCCCTTGGTCATTTTGTGGGTCATCTTCAGGCCAATAATCTAAATTACCTTTCTCACGAGATATATGATATTCAAACGCAGAATCTTTTAATAGATCAAAAGCCTCGTTCAACAGTGGAACATCTGTAACATAAGTCACAAGTTAAGAAAAAAAGTTTACTTCTGATCGTTTACTTTTAAGAAATATGGTTTGAAATACACTATGTACATTTCACTATGCACATTATCTCAATCTTAAAGGCCCATTATGTCTCAAAAATGCTACAATTTGTTATCACAAAATCTTTATTTTTTTGGTATCTTGTCATAGTTTCCAAAAATACTCAATTACCATATAGATTAACTATCTTTGCTTCTTTTGCTTTGTCGGCAATTGGAACAATTAAAGTGAAATAGTATTTTGTATGGAAGTAAAAATACTACTTTATTTACATTTTGCTATGTTTACGACACGTTACTACACATTCAGAGATAATTTCGTCAGCTGTTAAACATCTAACATGATCTGCATGCAAATAATATTATTTAAACATTATTAAACACATGTTTGACATTTCTAAAGAATAAAATTTACTTCTGAGCCATAATGTGCCTATAATGATTGCATAGAAAAATGCAATAGAATGAAACTTCAGTAGTTATTAAAGTAACAATAATAGTACCACTATGAAACTATATGAAAAGAAATATATTTGGACAATTGAGCTGAACATCATTGCTTAGAAACATTTTGTCACAAAGAAAAATTAAGAGAGAAATTTGATTTGACAACACAGACAGAAAGTCATACAAATATTGAATAAAGAAAGTGTACATTAATATACTCGACAGATGATAATATTGAAAATAAATGCACATCCGAATTGGTTTAATCAAAACTTATTAAATAACTTATGTGTACAGGAATATTTTTACTAAAGAAACTATACACGAATACATTTTTGTAATAATCAATATTCAATAAAGAATAAAAACCATTCACGAATATACATACCCTCGATTAATCAATATAAATTTATAAAAGAAAATAAAAAGAAAAACACGTGCACGGATAAACTGTTGATAAATCAATATTTGATAAAGGAAGTATGCATACAGGAATAACCTCTAGATCAATAAATCAATATTGAAAAAAGGATGTTCACATGCATGCATATACACTTGATTTATTAATCAATATTGAGTATGCATGGATATACTCTATATTAATTAATACATAATCAAGAAAATACACTCTAAACAATACACTCAAGATTAATCTACATTTAAAAATAGTAAAACACACAAATAAAATGGTAAATATTTATTACCTCTAAGAGGCGGGAATTTTGTGATCTTGGTTAATATCATTGCTGAAGGATCTCGTCCTTTTATAATTTCGTCAGCAAATAATTCACACAGCTTCCGAAACTCAACAAATCGATTGGTTCTGTAAATTAAAGTAATTGAACAAATTATAATCGATCCAACATATTTAAGAACATCATCTAACGACAGTTACATTAATTATTTGTAACTATTTGAAGTGAACAACTTAAAACTACATGCCTACAGATGAGTCAAAATATTTCAATAAAATCAAACTTGAGAAAAATGTACTAAGATGTAAGGAAAAGTAAAAAAGTTTCAATTTTAAGTAATATTTTACATATAATGTGCGATTAATGACTGATTTTTCAGTATTTACAACTATATTTCTACTGCGTTACTTACGCAGTTAAGGCTATATATGCAAATTTTGGTCATTTTTTTTAGGAATTTACGTGGTTTGTAAGTGCCATTGATAATGTGTAAATTGCTTCCTTTTGGTTACTTCACAATATTACACATTCAAATACATTTTCAAAATTTTAATGAAAATTAGCATGAATTTTTTTGGCGTGCTGCTTTACGTTTTAAAAGTTAAAATACGTTACTATGGTTCTTTCCTAGTTTTCACAATGCCATCTGTAAATTTCTCCATTTACTTTTTTTTTTTTTTTTTTTTTTTTTTTTCAATTTTTTTTACACAATACAAAACATTTATGCATATACATACAATATATGAGATATATGTACATGTATAAGTAGGAATAAGAGATTACTTTTTAGAATCTACAAAGTTTATAAATATAATAAAGACAATAATTCAATAGTATTTTAACAGAATTGACAAGTTTTTAATACCAGACTTATTTTAGTATAACATAAGCCAAAGATTCATTTTCGGAAACTTTACTTTACAATATTACAGAACTTATTTGACATAAAGGAGAAATTCCAATTTTACATTGAACTTATATTGAAAAAAAAAATGTCATTAATTCAAGGGAAACAACTCCTACTATCTTAAAAATGATATCCATTTAAGAGTTGCACCTCTTGTCATGAATACTTTATGCATTTATATCATGAGAAAGATTAAAAAAGACCAAATGTCATTCAAGGTGTTTAAAAAAGAAAGATACAAAAAGGGCAGTGGGTGCAATACGGAATGGATCAAGCCTAAATAAATGATCTTAAAACATTAGCCTCAATTAGGCAGCAAAGAAATATATTTTCCCCATAAATTCTCCATTTACTTTATGATCGGCAATAATTAAATTAAGATAAACTTACATCAGAGTTCCGTTCTGCGAAAAGATAAATGAAGGCTGATATACAGTGTCCATTCTGATATTTTTCAATAATAAAGGATGACAGCTGAAGTTAGCTGCAGTTCTTCACAAACTGGCGTCGTTAAATGATTTGGTTGTTAACGTAATGACGTCATAAACGTTAGTACGTAATTGAAATGACGTTGTTGGTTATTTTAACGACGCATCATGACAATCTTCTCGAAATAATCTCCCCTTCATTGTTTGCAAAGATTGGAGAACTTCTTTCTAATATTTTACAGCAAATTTCCCCCTTGAATTTGTCACGATTCATGTGACATTTTTGCAACCAAGATGATTAAACGTGATTGCCCAATATTGATAAATAGAGAAAATTAAATGACTTTTGATTCTGTATCGAATTTATTAAACGAGTTGAATAAGACAGTTTGAAGCGAGCCTCTGGCGACAAGATTTTTATTTAGTGGGTTTGATTTTTTTTCTTCCCTGAATGAATTTATGTTTAATGAGGGTCTACATCTACAAAAAGCTTAGAATATTAGCCAAAAAATATGAATTTTGAGCCGAAGGTAGGTCACTAGTACAGCGGTCAATGGGCAACATAACATACAGTAACATAAAGCAAATGGCCTGCCTGCGAACTAGGAGCTCATCTTAGTACCTATCCCCTCGCCGTCCATGGCCACTCTCCTTGATTTCAGACAGAGCATCGGCAACTGGTCCGTAGAACGCGAGAGTAGCTTAACTCCAAAATGCATTGTGGTGGTAGTTTGACCCAATCGGGTCTTAACCTGCTAGCGTAACCTTGGTGAAGCAAACTCCGACGAAGCTCAAATCTTCGGCTGGTGCCCTGTGCCTTACCACGGTGTGCAAGTAAGGATGGGTAAGAATTACTTTTTCTCTTGCTTTCAGACAGTAACAAAGCGTAAAATTCAAACTCTAAAAAAAATTCATGTGATCATTTTCGTCCATTGCATAGACATTTCATGTAATCATTTTCGTCTACCGCTTAAGAGACATTTCATGTGATCATTTTCGTCCATTGCATAGAGACATTTCATGTAATCATTTTCGTCTACCGCTTAAGAGACATTTCATGTGATCATTTTGTCTACCGCATAGAGACATTTCATGTGATCATTTTCGTCTACCGCATAGAGACATTTCATGTGATCATTTTCGTCTACCGCATAGAGACATTTCATGTGATCATTTTCGTCTACAGCATAGAGACATTTCATGTGATCATTTTCGTCTACCGCATAGAGACATTTCATGTGATCATTTTCGTCTACCGCATAGAGACATTTCATGTGATCATTTTCGTCTACCGCATAGAGACATTTCATGTGATCATTTTCGTCTACCGCATAGAGACATTTCATGTGATCATTTTCGTCCATTGCATAGAGACATTTCATGTGATCATTTTCGTCCATTGCATAGAGACATTTCATGTGATCATTTTCGTCCATTGCATAGAGACATTTCATGTGATCATTTTCGCCCATTGCATAGAGACATTTCATGTGATCATTTTCGTCCATTGCATAGAGACATTTCATGTGATCATTTTCGCCCATTGCATAGAGACATTTCATGTGATCATTTTCGCCCATTGCATAGAGACATCTGGTATACCTGCAGGTGACTAATGTTCACTAGTGCATTAATTTCTGTTCTGTTAAGTCAACTATTTTTGCAAGGCCAAAATTTCGCATAATCAACATCTGGGTCTAATTGGTGGGACAAACGATAAACATCTCTACTGTCAGTTTTGTTTAATTCATATGATACAAAGGGATAATTTAATTACCCTAAAATCACCGGCATGAACTATAAATAACTCACGTGGCCAAATGAAATTTCTATCAATATCCATCGGAATTTATATAGTCAAATGCGGATCAACTTGGCAGTGAAAAATGACCATAATGTTGTTTACTGATTATATATAACAACAGGGACATGATGGCCCTGAAATCGCTCACCTGTATAAAGGCCCCTGTGCGAAGGCCAATTTTAAACCAAGTGCTTTTATTTGAACAAACTTGGTAGACACCCATTAGAAGATGTTTCATGATAAATATCTAAGCTCTAGCTCTTTGGCGTTTTTATAAGAAGATTTTTTAAGTTTTTATTATATACATATAGGGAAAAACAATGACTCCCCCCTGGGTGGGGCCAATTTTGACCAGGGCTTTTATTTGAACACACTTGGTAGACACTCATTAGAAGATGTTTCATGCTTAGTATCTAAACTCTAGCTCTTTGGGTTTTTTATAAGAAGATTTTTTAAGTTTTTATTATGCACATATAAGGAAAATCAAAGACCCCTGGGACGGCCCAATTTAAACCCAAGGGCTCTTATTTGAACAAACTTAGTCGACACCCATTAGAAGATGTTTCATGCTAAATATCTTAGCTCTAGCTCTTTGGGGTTTTTAAAAGAAGAATTTTTAAAGTTTTTACTATATACAAAAAGGGAAAAACAATGACCCCCTGGGGCGGGCCAATTTTTACCCCAGGGCATTTATTTGTACAAACTTGGTTGACACTGACTAGATGGTGTTTTATGCCAAATATTTAACCTCTAGCTCATTCGGTTTTCTAAAAGAAGATATTCTAAGTTTTTTCTTTCGGTTGCCATGGCAACCAGAGTTCTGTATGAAATTCAATCCTTTGAACAATTTCTAAAGTTGACTACCAAAGGAACATTCCTGTGAAGTTTGGATGAAATTGGCTTAGCAGTTTATGAAGAGATGTCGTTTGAAGTAAAAGTTTATTGATTTACGCCGGACGAAAAGGGATCACAAAAGCTTACCATGTCACTTTGTGACAGGTGAGCTAAAAATACAACACTTGCCCTATCCTCACCCTTACCACCCTAGGTATCTTTAATGGACTTGTCCATCTTTAAATCTGGACGCAATCATTCATAATTTTAAGGGTATTTTTAAAAAAGAGGGCCATGATGGCCCTAAAGTTGCTCACCTGTATATAGGCCCCCGGAGCGGGGCCAGTTTAAACCCCAGGGCTTTTATTTGAACAAACTTGATAGACACTATTAGAAGATGTTTCATGCTAAACATCTAAGGTCTAGCTTGTTGGGTTTTTTAAAAGAAGATTTTTTCAAGTTTTTTTCTTTACACATATAGTTAAAAATAATGACACCTGGGGCAGGGCCAGTTTTGACCCCAGGGCTTTTATTTGAACAATCTTTATAGACACTTACTAGACAATGTTTCATGCTTAATATCTGAACTCTAGCTATTCAGGTTTTTTCAAAGAAGATTTTTAAGTTTTTGCTATACACATATAAGGAAAATCACTGTCCCCTGGGACGGGGCCAATTTTGACCCCAGGGCTTTTATTTGAACAAACTTTGTAGACACTCACTAGAAGATGCCTTGTGCTTAATATCTAAACTCTAGCTATTTGAGTTTTTTCAAAGAAGATTTTGTAAGTTTTTGTCATACACATATAAGGAAAATGAATGACCCCCGGGGCGGGGCCAATTTTGACCCCAGGGCTTTTATTTGAACGAACTTGGTAGACACTCACTAGAAGATGTTTCATGCTAAGTATCTAAACTCTAGCTATTTGTTTTTTTTTCAAAAAAGATCTTTTAAGTTTTTGTTATATTAACATATAAGGAAAATGAATGACCCCCGGGGCGGGACCAATTTTGACCCCAGGGCTTTTATTTGAACGAACTTGGTAGACATCCATTAGAACATGTTTCATGCTAAATATCTTAGCTCTAGCTCTTTGCATTCTTTAAAAGAAATTTTTTTAAGTTTTTACTATATGCATATAGGGAAAACCAATGACCCCCTGGGGCGGGGCTAATTTTGACCCCAGGGCTTTTATTTGAACAAACTTGGTAGACACCCATTAGAAGATGTTTCATGCCAAATATCTTAGCTCTAGCTCTTTGGGTTCTTTAAAAGAAGATTTTTCAAGTTTTTACTATATGCATATAGGGAAAATCAATGACCCCCTGGGGCAGGGCGAATTTTGACCCTAGAGCTTTTATTTGAACAAACTTAGTAGAAACTCACTAGAAGATGTTTCATGCCAAATATCTAAGCTCTAGCTCTTTGGGTTTTATAGAAGAAGATATTTAAAGTTTTTTCTTTTGGTTGCCATGGCAACCAGAGTTCTGCATGAAATGGAATTCTTTGAACAACTTTGTTAAGGCTTCACACAAGGAACATCCCTGTGAAGTTTCATTATGATCTGCCTTATGGTTTCAGAGGAGATGTCATTTTAAAAGTGTGAACGGACAACGGACGACAGACGACGGACGAAGAGTGATCCTAATAGCTCACCCTGAGCATATGCTCAGGTGAGCTAAAAATTATCTTGACTAAAAAGCGAACAGTGCAGACCATGATTATATAGCTGATCTTGGTCTGCATTGATCACAAGGGTTAATGTAATATCAGGTGTTGCCTGCACGCTGAATAGAATGACCTGAATATTTGGTTCTAATAAATTCAATGAATTATAAAAGTAAAAATAATAAGTTCAAATATATTTCACTTATTTATTTGATCTACAAAAACACAAGTAAAATAAAATACATAAATTAACATCAAGCCAATATGGCTCATATAAAAAATGCTTCCAATTGCAAAATAAACCCAAGTTCATTAACAATGACAGGTGTGTACACACCAACTTAAATAGTTCTGTTAATCAGAAATTTCTTTTTCAAAGGAAAAAAATTCTTTCCAGTAAAATACATATATTTTCAATCCTATTTCTTTAAAGCAACCGTTTCGGGATTTATTTCAATGTTTTGATTAAAATTCAATTAATAGTTTCAATCAGTAAATATTGTGTGAATTGAATGAGGCTGGTCAACAACAAACTTTCCGACAAAATTATTAAAAGTTTAAATATGCCAACATAGCCTTCATATTGCTTGTATAGAGTAGAAATATAATGATGAAAAAAGAATTATTCATTAGTATTTTTGCAAAAAATGCATTAAGAGTCATATAGACAGAGAAAATTTAAACACTCGGAACCTAAGAATATTTACTTTTCTTAAAACGATTCCAATGACAGTGTTTTTTTTACGTGTCAGGAATGGAAAGAATTTTTCAAGAATAATGTTCCATTTGATGTAGGTCTAGAACAATAACTTATATGCAAAATTTCAGGTCATTTGCTCACTGCATTATTTCCAGAATAATTATTATATTTTTGAAAATTGACCCAAAAATCTTTTTTTAGGGAAATTTCAGAATAAGTACTGACTGAATAGTGCTCACCATGATCAGATGTCAGGAATGTGCTGGCTGATCTTGGTCTGCACTAGTCACAGGGATAGATTCTGTAGCCAGTCAGCAGGCTAAGGATTTTATGTTTGTTTTATCACTATTTTACATACAGCAGTAGTTCACTAAATAAATACTGTCACCTCATCTTTGAACACAAGCTTTGAGCCATCCTTCAAAACTATTAATGTCACAATTAAAATCTAAAGCTTAACAATTCTAGTGAATTCAATTTTGGCAAAGACTTAACATAACTCATTGCTTAACATGCAAACTACTTCTGTGCTGAAACTGTCTCAGTGAAAATACATGTAACTAATAATTCTAAATTTTGGTGTCACAATAACAAAATCTGTTACATTTCAATGTATACTGTATAAATCAATATTTATGCGTACCGAAAACTTAGCGAATTTAAAATAAATTCCAGATATTCCAGAAAGAAAAAATATTAGCGAATCTTGCAAGGGTAGAATTTAATGACAGGTTGGTTGATATTTACGATTGAGGAAAGTTTTGCGATTTTTTTCGTCAATTTGCGAAATTCGCCAGTATTTCCACATCGTAACTTAACCAGCTAAAGAGTAAATAAATAACCTATGTGATCATTGACCTCCTTAAACTTGAATTATCTCCAAGAGAATCAATTAACTACTAAACAGTGAACACTTGTATATCCCTTAGAATAAGCAATAACGAGATTTGATCGCTGTACACAAAAATAGCTCTGCTGTTAAAACCAATCTCTATAGACGATCGTGTTTTCACTATCCTTTAGAATCGGCTTGCTCCCCTAATTCTTCCATTTGTTTTTTCAACTCTCTCTCTATCATTCTAGTTCTGTCACAAAAACCTAAATTTCCCTTTCCAAATGAATTTGGTCCAGCAGCAGTTTTGGTTTCTCTGAAACAAAAAAGTAAAAAAAGATAATTCTTTTAAATACAAATTAATTTTTCTTCTCCATGTATTTCATAATAAATCTTTTATTACATGCTTTGCAGTGGAAAGTGAAATTATATTTGTTAATTTTCACAGTGAAATTATATTTGATAATTTTCACTGTAGCCAGACTATATTTGAATGCGGACGGATGAAAATAATATTTCATGTTAAAATAGATTTATCAACAGGAATAAATTCCATTGTATGTAAATTTTGCTTCTTTAGGAGAAGCAAGTAAATAACTGCATACATTATGTTAACAAGAACTGTCAGAGGACAGCGACGCTCGACTATTCGAAAAAGTTGTCACAAGGGTGTTTCATTGAGTATAATAATGCTTACCTATATGAAAACATAAAATTGTCCGAAAAGGTACAAAGCTTGATATTAAGATGTTTTATCAATAAATCACTTGATTGCTTGGTTATTATGAATGCATACAAGTGTCACAATAAAATTCAAAAACTTTTAAGTAGTTATGGAGATAACAGCTTACACACAAAAACTTAACCAATAATTTCTAAGTCAAAAAAGGGGCATAATTATGCAAAAAAGCTACCAGAGTTATGGGACTTGTGCCAATCATGTTAGATAATCACAGAGAACAAGTGTGTGAAGTTTCAATCCATAGCCTTTAGTAGTTATGGAGATACTAGCTTACACACAAAAAACTTAACCACATAGACGCCGACAAATGGGTGACTCTATTAGCTGGATTATTCTGCGAATAGTCGAACTAAAAATGTAACAAAATGCTGAAATTTTATTGAACTAACTTTCAACATTGGTATGATGATGTCATCATGTGATGACATCATGAAGAAGAACGCATACATTACACGGTAAAACAAGTAACAAGAGGGCCATGATGGCCCTGAGGTCGCTCACCTGTATAAAGGCACCCGCAGCGGGACCAGTTTAAACCCCAGGGCTTTTATTTGAACAAACTTGGTAGACACCCATTAAAAGATGCTTCACAATGTTAAGTTTTTACTACACACATATAATGAAAAACAACAATCTACCCGCCCCCCTCCTTCCGCCCCCCCCCCACCCCCCCCCCCCCCCCCGCAGGGCAAATTTTAACCCAAGGGCTTTTATTTGAACAAACTTGGTAGACGCCGATAAGAAGATGTTTCATGCTAAACATCTAAGCTCTAGCTCATTGGGTTTTTTTCAAAGAAGATTTTTCAAGTTTTTACTATACACATATAGTTAAAACCAATGACACCCCTTGGGCAGGGCCAATTTTGACCCCAGGGCTTTTATTTGAACAAACTTGGTAGACACCAATTAGAACATGTTTCATGCTAAATATCTTAGCTCTAGCTCTGTGAGTTCTTTAAAAGAAGATTTTTTAAAGTTTTTACTATATGCATATAGGGAAAATCAATGACCCCCTGGGTCGGGGCCAATTTTGACCCAAGGGCTTTTATTTGAACAAACTTGGTAGACACTCACTAGAAGATGTTTCATGCTTAATATCTAAACTCTAGCTATTTGGGTTTTTTCAAAGAAGATTTTTTAAGTTTTTGCTATACACATATAAGGAAAATCAATGACCCCCGGGGGCGGGGCCAATTTTGACCCCAGGGCTTTTATTTGAACAAACTTGGTAGACACCCATTAGAACATGTTTCATGCTAAATATCTTAGCTCTAGCTCTTTGAGTTCTTTAAAAGAAGATTTTTTAAGTTTTTACTATATGCATATAGGGAAAATCAATGACCCCCTGGGGCGGGGCCAATTTTGACCCCAGGGCTTTTATTTGAACAAACTTGGTAGACACTCATTAGAAGATGTTTCATGCTACATTTCTTAGCTCTAGCTCTTTGGGTTCTTTAAAAGAAGATTTTTTAAGTTTTTACTATATGCATATAGGGAAATTCAATGACCCCCTGGGGCGGGGCCAATTTTCACCCCAGGGCTTTTATTTGAACAAACTTGGTAGACACTCATTAGAAGATGTTTCATGACAAATATCTAAGCTGTAGCTCATAGGGTTTTTTAAAAGAAGATATTTAAAGTTTTTTCTTTTGGTTGCCATGGCAACCAGAGTTCTGCATGGAATTAAATTCTTTGAACAATTTTTAAAGGTGACCACCAAAGGAACATTCCTGTGAAGTTTGGATGGAATTGGCTTACTGGTTTATGAGGAGATGTCATTTAAAGTAAAAGTTTACGGACGGACGACAGACGGACGGACGCCGGACGAAAAGCGATCACAAAAGCTCACCCTGTCACTATGTGACAGGTGAGCTAAAAATGACTCAAAATCACTAAAAAGCATGAAATAAATAGAAAATTTGTTTCTTTTGCATGTAAGACTGAAATACATTTCACTAGTGAACACAGGCCTAGCCACTCATGAAAATACTGTATCTGGTGTCCACTCAGTGAAATATATTCCATCTTATTTGGAAAACAGACAATATTCTCATCATTTTTTTTTTAACTAAAAATAACTTAATTATATGGTTGAATGAAGTTGACCTTTATAACTCATTAGTTGATTTTAGTTTATTGTCTATGTAGGCAATGAACAACTTTCTATTGGTCGCTTATATCTTTGGCTATAACATTTTTGTCTTTTTTCCACCTCTCTTTATTTATTTATATTTTTGTTAATTCTGTATATGGGTGACAAGTAGATCTCATGTTGAGTTTGAAATTTACCCTCCCAACCCTCTCAATTTGTGTGTTATTTGTATATGTAATTGTACAATAATGTTTTCATATAGGTAATATTACCTTAATGTTTGAATATTTGCTTGATGATAATTAAATATTAATTACTACTGTAATGATTATTGTGCTACATGTAGCATATGGGTAGACAAAACTATTTTGATTGTGTTTGTTGATGATACAAATTGTCATATTTGTATTTGATGTGTTTATATGAATGTGATACATCTGATCTTAAGATAATACAAGTATTGAACAAGAACTGGTATGAAATGTGTATAAGGGTGTCAAAACAATGCAGCAGAGCCTCATGGGTAAATTTACCTTCCCACATTTCTCATCCTCATCTTTGCCTCCATTGGCATCTCTTCTTCATCACTCTATAAATACAAAATAAAATAATGTCTTCTGTAAATAATTGATTATAATTCATGTAGAAATGTGATAAATAAATCTAGGCATATATTTAAAAGTTGACTCCATTTCGATGAAACCATTTTGATGATAGGTAAGATGTACATGTGATATCCCGACCGGATTAAAATAAATTCTTTATGCCAAATGTGCCAAATATGCGTTGAATTTCCAGTCGGTAAAAAATCCAGTTTTGAGCCCCTCATTCCAGAAAATAATCCAGTTCTGGCCCATTTTAGTTGTCACATGCATGTAGCTTATTCTAGCTTGACTGAATCACTCTTGAATCTGTTTCTTGGAGCATATCAGTGCTTAATCCATAATCTTTCTGGCATCCAAAGCAATTACTCTTTGCCACTAGCATAGAGCTAGGCCAGCCTGAACTCCCTATGAAGTCTGAACAGGCTCTAAACTGTTGACTGACAAACTCAGATTTTCATCTTAATATCCCCAAAATTGATAATGGGACTCAGTTCCAAAAATGGAAGCTGAACAAGTCCATTTAAGAAATTCAGCAGGCTACGGCTTAAAAGTCATATAACAAACATGTAGCAAATATATGTTTTATCCTCAAATCAAATGAAATATGAACATGTATTGATAAGTGAATAAGTTCAAGGTTTGATAACTCGCCTTAGTAAGAATAAGTGATTTAGAAAACTGAGTTATTCTATTTCTGGTCTTTGATAAAACCAGAATTCAAATTCCTATTTCATGAAGCGGATTACACAATAGAATGCCTTTATAAACTCTGACAAAATAATCATCAAACTGAGACAGGCAAGGGCATTCTTTACATCCAGAAATTTAAAGCTATTTTAGTCAAAATTAAATTTTACAGAGGCTAATTTTGAATGATTTCCTAGCAAGAATAAATGGGCATCATTCTGGGGCCTTGTGGTAAGAGGTCGTTGACTTCAAACCACACCTCTACAGCTGTTAGTTTGAATCCTGAAAGAGACTATGTATTCTTTCATGTGCGGAAGCTATCCAGCTACATATTGCTTATGGAATGTTGCTGGTTCTACTCAGGTGCCAGTTTGTGTCTGAAATAATGCAAAGAGGTGCATCCGAGGTCATCCTTTACTGGTAAGGTACAAATGGAAAAAAAATTATTCAGTATTCCTTGTATACCTCACTCTCTTCATTGAACACAGATGCTACATGTTTAGCTTTTTCCACCACTGGTAATGCCTCCTTGGTAGGCTGAAATGAACAGAAATATGAAACTTGTTACACATTATGATAATCTTCACTTCTTATGTGCTCTATTGAAATTATTGAATTACACATTAAGAAAATTAACACAATTTTTTTTTAATTGCATGCACATGTAACTTTATTTCCCTAGTCATAGATGTGGGGTTGAGGCATCCCACTACTATAAATATACTTTGCAAGATTTTCATTGGAAATATACAAATAGAGCTATCACTAAATGTGATTCATACCCCCACTTGCCATCAGTAAAGCTGGAAGTCACCATATTACCTCTAACTAATTTGCAACATGTAACGCCCCCACCAAAAAAAACAACATTAGTTCAGTTGGTTAATAATCAAACTTCAAAACATTGAAGCTGTCTTATTTCAAAGCCCTGGTGAAAAAATATGTAATCAGACCTTGGACCTTCTTGTGTATAAAACCCTACAAACTTGTACAGGATAAACAACAAAGTCTTTCTGAATGTTAGGATTATTAGCAATCATAACTCCTAGCCAAATTGCCATCAGAGCAAGTCATGCCAGTTTACAAATCATTACAGCCTCACATGGTTCTTACACTGTTGTTTGCTCAAACCTTATAAAGAATTTATTTTAGTTTGATAAAGATTGTGACTGTGTTTAGGAAGCTATAAGCTTATAGACACACTGTCAAATCTGTACCTGGAAACCAACCTTACCAGTACTGAGCAATGAGGGTAAAGTTAAATCTTGCTGAAGGAAACAACAAATCGCCCCTGAAGAGGTTTGAACCCATGCCACCAGCAATTATCAGATGCGTTAATCCCTTGGTGCCGCCACTGCTCAAACACTCATGAGAACATAACAAAGTCAAGCAAGGTAAGCCAAATATACAATAACACAAGAGGGCCATGATGGCCCTGAGGTCGCTCACCTGTATATAGGCCCCCGGAGCGGGGCCAGTTTAAACCCCAGGGCTTTTATTTGAGCAAACTTGGAAGACACCTATTAGAAGATGTTTCATGATGTTAAGTTTTTACTACACACATATAATGAAAAACAACGACCTCCGCCCCCCCCCCCCCCCCTTTGGCAGTGCCAATTTAAACCCAAGTGCTTTTGTTTGGACAAACTTGGTAGACACCAACAAAAAGATGTTTCCTGCTTAAAATCTAACCTCTAGCTCATTGGGTTTTTTAAAAGAAGATTTTTTAAGTTTTTACTATACACATACATGTAAAGTTAAAAACAATGACACCTCTGGGGCGGGGCCAGTTTTAACCCCAGGGCTTTTATTTGAACAAACTTTGTAGACACTTACTAGAAGATGTTTCATTCTTAATATCTAAACTCTAGCTATTTGGGTTTTTTCAAAGAAGATTTTTAAGTTTTTGCCATACACATATAAGGAAAATCAATGACCCCCGGGGCGGGGCCAATTTTGACCCAAGGGCTTTTATTTGAACAAACTTTGTAGACACCCATTAGAACATGTTTCATGCTAAATATCTTAGCTCTAGCTCTTTGGGTTCTTTAAAAGAAGATTTTTTAAGTTTTTACTATATATGCATATAGGGAAAATAAATGACCCCCTGGGGCGGGCCAATTTTGACCCCAGGGCTTTTATTTGAACAAACTTTGTAGACACTCACTAGAAGATGTTTCATGCTTAATATCTAAACTCTAGCTATATGGGTTTTTTCAAAGAAGTTTTTTAAGTTTTTGCTATACACATATCAGGAAAATCAATGACCCCCAGGGTGGGTCCAATTTTGACCCCAGGGCTTTTGTTTGAACAAACTTTGTAAACACCCATTAGAACATGTTTCAGGCTAAATATCTTAGCTCTAGCTCTTTGGGTTCTTTAAAAGAAGATTTTTTAAGTTTTTACTATAGGCAAATAGGGAAAATCAATGACCCCTGGGGCGGGGCCAATTTTGACCCCAGGACTTTTATTTGAACAAACTTGGTAGACACCTATTAGAAGATGTTTCATGCTAAATATCTTAGCTCTAGCGGTTCTTAAAAGAAGATTTTTTAAGTTTTAACTATATGCATATAGGGAAAATCAATGACCCCATGGGGCGGGGCCAATTTTGACCCCAGGGCTTTTATTTGAACAAAGTTGGTAGACACTCACTAGAGATGTTTCATGCCAAATATCTAAGCTCTAGCTCTTTGGGTTTTTTAAAAGAAGATATTTAAAGTTTTTTTTTTGGTTGCCATGGCAACCAGAGTTCTGCATGGAATTAAATTCTATGAACAATTTTTTAAGGTGACCACCAAAGGAACATTCCTGTGAAGTTTGGATGAAATTGGCTTAGTGGTTTATGAGGAGATGTCATTTAAAGTAAAAGTTTACGGACGGACGACGGACGGACGACGGACGAAAAGCGATCACAAAAGCTCACCCTGTCACTTTGTGACAGGTGAGCTAAAAAAATGCAGCAGGGTTACAAGAAATACCTGTGTGGCTAATGACATCTTGATTGGAGCAGCTCCTAATTTTTTCGTCCCTCCAATGTTCATATTTATTCCTGGTTTCTTTCCCAGTGTCATTGAAATCTTTCCACTGCCAAGCACTGCTGGTGCAACTTTGGTGGCTTTTTTGTTTGGGGCATCTGTGTTCTCCAGAACCTCAGCTTTACGTTTCTGTGGACTAACATTATTATCAGCTGTAGACCCTGCTGAGTAGAAACTGAGAA
Organism: Ruditapes philippinarum; assembly: GCF_026571515.1. Taxonomy (NCBI): domain Eukaryota; kingdom Metazoa; phylum Mollusca; class Bivalvia; order Venerida; family Veneridae; genus Ruditapes; species Ruditapes philippinarum. The sequence continues at coordinate 252,981 of NW_026856776.1, read as the reverse complement.
AATTGAAACTATGTTAGATGGATGACAATCAAAAGAATTACTTTTACATCTTTAGTTACATGTCCAACTGTTTGTCAATCTGTTAGTCATTGTGTTCCATTTTGGAGTCTGCAATCTTTACTTTATTGAGACTTGATAGTAAAGGGTATTTTTTTCAGATATGTAAAAATGTGAAAACCAGTCAGGGCTCTCAGTAAGGTCAGAAGTTCACGAGTCAAAGACTCTTTGGCCAAAATTTTCACGAGTCAAATCATTTTTTTCAAGTGTCATTTGACTACATGAATCATTTTTGTGTTCCAATAATTACTGTATTGAACAATTTGAAGGTCATTTTGTGTAGATTCTCAGGTCTAAATTGATAATATTTACCACAGAAAAAATGCCTAGTTATAAATGTCATACAGGGCTACAGATAACATTTTGTATATATTGGGTAATTACCCCATGTTTTGTGGTCTTTTGGGTTTTTTCTATTTTCTTAGAGTTATTTCTGTATTTTTACCCTACCCTCTCTAACCAATATGGGTTTTAAAGCACATTGTCACAATTTCTTTTTTATACCCAGAATTTCTGACCTTAATTGTAGACTGTTGTAGGTTTTGTATAGTAATAAAAAAGCTACTTACTACTATACTTTATGGTGTATTGTCCTAGGAGATTTCCAAGCTGCCTGATATAATTTTAAGGTTAAAACAGTCTGAAACAGTATGATCTGCCTGATGTACAGCGTTAAGTATAACTTACGTCTTTAGTCTTTACCCACCAGTTCCAGTGTAGTTTGCATAAATAAGAATTTATTTACTTTTTCTTACCCTTAGTTATTATTTCTATTGCGTTTTTTTTTTTACATTTTAAATGGGTAATTACTCAAATATGCATGTTACCTGCAGCCCTGGTCATATTCCCCCCCCAAAAAAAAAACCAACAACAAAAGAAAAAAACAAAACAAATAAAAAAAAAATGAATTGCGTCTTTACTGTGAAAAAATAAAATAAGCAGCAGCTTTTCTGATTAAATGTATAAAGTATAAAAAATTATCTACCAAACTGTTCTAGGAATATTTAATGGAAAAAGAAATAACAAATGTACAGGTACTACAAGTAAATCAAAGTCGTATTATATTAATTTATAATCCTTTAAAAGCAATCAATAATTGACACCTCAAGTATGTAATTCTCATCATTTGTGTAGAGTATTTTTAGCGCTGTCAAATTGCATTCACTGATGTCGCACTTCAGTGCACAAGCTGTGTAGCACTTCATACACGGCTTTTACTACCTGTTGACATTTTTATTAAGTTTCAATTGAACATAATATTATGTAGGATTTGATAGGTAATAAGGGGTGGATTTAAGGTAATTATTATTGCATAGCTGAGAATCCCATGTCGCAAATTGACTCTTGTGCAGATTTTATCACGTGTCAAATTTGTGCATTTCCTGATTTTCACCAGTCAACGTCTAAACGTCTGTGGCAACTAATCGAAAGTTTAAATTTTATTACCAAATTTATATTTTTTTCTTAAAATAATAATTTTTTTGTCACTAAACATACTACAATATATTATAAGAATGACCTTAGGGGTATTTAAAGGTCCTTTGTGCCTCCCTAGAAATCCTTTATTCCTTAGCAGTGTTTAGTAGCGAGCTCGACGAGCTGGCCCGAAGGGCCTGCTCGCAAAGCGAGCTTTACGGTAACGCGAGTACCTGCTAAGTGATGGTTTTGAAAACTTTCGTCCGAAGTACCGAATTGGACACATCGCAACTTTTCGAATTTAAAGATAACGATAAAAACTGAGGAATTCTGACTGAAAACGGATGTGTAGACTGGTCACCCGCGCACGTCTATGGGAACCATAATTGGACAGGGAACCAGAATAACGGAAGCTGTGTATAAAATATCGAATGACAGTTTTAAAATGAAAATTGAAGGCGCCATTTTGTTTGAAAAATCTGATAAATAAAAACAATTTTTTTGTCGAATTTTGTTGTGAAAACTATCTAGAATGAAAGAAAATGGTCTAACTAAGAAAATGAATCCGAACACCAATATCTTTTATTCAGTCGTTAACGCTGTACAGACGTTTAAAGTATTGTTTACGTGACGTCACAATGTAGCGCCAAACAGCACGTGCAAAACAATCAAATCAAGTACGCTATTATAATGTCGCAAACGTTTAAAATTTATTTCACTTTTAATAATCTTTATTTCACTTGAAAAATTATAGAGTGAAATAAAATAAACAAACAAAGTTTTATCAACGTTTTAAAAACTCTGTTATTCATTTAATGACAGGGGCGGAGCCATATTTAACACAGTACGTGTGACGTCACACGCACTCGTCACTGCATTTGAAATAAAAATGAGCGATTATTTCATACTATTTCACGTTAAAAGTACATCGAGCTCGCTTTGAGGCTTTGCCTTTTTCATATTAGGGCCCAAATTTATCTCCCTTGATTTAAAAAAATCTTTTTCAGACACACAATAAAATTACAACTTTCTCTTCCTTCAAATTTTAATTTGCCAACATATATGTCAAAACTGCAGATTTTCCTACTGCATAAATTTACAGGCTTATTCCTAGGAATTTAATGTTAAAACTTCTAATTCTGTCTTACCATTGACATATTTTGTACCTTCGTCAGCCATTTTGAATTTTTTAAGAATTAAACCCAATCAGTTTTTAAATGCCGGAAAGATTAAATAATTAGACCCCTCTTAACCAGGACGAGTGCATGCAAAAATAGCGGGGGAACATTTTAGATATACTTACAACAATAATAAATCAGGCCTCGGCATTTTGTCATGGAATATGAACGGAATGAATTTTGTAATTCATTACATTTTATACTTTTATCTGCTTTCAATCCTTTCATATTCCATTTTTTCCAGTAGTTTTTTTTTTTTATTTCTACAGTTTTTACAGAATTCCCAGGAGGTCAAATGCAAGATTAGGAAACAAAAATTTGTTTAGAAGTGCATATAAAATATTAAAATGTTATATAATTCAATTCTTTATTTTCACTACATAAAATGTATTTTACAATGTGCAATTTTGTCTACAGAAACTACTGTAGTAGGCATAATGTCCGATCAAATAATGTTTTCTAATTGTTGCTAGAGTTATGATACTGGGAGTAATAAAGTCAACGAAAGAAGTGCAGATAATAACGAGACTTTTTAGTTTAGTATTTTTCCTCACAATCACCTCTACTGAACCTCATTTACAATTAAATGATATTTGTTAGAATAATAATATTTACAGTTAACTATTGTGCATAAAATAAATGTTTAGTAAGTAAAAGCGAACTAAAACTCTTTCATGGAAATTTTACATTATTCCTAATTTTTTATATTTTATATTATTCATAATGACGACTTCTATTAGTGTTCTATAAATAATTTATTAAAGAGAAAATTCAGATATATTACAATGTTTATGTAGGCTGTGAAACCATTGATATAATTGAAAAATTAATAAATAAATTATAAACTGAAATTGCAAGTTCATAATTTTGCAATGTTTATATTCACAGCATTTTATTTCATTCTCATCTGTAGTGTAACATAGCTTTTAAAAAAAATCCATTTCAATTTTTTTTCTTAATTGATTACGATGTAAGTTTTCCCGACATAATAAAACACGCTAGCATTCACGTAAGACAGCTGCAGCACAATTAATTCAATATTATCTAAAGGAGCATCAATCAATAATGGAAATAGATGGCAGATACAACACCACAGCTACCTCAGATCAGTTAGATACATTTTTGTTAAATAATAATAATAAAAAAAAAAACAATACACAAGAAAACAACAACAATCTGAAACTCGAAGTGGAGATATCGATATTATCCACTTTTTAAAGAAAATGCTCAAAAAGCACGGATTAAGACCTGTTTTTCGTATTTAATAATCGTTGTTGTTCAAAATTTTGAAGAATAGAGCCTTAACCATTAAAAGAAAAACAACAATTATATCCCGTGTTTCCTACACGTTTTTCGTGTAAAGCATCTTTCAATTCTTAATATTTTGTTGTCAACTGATTCTATTGATGATTTTTTTTACATAAAGAATATCTAAATTGACTGAATAAGTCAGGGACATATATAGAGCTTGAATTCAAGAATCGATTAAGAAACTATTATATTTCTTGTGTGTACTTAAAATGTTGTAGGCTGGGTTTGAATGTACCTTTTTCAGTAGGGTTTTATTCATTTCTACCTTTGAAAATCAAATTCCAAATTCCATGAGCATCATGATTGTGTAAACACACTCGTTAGCTGCCCTCCATCATAATCCATATTTTTCGAACTTCCGACTTACAGTCCAGCTTGTAGGCTTACTATATAAACTCCTTCAATATTACAAGAGTGTTGTTTGTGCAATATTGTGCCAATGACAAACCTACAATACCAGTGTACTCAAACAGTGATTATATTATACTACTCAAAGTTTGCTAAACACCAAGTTTTCCACATATATAGCATCGTGCATTCTACATCATATAATGTTAAGATATTTACATAGTAATGTATCGAGAGTGTACCCTGTGTACACATAACCTTGAATGACAGGCTATTTCCACGTGCAATTAGTGCAAGCCCTATATTTTGATAATGTTTATTAGACACAGCATACACGTACGTACCGACACGTGTAGGGTGTTCAATTTTCATTTTCATTGAAATATTGAACATTTAAGATTGAATAATGGCGAATGCAAATGTTAGAAGCAGAGTTGTGGCGGGCAGTTGGTATGGTGAGCAAGGGGCTCGAAATCGTGAGGTTGATGAGGTGTTTGGTGTGGACCATACGGTTATCATCCGAGCCTGGGAGAGGTTCCAACAGCATGGTACACCTGTTAGACGACGTGGTTGTGGCAGAACAAGGGTAACTTTTGAGGCTGAGGATCGTTTTCTGGTCATCCAGGCAGGAAGAAACCGTTTTGCAGCTGCAACCCAACTTCGTTCTGACCTAAAAAATGCTTCAGGGGTGCGTGTGTCAACACAAACCATATAAAGTACCCGTTTGCATGAAAGTGACGTGCGATCGAGAAGACCATGTATACGGATCCCGCTGTCTATAGACCACTGCCGGCTCCGATAAGATTGGGCCATTGACCATGTTGGTTGGAGCAGGATGAACTGACGGCCTGTCCTCTTCACCGACGAGTCAAATTACTGCCTGGACTACACAGATAGGCGTGCTAGAGTATGGCGATGGTCAGTGGAACGGTTCAATATAGCAAACATTGCGGAACACAAGCGCTATGGCGGCGGATCAATAATGATCCGGATTGAATCAGCTGGGATGGACATACCGACCTCATTGTCATCGACAGAGGCACATTGACTGCCCAGAGGTATCGAGATGAGATCATAAACACCCAGGTAAGGTTGAATGCTGGTGCAATTGGTAATGGGTTCTTTCGATGGATGATAATGCCCCCCCCCCCCCATACAGCCAATGTCGTGAAGACAGGGAATTAAAGGTTTGGACTGGCCTGCACCGGATCTAAATCCCATTGAGCATGTATTGAATGAGCTGAAGGTCCGTATATCAGCCCGTCAGATCAAGCTAAGAAGCATCACCCAGGAGTTTGGTGCCGACCTTGTCGACGAGTGGAATACCATCACACAAGCTTTCCTAAGAAACCTAATAAGGAGTATGCATCGACGGTGCCAAGCTGTCATTGACAAGACTGGGTCACATACTCGCTATTAAAGCAAAATCATTTATTTGCATAGCTTTTTGGGGGCAAAAATGAGTTTTTCACTTATTCCACCATATCCGTCTTAAACACAAATTCATTACAATCAAAACAAATAAACATGAAATTAACAAATTCCTTAATGATGTTTATAAATCTTAGAACAGAAATAAGTCTAATATTTGACATACAACATTTCTTAGGTACCAAAATACTCTTGGTGCTTAGCAAAGGTTGAGTAGTACATTTTAGATCCTTCAAAATGTTGTGTTATAAGTGTTTAAATGTCGATTTCATTTTATTTCTATCATTTTCTTCTTGTAATTCATCATTTAAGGACTTCACCTTGCTTTCATAGAATGGTAGAAAAGCGTCAAAATTCAACGTGCTCTTATACATTCATGGAGAATTTTCACAATTCAAATTAATTTCTATACAAAGAGCTAAATTCTGCATGATATTATAACTACACTCGTGCACACCAACTGGAACTGGCTTCCAAAAAAGTTCTTATTGGCGTGCATGTGTGTAATTAATATAAACTTACTGTTTATTTCCTTAACTACGCTAAAATATTTGTGATAAGACAGAATGTTGTGCGATGATATTACCATTTGGGCATTGCAAAAATAAAAAAAAGACACTCTTTGGGACAGGAAGCCAAAGGGGTAAAGGTTCAGGTACAACATATCATAAGTAAAACATAACCAAACAAATAAGACATTTACGACTGAATAAGTATCAAGGTTATGTAAGAAAACATACATTGGGTTACATCACATTATTATTTCTTTATTAGAGTTTTATTTTGATGACAATTACAATACACAAAACTTAAAATTCAACACTTTATCAACTCTTCTTTCGTATAATTAACAAATCAAAAATCAAAAACTACAAAACCATAGTTTGTCCAACATTCTAATTTGCAACTATGTGATTCCAATTCCTGCGTTCATTTTTTACTACATTGTATTAGGACATCGAGCAGAATTTATTGATAAACACATCGAGATTATCATTAAAATCTGAAGCGTAAATCATAATAAATTACGGAAACTAACGAAATACCTCCGAAAAATGAATGAGTCTAAGGTCAATATATCTGTGAAATTATCAAATAAAAATTTCACGGATAAATCAGTGATCCACTCAAAAGCATAAAATAAACCCTTGTCATTCACGTGAAAGTTAAAATTAATTTGGCTTTCTTATTATTTTTCATTAAAAGGCACATAATGCCTCAAAAACAATTTTTTTACTTCTTTTGAAATGGAAAACATAAATTTTATATATTTTAAATAATGGCTGTACAGAATGTTCGATGCTTGTTACCTGAAGAAAGTAGTGATAAGTGTGAAATAATTTGTAATTAAAGCATTAAAATTTAAACAAAGAATTATTTTGCAAATCTGCAAAGACTTTTGTTACTATGCATTAATGTGATGCGCAATGTTTTTAGTGGTACATACAGTAATGTAAACGGGGTTCCCCTCTTTTGTTGTTGAAGTTTGTAAATAATTTATTGTATTGATACTAAGAAAATTAGTTTGTCCATTTACTTATATGTGTTTGTTGTGTTTGTGTTTAATGCCTGTTTTCTACAATGAATTGAACTGTATATTTGAGCAGGCAATGTAAAACAAATTCCATGTTTCAATAAATGTTGAGTCATAATCGATAATTTCAAAATCCATCTTGAATTGTTCATTGACACACTCATTATATGTTTCCATATGCTCTGGGGTTTGTGTCGGTTGAAAGATATTATTTTTCGTGGAGAGGAATGGGTGGAGGTGGGGGGGCATTTGACTTTTTCAAATTTAATACTTAGTCATGAAATGTGTGTTCATTGCACAATGTAATATAGATCTACGCACTAATGGTATTTATGCGTGTCAAAATATATCTATATTTCAATCATATTATAAAAATAAGCTATGCATACACTTCATTGTGGTATGCTTCATTAATAAATTTAATGATTTTCCTGATGATAAACGGTTATCAACATCAATCGGTCAGGTCACTGTTAAACAATGCCGTTTTTTTCTATCATAGTGATTTGTAATAAATAACAGGCATACTATAATTCAATATTTAATCAGTAGGTTGGCCTTCTCGAGTTCTACAGATAATTTTAAGAATTCTTTAGTCCATGTAGTCCAAAACCATTTTATCTGCAGACAGAATGACGTTGCCTCGATACGATACACTGATTTGATAAAACAACGTTGAATATATATAAGCTTTGTCCTATAATAAATAGTTCAAAGGCAAATACTTTATTCCTGCATTATTTTGAATAAGTTGACTATATCGGTAAGTGAATTTTATTTAAATTTATTTCATTTAACAACTCAAATGATTGTTTTGAAACTATTGATATAAATAGTATTACTAAAATATAAAAACTTTGGAGAAACCACGATAACTGAATAAATATAACTTAACGAATTAAAAAAGTAAAATGTCGAAACTCCTGTATATAATAGAGAAAATCAACATATTACTTGATTCATATTGTAATACAATTTGACATGGTAAAGAATCAAACACAAAAGTCACAATTTAGAAATTATTAAAATTAATGTAAACTACCTTATCAAATTTTATTTTAAAGGAGCAGACTACCACACATAAAATAAGGAATTCAAATAAATGAATATTCATTTAAAACATTTTAGAAACAAATTTTGTAACTACAATTTACATAAAAAATACTTAAAAACAATAGGTGAAAAAGACATCGCATTGTATAGTGTAACAAACAAACTTGAATTTCCAATCTTAGCTATATAGACCCAAATTCTTATTTTTATAGGATTCATAATTTATACTAAACACATGCCAATATACAAAAAGGAAAAACAAAAACAAATATAAGAACAATGTAAAACAAAATGTTTTAGGATATGTATGTAATTATATTTAGATTTACGTATATTTCTATAACTTAATGTGTTTCAGTGATAACTAAACGTCCTTATTTGTATTTTGAATTAATGTGACATATCCTGTTCGATCAATCAGAGCGGTTCAATTTATTTAGTTTTGTACCAGCTTTTATAAGGTAGAAAAGGTATATGAAATTAAATACGTTGCACTTTCATTTGTTCCTGTGAATAGTTTTGAAATTAAACAGAGTTAGAGAATTTACCATTTAATATTTGTTTTACGTAGGTATCGGAAGATCTCCTTTCGTTCAGTGGTGTTCAGAAATTAATTGAAAGACCAAACATAAAAAACAAGGTAACATATTTTCAACTACATGAACTAGTATTTCATGAAATATCAAATGTTATATAAAAACCTTTTAAACTACATGTACAAGTATTAAAAATTACTTATCACTAATTTATGTTCACTCTACTGTGTAACAAAATGTGTTTTATTTTCTTTTTAAATGTTGTCCACAGAAATTAAAATGGCCACACCTGCACCAGCCATACCGCTTTTGGATAAAAACGAAGCAGTAACAGTGGACCCTCAAGCATCAACCAATGGTGAGAAAAGTAAGTGTATACATTTTTGCTTACAATTTACCACACCTAAACCTTATTTTCAATTGTTGGATAATGTTACAGTTTGACAAATTACTATTTTGTACAAAATAATTATTACGGGTATGGATGGTGAGCTTAAGTTCTTTCACGAATATTGTATTTATCCATTTTAATTTATCAATACTTTTTGTATTGAGATGGTCAGTAATGAACAAAGAGAATATTAAAATAAAGCAACGTTTGTTGATACTGAAAAGAGATATATACGTAAAAAATTGCACGAATATCTCTAAAATAAAGAACATTTATGTCTTTAGAAAAAAAATAGTTTTTAGGCATAAACCTCAGCAGTATTTCTTCTATTGTTTATGGCCTTAAGTTCCAAAACCATAGGATATACGCCGCCATTCACGTAATGCAGAGGAGAGAAAATTTGTTGCATTGAATAATAATTTTATCGTTTCATTTCAGTTTACTTGTTGTTTTTTTAAATGACGTTTTGCTCAAAATAGTACGATTTTCTGTTTGATTGTTTAAATGACCCATTTGTTGTTTTTTAAGCTCTAAATGAAAGATCTCATGGTAAAAGATGTTGTCCTAGTTGTACCTGGAAGGAAACTGTTAAGGATATTGGTAATATAAAAAAGGGAGACCACATCTGTTATCGATCGAGTTATTGTACTCCTTATAGACATCATGCAATCGTGAAGAAAAATAAAAACAACATTTTACATCTTATCAATCTTCAACGTCCCAACGATGAATGCATACTTCGCTGTTTCTGCAAGAAATTATTCGAAGTAAGAAAGACGCGGGAGGAATTCAAAAACATGAAACGTTTGAAGGTTGTAAAGTATCCAAGTTTCGCAAACTTAGATTCAGATGAAACAATTAAAAATGCTGAGGAAAAAATGGATCAATTTAAGAATGAAAATAAAACATACAATCTTTGTACCTACAACTGTGAGCATTTTTGCTACGAATGCACCATTGGAAGTAAAAGTAGCAATCAAGCTCGGTCATTTTTTCGCAAATGTGGAATATGTTTGCAGTGCGTTTTTTCCCCTCCTTTTTTGGCGTTTAAGTATATTATAATGCTTTTTATTTTACACATTAGTCATAAAATTACTCATAAATACAAGGCGCATACCATTGAACAAATACTATTTTGTCTTGTATGCGCCATTCCGCTGTTGGTTTGTATTATTATGCAATTTTATTATTGCAAACATACAGAACGAACAGGAAATACAAGCTGCTTCCCCGATTACTGTACTAATTGCAGCAAAAGACACAGTGTCATCAGATGGATTCGTTTAGGTGTATTTTTGGTTTTCCAGTTGATTTGGTTTTTATACGTACATGGATTCCTCTTTCCGAAAAACCTTGGACTACCAAATTTAGATTCTATCCAGTATCCTCTCGATATTGTTATTTCACTGGCATATAGTTTCATCACTTTGTTTTTCATCTCTATAATTCCGCGCATAGTGTGTTGCTGCCGAAAAGATAAAGATAAAACCTCAACACAGAGCAATAATGATACAGAAATGCCGTCGCCAGCGATGGTGCGGAAGAAGCCTTAGAACTATAACGTTTTATTTCATGCTTTCCGGTGTTTTATTGTAATATATCAGATGATTATATTCTGATAAACCACTAGTGAAATATATAAAATATAATTTTCACTGTAGCCGGACTATATCTGAATGCGGATGAAAAGAAAATCATAACTAAATGGAACAACAGGCAGAAATAAATGCTGCCATGCGTAAATTTTGCTTCTTTAGGAAAAAAAGTCGATTTCACCATACATCATATTAAAAATGTAACAAACTTAGAGAAATTTAACAGAACTATATTTCAAAATTGATGATGTGACGTCATGATGTGATGCAAAATCAGTAAGAATACTTTAAATCACTTAAAAAGCATGAAATAAAAAGAAAATTTATTTGTTTTACATACAAGATTGAAATATATTTCATTCGTGAACACCAGCTATTATAATTTCAATCGTGGCTACGCCACTCGTGAAAATATTGCATCTGGTGTTCACTCAGTGAAATTATATTTCAATCGTACATGCAAAACAAACAAAATTTTTAATATCCTCTATAAAATGTTTGAAGATTTACTTCTGGAGATTAATTTACTCATCAAAATATGATAAACAAGATCAACAAGGAAAGGCGGCGTTTAGTCTGCTAAATCAATCTGTTAACTTGTATTTCACTTCAATGTTGTTACATTTTCTGGTTCTTCGGGATAATTGATGTCAGCACTATTAAGTGTTGAAAATTGAGTACCGCTCAAGCCGGTGCTAGGGAGCGTGAGGGATGTTGCACTTATTCATTATCCCTCATGAATAGACTCAATCAAACCGAGTTTACAATTTTCATGTAATTTTGTTGTGATTTATGATTCCGAGGGATCACTTTATTTTCAATTTAGTGGTTTGCAACCTAAATGGTATTAAACCGGAAAATGGCACACTTTTACCTTTATTCTTGACTACTGTTGTAGTTTTAGCAAGGCACCTGGTTAAGGTTTGATTTAATGATTGAGCTTGTATGAGAATTGAGACCTCATTTGTTGTCATTATTTATGACTATAAATCTGTTGGGGCTAGACTGTGTATCAGTCTGGGAGATTTTAGTGTGGTAACTCTGTCAACGGGTACCTGCATAAATTATGGACAAGAGGCCTGCAATTGTTGTGTTTAGGGAACTCAATCTTGGTTACCATCATAAATATTCCAGAATCAGTCTGTTTTGTTTCTGGGTACAGTTACTTGATCAACACTTGTCGTCATAAATATAGAAGGCTTAAATTGTCAATTAACACTAAGGTAACCTCCAAATATGGAGAGTCAAGGTATTTCATATTTAAATACTGGGACAAGATTTTCTAGGGGCATTCTAGATTGAAGATTGAAGAACGAGATTCAAAATGCAAGAGTGAGATTGTAAGAGATAGAGTCGGGATAGGGATTTTTGAGAGTTAATTCTCAGTGACATATCAACCATGTGTGAGGGGGAAAAACTCTGTAACTTTAATTATTAATTGTAGAGTAGAAATTTAGAACATTTTCAACAAATAAACAGTGAAATGAAATTAAGAACAGTTATTGTGTATTTTTATGTGGAATTATGGAAGTAGTAGAAATTATAAATTACGAGAGAGAAGAATTTATAACACTACCTAAGCCATTTAGATTATAGGCCTGTTGTTTTACAACAATGATAAAAGACGAATAAACACTGCACCTTGGGATAATCCTTATCTATTAAAGTTTGTAGAAATAGCACATCACACGTTGGGGTGACCTTTAAATTCAATCCTCATACACAGGTGTATACTATTGAACACATAATAGAACATATGCTGAAACGTTAATTTTCATATATTTTTATAACTATTTAAACTATGACTATTTAAACATTGTAATATATTTTGTGTTTATTTAATGAACTTTTTGTATGATGAATAAATCACTAAAAAAAAAAAATCTGTGATAATGTTTTGTTATTTATTTCTATGTTAAAGTCACATTTTTAATAAAAGTAATGTATATTCGAGGTTGCAAAAATGCTGAGTTTTCCTAATAATGTATTGAAATTCTATTACAATATTCAAATGGAGATTAAATTATGACGACAGCCACATAAAATCTGTATCAGGGATTTTCAGAGACCATGTTTGATACGAGAAATTTTACCGATATATACGCCGTCATATTATCTTCAATTTGTTACAAGAATCAAAACAAGTAACAAAACGAAAATGCCAAAAAAGATGTATTTTATACATCTGCTTTATAAGATATCACTCATCAAGGAAAGTCTGAGCCTTTTTAGTTTAAAATGTAGTATACTTTAATTCAATCCTCTCATGTGCAAAGAAGCATGTTACAAAACAACTGTGCTTTTATAACAATCTTTTAATTGTACATATATGTATTGACAATAACGTGCACCTTTCAAAAAATCCTATGACTGTATGTTTAATGTTATTTAAATTCATTCGCGACCCATTGACAATTACCAGTGATTAGATCATTGTCCAATACAAATCATCTACAAAGAAAATCTGATGATATCAATGTTAATACAAACTGTAGTGAGTTATTACAATTTTGCCAAGTGTACCATATCTTCAATCCAATTGTATACTTTTACCATTGTCTTCTGAATGTATATTTACTAATGGGAACAGAAAAGGTTCTATAGACTTTTATATTATCTAAAAATCACTTTTTCATAACATTAAAATTACACAAATGGTTGAAACTTAGTTGTCTTCTTTTCTGTTTAAGTATTATTGAAGATGGTACCGATATCAAATATGAAGAACCCTTCAGTAACCAAACAAAAAATATGTATAAATTCAACTTATCATACCCAGTTCTTGGTACGCATCATTGTATTGAATATGACCCAAACTCTTCATTGTAAAACAAAATGGTCTTTAATAGTGATGAAATAAATTAATAACTTCAGGTTATTTACCATTGTAAATAAAATATTGAAGCCTATACTTACTTTTATAATTTCCAGTAGTTTCATTTGCATTTGTGTGTATAGAATACTATTACATTTGATCGTGATGTAGAATCACCTCCAATGCAATCCTTTGATAACGAAAGAAGTTTTATGCACTTCAATATGAGGTGAACTTATTTTTGTATTAACATGCAATAATAAAATCAGTGATCGTTGTTGTATCTAACTGTTAAATTACAGCAAAACGGCTGTGTGTGGGGTTTGTAGGCGATGCTGTGACCAACTTTCTCAACTTTTAATATAACAAAACACAAAATTTAGATTGTATCTATCCATTCACTTTATATAGATACTGGACTAACCGCCGGGTATAGACTTACGCGAGAAACGATGAATGTTTTTGGTATGGACCAGTTGGGAAATTTGATACATGATGCGCCACTAAGTCATATGATTGAAAGTGTTTTTATATATAGAGGATTGCATGTATCAATATAATGTTTATCTAATTAACCTTTAGTGACAACTGATCTCTGGCCAAATCTCACCGCTGATTCAGAAATAATGTGGGATAAGTAGTCGCTTACTACCGGAGAAATTTTTTCTGGGTTGTTATCCAGGAAGACCGGTAAGGTGGACTAATCACCGCGATATGAGGGGGAAAAGAGCTAATATCAGCCTACAACTGATATAGAAATAAACAAACATACGTTTGAGTCCGTATCTTCTGTGTTTATTTTTGGACAATCGTTATAGTATTTAAAGATTTTTTTGTGTAATGAACTCAAAGTGTTCATATAATATCGAAGGTGTGTACTAAAGAATAGTTAGAATGAAAATCTAAATTACTGTCCGATCCACAAATATTGTAAATTTTGAAAGCACAAAAATTTTGCCTTGCTAATTGCACAATGACACTGTTGTCATTGCGTGTGAACATAGTCCGTCATTTCAATCTGATTAAAACCAGCTATACAAACACTGCGTTGAAAATAGAACGCTTCATTAACATCTGATGATAAATGAATCGAAGATGATTAACAGTTGGCATTTTAAGTACAACAATATATTTGTATGTCAAATGTTACCATTTGCTACACTCGAGATTTCTGATTAAATATTAGAAGAGGTGTATATGAAATCTTTTTGCTTAACGTTGGTCTACCTAGGGTATAATTTAAATTAATTTCAAAAAGAAAAATGCCAACATGCGATTTAAAAACTCGACATTAAATGCGATAAAATAAAACACTAGTTACTAATTTGACCATATAATAGGTCTGTATATCCAGGAACGTATGTCTTATACCCCATAAAGACTGTAAGTGATCAATACAAATACTTTTTCCTACTTTTTTATATATCTGTAACGGATCAATTGACAAATATGCATTTTATTTGGATTTTAAGGCGTTTTGAACTCTAAACCCCAAGTGTCTGTGTAATGGATTTCTCTTTCAATTTATTTCATTTAATATAATTTTTATGAAATAAAATTTTCAGACCATCTGTAGATTCAAAGATGTCCGAGATGAAATTCATTTACCTATTTTACTTTATATTTGAGTTTATATCTGGAAAAAGTGATCATACCGAAGCAAATCAGCAAAATTACATGAAAATTGCAGACTTGATTTGATTGAGTCTGTACATTAGGGATATTGAAAAAGTGCAAAATCCCTCACGACCCTAGCGTAACTCAATTCTCAACTCTTTAAAGTGCTTGACTCAATGATACCGAAGGACCAGAAAATTAAACAACACTGAAGTAAAGTACAGGGCAACCTTTTACGGCTGCCACACATCACTTGATAACTGCTGTTGTGATGTATAGATAGCTGGGAAAAAGTGATCCCTCGTTTGTATTAAAAACATCAAAATTACATGAACATTGCAGACTCGGTTTGATTTTTAAAAGTGCAGCAGGACTAAATAATCATGAAGGATCAAAAAGGGCTAAAAATATTTTAGGAAGAAATCAACTTCTTACAAGTAAACTGTTAAAGCAGATGCGAAATAAATGAGAAATAATCAGCGCACGTATTACTAATTGAACAATCCTGTTCCATAACAATTCATTGAACTGAACATTTTGAATTATGCTTTAGCTTTCTGAGTGGTATAGTATATCTAAATATGGTGCACTTTTTATTGTTTCACTCAATCAAAGAGACTCTAGGCTATATTTTCCCCGAAAACTATAAAATGTTATATTTAATAAATATCACGACCAACTGAGTGCAAAAAAAGCAAAATGATCACTCTTAACAACATACTATGAACATCAGATGTCGTTTTGGTTGATATAATTAGTGTCGGGTGATAAATGTGATACAGTGTATTTGTTTTGTTACATGTTCAAGCATAATAACTAAAACATCGTAACCGTTATGTTCTTGTACAAGTCAGCGAAAAGGAAAATATGTCACGATACGAAATGTGACTCTTTGACGTCACATGAGGCTAAACAGTATAAAATCACCATCGTCGGAACCCACGGTAAACATTCCGTATATACTACATCGTCGAAACCCACGGTAAACATTCCGTATATACTACATCGTCGAAACCCACGGTACACATTCAGTATATACTACATTTAATAGTATTGTATGTATACGGTAAATATCCTGGATTACCGAGGATGATAAATCACATGAGACAAACAAATTAAGAATACGGATTGTAACCCTCTGACGTTACAAAAGGTTATATACATATCAATCACATGAGATGCAATAATTTAACTTGTTTAGAAGTAAATGTTCGTGTAGTCTCATAATATTTACCTGGCAATTTTGCATGCATGATCCGGTGGTTGGTCGTGGTATTTTAGCTTTATCATTAAAGCATGAAAATCGTCATTACCATAAGAGGAAATCTAAATGGCTAATTCCAAAGTATCAAAAGTATTTAGATATCTTTCTATCACGTACAAATAACATGGTGAATTATTTTGTTGAAATCTAGCAGTCGAGTAGATACCTCAGTGTCATCTTTTAATACCTCCACAAACTCAAGCTTCCAAAATCTCTCAAGGACTGTGAAAATAAGTGGCACTGAAATGACATTACATATAGTTGGAAAACGACCTATTTTTGCATTCAGGAGAGGTCTTGAAATAAGTAACCGAATAACCGACCTTACACTACTGTCGGTCCATTTCACATAACGACCTTATTCTGTACGACCTTCAAAAATATTTACGAATGATATCTCGGTGTCGTCGTCATTGTCGGAAATAGGATGTATAAGTTTTAAAAACCTCCAATCTATTTAAGAAACTATAAACGTGTAATTTTTAATAACAGCAACAATCTTGTAATGTGCCATTTTCGTTATAAGAGTAATCTTATAAACTGCCATTTTTGATAATAACAAAAATTATCATTATTATTATCATTATTATTTTTTTTTATAAAATATGCAGTTCAGAACATTTTATAATTTGACAAAATTGATGTACGTTATACATGTATTTCTTATTTTTTACTGTATGATTAAACTTTAGAAGATTGTTAAAGATTAAGATGGTATTTCAGAAATAAAAAGCAGTTTTTCGGTCAAGAAGAACTCGGCAAGGCTTGAAGAATTTTAAATCCAATTTTCGAAAATATTATTTCAGAATTTTATTTTTACTTTTATTTAATTTATATTGAACAGAAGATTTCTTTTAGGGGTTGTTCGGATGTAGGTAATCTTTTTGTGTTGTCCAATTACATGTTACTGTTGTCGTCAGTCTGTTTGTCGGGAAAGATGTTTTCAATATATAAAAAGCTATATAAAATACGTTTTCTTTCATATCTGAAATGGAGATCAGCTGTATCTAGAAAGTTCAAGTCTGAAATGCCATAATTCCAAATACATTTTATATAACAAAATCAATAATCTAACAAAATTATCATATATCCGAATAATAAAATTAACATTAAGGAAAAAAAATGTCATTATATATAAAAACAAAAAATAAACAGTTTATAATACTGTTTAATGTGCATTTTCAGACAGCTTTAAATAAAAAAAAATTTATGCGAATTCAAACTTTAAGTCCGATTTAGTCCAAAAATGAAAACTGGAAAATTAAACAAATAGTTTTTCAGGTGACAACTTATAAACGTGGAAATATTTTTTTTGGGAAAGAATAAGACATTATTAGAAGTATATCTCTCTCCTTGTCATATTATCGTATTCATTGATATCCATCCATGGACGTTATTTCCATTTTCCTCATTTCAAGTTTTAGAAATTGTTTTTTTCTTAAAGATATTATGCTTAAATGCGTTACCGCTCGGATTTGCATTTTGTGTTCTTATTTTGAGCAGCCTTAATGGCGCTTAATAAAAGACATTGAAAAATGTCTATATACATTGCAACTGACTTATCAAACTTAATATTTTAGAAAATTCGAGACTAATAAGAGTAAAAATTTCGGGGAAAATACCGGATTGTATAGTGTGGAAACCTTAAGTTTTAGTTTCTAGTACCAGTGATAGTTATGATTGAAATTTATTGTATTCAAGCAAAATTACAACGAAAGTTAAATCTCTTTTTACAATGTTTATTTGGAAGTTTTTGTGAATGCTATGTATAATGACAAGGAAAAGAAATTCATTATCATTTGTATAACGAATGTAATTTACATTTGGATTGAATCACACGTGTCTTATGAAATTTGAATTGTACACTTGTTTAAGTCGACACAAAAACATATTTCATGACATTAATCCAGTTTCCGATAATGCTGGTTTTATTTCTTAAAGACATTTTGACAAAAATTCTGACATTCATCAAGTTTCTGATGATGCTGGTCTTCATTTTATAAGACGTTTTGACCTTAAATTACTGCATAGACAAATCGTTTTAAGGCATTAAAACATCATTAATATAATATTTGGGGCCTTGCCTCGAGTCTTGACAACAGACATACATAACTTTTTCATTCTTGCAATTTTAAAATTAAAAAGTTATGAAGAGGACACACAATTGTTGACTTTAAACATTTGACAAAAAATAAATGAGAGATGAATGTACAGTAAACAATCACTTAAAAGATAACGAGGATGTAATTTTTATTACGTGCTAATATAGGTCATGTAAAAAACAAGATTATTATTCATTATGCCCCTAATTTAATATAACAAGTTACACATCGGTGATAAATATTATTAACATCTTAAAAAATTCATATTTAAATATCAATTTTGTAAAATGTTGCTTTAAACAAACGCAATTTTATATTGTTGATGCCACTAGAATATCACTTTAAAATTTACCTTTCAGTAAGAATAGAAAAGAACCATGGATTTTGAAACGCACTTATACTTGAAAAAAATCCGAAGACCAAACGAGTATAGATAACTACAATAAAAACAATATTAAAAGAAATCATGTGACGAAAATTGTAATCTATATATTTTCCCTTTCCTCTGTATTTGACAAAGATTAACCTTAACACTTAGCCAGCTGTCTTTGTGTAATGGATTTACCTGGCTTTTCATTTGAAAAGGAACAATCCATTCAAAGTATAAGGGATTTGAATATCAAAATACAAAAATCCACCAGCATAGAGCCTTGTTGGAGTGTACGTATGTGCTGACTGGCCTCGCTCTATATTTGTGGCAAAAGATAGTCATTGTCGGTTTCAGCAGGGTAAGTGTTAAGTGAACAAATTGAGATAACAAAGAAATTAAATTATTTTCTAACTGATTTCATACTATTTTTCGTACTATGTTACTCAGTACAATATATATTCTCTGTCACCAGTATACACGTTTTTTTTTGTTTTCAAACAAAATAATTTACAAGAATATCATTCAACAATTTGTGGGAATAAACATAAGAACTCATTTTTTTAGAGCTACCTGCAATTCGGGTTTGGATTAATGTACCTAAATCTTGGCAATGACTTCATTATATGTTAAAATAACTATCATTTACAAATTTTGTTGCGAGTGCTTGCTGTTGATAAAAAGGTATTTTATCCACAAACTTAATTAAATGATTTCATGCTTATCATTTATTCATTATTTTCGTGTCGGTTAGCTCTAAGATATGAGAAAAGGTTTGATATTTCTGATCAACCAATTTTTGTGTGTCTTCCGTTGAAACATGGCAACGGCATCCATATTCTGAGTAGACAAAGTCTTGCCCACCATCGTTATAACAACATATACATGCCCCATCCCTCATATTTGGCTGAAATGCTTTACCGTTAATTGAAAAGCAGTCGTAATCTGAAATGAAATAACTGACTTAAAACAAATGAAATATTAATATATACATTCAGAGAAAGATTAATCTCTGTAAGGTATTTTCGTGCACTCAAAGCTATATGAATCAGAAACACCTTTTTGTTTTAAAGCGTTGTCATTGGTAAGATTTCTCGATGATTTTAAACAACGTTAAGCTGACCACAAACGCCAACATGTCATCAACATCAAACATTTTGACATCAATTACCCTGATTTAATTACTGAAAGCTCTCCACATGTTCTATTGTCATTATGGATGCCTTATGCAAATCCTCCATTCGCAATAGGTGTGTGGTCGTCTAAGCCATTCTCCCCTTGTCACTAGAAGTGCATAAAACTGTACACTTCTCACTAGGGCGCCAAAGAAATTGTTCACTTCGCACGAGGGGTGCCTAAATCAGTTCAGTTTAGCTTTGACAGTAGCTATCTACTCATGTATACTAAAGCCAACATGGTTGGAAAAAGGTCTGCTTTCACTGACAGAATAAGGTCCTATATCAAGAACTACTGTATTCTTGGTATACAGACGAAAGTCATATTTAATGAAATATGTCGTGTTTATGGTAACAATGAACTTTCTTTTTAATCTCTCATACGGCGGTGTAATAAATTTAAAAGTGGTATGGATTCAGTAAAAGATGCACCTCGTTCACGCTGTCCGAAAACTGCACCTTCGCCAAAAGGATTTGATAGCCACTAAACAATATTTACAACTAGGTATTTAACTAAATGCGTTGACATCTCTGTAAGAGCCGCTCATACAATGCTCAGACGTGATTTAAAAATGAGAAGGATAAGTGCAGAAGATTAAAAACTTGCTCGGGTTAGAATCTCTAAACAATTGTTGAAACAGTTCCCTAAAACCAACAACCGATATTTCATCACACGCGATGAGACGTGGGCTCACTTTTATGAGCCCAACAGAAATAAACATTACAAAATATGGGCAACCAAAGGAAGTCGAAGACCTTGCATAGCAAAAATCACCAGGAGCGTCAAAAAGGTGATGTTAGTAAGTTTCTTTATCAATCAATGTCCAGCTATTCAAATTGACGTACAAAAGGGTAAATCTGTAATTGTCAAGTTTTACAAAGGCAAAGTCCTTCTTAAATTAAAGAAATATTTCAAGAGCCGTCGACCAGCAACTGGTCTCTTTGGTGTCAGGTTGTCGTATGACAATGTTTCGTTACACAAAGGGGCCATTGTACGAGAATATCTGAATCGAGCTTCCATTCGCCATATCTTGCCATTTGTGACTGTTTCCTAATTCCGAAGCTCTAAAAACAACTTGCCGGAAGAAAATATCAAACGTGTAAAAATCTCGGTGTGGCTATTTTCCAGTGTCTCAACAGTATACCTCGAAAAGGTTATGAAAACGCTTTAAAAGACGTAAACTTTGTATTTCGCTGATATTCATTAAAAGGTTGGCAATTTTTAACCGAAATTAGTAAGCCCTTGCTGTTAAGAAACGGTATCGATTCAGACCAACATGATTGCAGTCTGACCAGGGTCTATACTGATGACTGCTCTAGAGTACTATTGTGACTCTGATATCTCTTAAATTTTCAAAGGATGGCTCCACTTTCTAAGCAGGACAAATCAGTTGCATAAAGTCTATTTGATAATAGAACAAGTTATAGAAAGAGCATCGAAACATGAGGCTATCTGATTTATAGAAGAGTGCTTATGGTATGAATCAGATTTCCGAGTGTTTTGATGTTCTTTTTCTTTTGTATCATAGGCACAAAAAACACGACGTCACAATTTGAAACCAGAAAAATATATAAGCAATGTAAGAACATATAAATATGACTTTTCTATTGTTATCACTCTCAATGTCGAGACAATAAGTTAACACCAGAAAAAATGAGCCAATCAACACGCATGCTGTATTCTCTCTCCCCCCCCCCCCCCCCCGCCCTCGCCGATAAACAGTGCAGTCACTTAAGTGAGTGTAACTTATACCTTCAATCGGGTTAACGCCCTTAGGGTATTGCACTGCAGTGCATATATAATATTAAATTTTGACGTGACGTAATTTTCATTTTAGAATAATAGTGCGCTAAATGTTAGTTACACAATAAAAGCGTTTCATTCATTTTTAATGTAAACAATTTGTTTCTTCTTCTTTCCTTTTTACAGGAGAAATTTGCAATTTTTGGGGCAAAAGTGTATTGATCGAACTTGTTATATTTCACATTTTACAGAAGAAATGGAATCGCAGTATCTCGCAATCGACAAAAACGGGAATTAAGTTAGTTTTAAAATATCTGTAAAAGCATAATTTTGTAAATGATGTCGTACATCTGTCTTATAAATGCTAATTCTGAGATTACAATAAAGCATCATTTTACAAAAGAATATAAAACAAAGTGTTTTCTTAATTTTAAATTTATTCTATACACATTTCACGTTTCGTTTATGACTTCGTTTATAAACATTCTCTATGTAAACAGACGATTTACTCTTACCTGATTAAGTTTGTTATAACAATATGTTCTACGATACGGCTATAAGTTTTAAGACATACTGAAATTTTCATTTCTGTTACGCAATTTTCACTTATTTGTGATATACTCGTACATGTTTATCTTACGCGAGAAGAATCCGTATACACTGTATATCAAATTTGCGGTTCAACAACTTTCTTTGTAACAAACCCGGAACCATATCATTTTGAGGAAAAATCCCGCTTGAATTTCAAAAAAAAATTGTTTATCTTAAAATTTATATTATCACATACACTTGCACGCTTAAAGGAGCATTTTGAATTAATGCGTTTGAAGATTTGAAGTCAGGGCTTAATAAATAGTTTGCCAACGATTGAATAGGCCTACGCAACTTTCGTTATTGTTTTAGAAACGGTTTACCACATCGGTAAGTAGTGTTTTTTGTTTCATGAAACTAAAATTAAAAATTGACTGAAATGCATTTGTTACTATAATATGACACTATCTTAAAGCATATCTCTTTTATTTGTGTAAAATATATTTACTGTAAAAACTGTCGAACCACTTTTGTCGAAAAAACTGTAATAGAGAAAGCATATTTTATATTAATGTCCACTTTTTTTTTCCTTAGGTCGTTGTTCAATTTATTCATTATTCGTTTTTAACAGGCGAAAAATGTCCCAATATTGCCCTTAAGACTTACTGCCGGAATGAATTTTGATGATTCCCAACAATATTGCTCTGATCATCCCCTGATAAAATGGCCTCTAAGCAATGTTGTCCTTATGCGTACAAATAGATAAACTTTAACCATCTTTTCAAATTTGATTAGTTTGTAGCAAAAAAAAGATAAATATTATAAGGCGGTGGCGCGAGCAAATGATTATCACGTCAGCAAGGCTATATTCTCAAATATATCCGTCTGCAACTTGTACAACGAATTAAAAATAATGTAAATTCTTAATCGCTACACTTTTTAAAGAAAACCCAACACATAAAAGACTTTTTTCAATGTAGCGCGGGAAAAGCGCAGGTAAAAAGATGAGTGCTGCTCGAACGTTGTTGTTAAATAAGAAGTAATTCAAGCATTAAGACATCATAGCGGTGAAAACTTTTGTTGAAGTAATATCATTTGAATTAGAAATATACCAAAAAAGAACAAAACACAATAACAAATTTTAGGCACACATATACTTTGAAGAAAAACATTGTTATTTGTTGCGCTTAGGTTCTTACGGTATATATTGCAAAGTATTCAGAATCCGAGAAATTTATTTGCATTATTATAATGCTCACACCTGAACTTAGATTATACATCAAATCAAAGGAATTTTGGGGAAATCTTAGACAAAAGGGGGTTTATAAAGTGATAGAATGCCATTAAAATGGGATGATATACTGAAGTCAAAAATCTTTATAATTAATAATATTACCCATCCAATATTCCCCTTTTTGATTGATCCGCTTGAAGAAATTTATATAACCGAGCCAGACAGGTAATAAACACATAAATTGTATCATTTGGGTACCCCACGTTGTAAACAATATGCGCTGTAACGATGCGCGTGCTGTTCGATGTTGCGTCCCGGTGAATCTTATTTCGACGTTTAATTTACAACATTGACTTATTTTAAAATCGTCTTAGTCGGCAGGGGACGAGTAATAAACAACATTATTTGGGTTTTGGAGTGATATCTGTGGATATATACCTGCCAAGATAAAATATTCGATTGAATGATTCCTGACAGGCTATATGGCCGTGTATAAACGGTCGTTTGCAATATAACTAACTATCGTATTGCGGCTGTGTTTCATTCTTTAAAGGACACCTGTATGTAATATGTGAACGCAATTTGCCATGGTCATAAGGACACTTTTCTGAAGAAAAAAACTTGGACATTTAATAAATAAGCCTTTTTTTTCGAAAATTAGGGCATTTTGAATTACCTGTAAAATTATTTTCTTTTTCTTTCTTTTTGTTTAGAAGCAAACTATCAAATTAAGCTTGGATGAAATGGTCGTTTTTCTTGAAGTAAATTTGACTGATTTTTACTTTCATAAGCTTTATCTACCATAATCTTGCATTAACTTTATGTTTACATTACCATTATATTGTATTAACTTTAGGTTTACATTTCTTTTATTATGTATTAACTTTATGTTTAAATTACCATTATATTGTATTATTTTTAAGTTTACATTACCATTACTTTGTATTAACTTTAAGTTTACATTAATAACTTTATGTTTACATTTCAATAATCTTACATAAACTTTATGTTAAAAATTCCATCATATTGTATTAACTCTATATTAATTTTACCTTTATCTTGTATTAACATTATCTTTACATAACGACCATTTTACATAACTTTATGTTTTATTACCATCATCTAACATCAAATATAACTTTATATAACCATTAGCTCACATTAAATTAATTTATGTTTACATAACCATCATCTTATATTAAATTTTGTGTTTACATTACGGTGACCATCATCTCACATTACATTCCTGTGAACATTACCATGCTCTTACAAATAAAATTTTATGTTTACATAACCATAATCTAACAATTAATTTATGTTTTCATTACCATCATTATAAATTGAATCATCACATAACATTAAATTTATGATAACATTAACTTCCTCTTCCCTATTAAATTTATGTTTACATTTCCATCATATAACATTAAATTATGTTTACACTACCATCATCTTACATTAAATTTATCTTTACATAAACATTATCTCACATTAAATCAATTTATGTTTACATTACTATAATCTTAAATTAAATTTTGTGTTTACATTACCATCATCTCACATTAAATTATTGTTTACTTTACATTACAATCATCTTATATAAAGTTTATATAAAGTTTATGTTAACAATTCCATCATATTACATTACCTTTATGTTTACATCACATTCAGCTTGTATAACCGGAAGAATAATTGACTTTCATATTGTACTGTCTTAATATTCATGTTTACAATATTCATGTTCAATACCATCTTGTTTCACTTTCAATTTTTTGTTTGCATAGAAATACACTTCTTTTCATCATTTCGATTAAAAATAGAGGGTAACGAAAGCCCAACAAGACAAAATTGGAAATGTTGCATACTCAGTTTGATTGAGTCTGTTCATGGACAGTAATGGAAAGTGCAAGTTACTGTCCACGCCCCAAGCACCGGCCTAGCAAAATTCAACATTTAATCATGTTAATGGTGAAAGTATGAATTTAGAAACATCCGCATATATGTTCATACGGCAGTTATCATGAAACTTTCAACGTGACTCTTTCATGCCATTCCATGATAAGTTCACCAAGTAAAAGAATGAGTGTCCCCTAACGAGAAAACAATGAGCGCAACTAGATAAAATTGAATTTTGAAAGGGGATCGGAGGTTATGAAGCCTGCATATCACATATATGACGTGAAAAGACAAATTTGAAAAGCAGGCAACGTATCCTAGGGGTGATTTAACATTATTCAAGTAGGAATAATATTGGAACCACCCAGCTAGAAAAAATGCCGAAAAGTAAAAACCTACTTGAATAATGTTGAATCACCCTTAGGATATGTTGCCTGCTTTTTAAATTTGTCTTTTGACGTCTTATCTGTGATACGCAGGCTTCATAACCTCGGATCCCCTTTCAAAATTCCATTTTATTTAGTTCCACCCATTGTTTTCTCGTTTAGGGCACACGCTTTTTATTACTTGGGGACCATACGCCGCTTTTCATGGAATGGCACGGAAGTGTCACATTGAAGGTTCCATGATAACCGCCGTATGAACACATCTGCGGATGTTTCTCAATTCAAAATTTTACTATTTCATGTTTAAATGTTGAATTCTGCTTAAGCCGGTGCTAGCGGGCGTGGACGGTAACTTGCACTTTCCAGTACCGTCCATGAACAGGCTCAATCAAACCGAGCCTGCAACATTTTCAATTTTGCCGTGTTGGGCTTTCTTTAGGGATTCTGTATTTATCTATTTTAAAATACTACAAACACAACAATAATGTCGTGCTGGGCGATCTTTAAGGATCGAAAATATAACATCCCTGATTGAATGAACGGGGCTACTTTTTACAGCCTCCACATGGCACAAACATTGCTGATTTAGCGTCTTACAAAATCTTGCATAAAGCAAGCAAGGCAAAAATGTGTATAGTTTCATCTTTATACACCTTTAACTGATTAAAGTACAAATTTACAAATGTTTTTTAGAAATATGACCGGCTTGTTTATAATAGAGGAAATTCCCTCTGATACCCGTTATTATAATTATTCAAATTAACTAAAATCTTATGACCCGTGCTAATAGATTTCCACGAAAGGCAAAAAAATAATTCTACGTATGCATAATATTAAGATATATTTGATACGTTTAACAAAAACTTGGTAAAATAATATAAAAATAAAAATATTGTACATAAAGAGTGTATGTAATAGATACAGTTAGAGTTTTTCTTCAAAAGTGTCTTACCGATGTAAGAATGCAGTTCGCTAAAATAAGCAACAAATTCATCGAGGCGAAGCCTTTACGTCTGTAAAAAGAGACTTTTGAAGAAAATACGAGTACAATTGTAATTGTATCTAATTTATACGACGATTAATTGTAAGAAAAGATAAATAAATAAACACATTTCATATTAAATAACGTAATCTAAAAGGCTTAGAGCTAAGATATTTGATGTGTAGCATTGCATTAAAGACTAAGTTTCTTCAAATCAAGACCTTGGGGTCGAAATTTGCCGTGCCAATGGAGTCACTTTGTTTAAATAAGTGGGAAAACTCTTTCCCAGCACATTAAGTTTAGAAGACTAAAACCGCTTAAGCCGGTGCAAGGGTTCGTGAAAGTTATACCATTTCCCTTCCTGAAAAAAAACTTACATTAAATCAAGTCAGTTTTTATTTAATTTCTTTGATAATGCTTCCGATGGATCGCTTTTTACCAGGTTTCCATATTGAAAGGGCCTAGAACTTAAACACTTTTGCTTATGAAGCATTCTAAACCACTATCATATTTGTTAAAGTCATTGTTCTTCCCCTCCGCCCCAGGGTCGATATCAAAAAAATCTTCTCTTCTAAAATAATTACGACTAGTCCTTAGAAAATTTTCAAGTATGTAGCAAATCTTAGCCCCATTTGATATAACATGTCAATTACCAGGTTGTTTTTACCTTTTGATTGGCTTCTTGTTTTAGAGCTAAAATATTGGAATTTAGAGCACAAACCTAATATGTCATGCCATTTGAACTACTTTTTCGAGTTGAGCTACAACTATATAATTTGGACCATACGCACAGTTTCTGACTTAGAATTGAAGTTTGACATCAGTTGACCAAGGTTCAATTTTGTGTCAGTCTCAGCTTTTAGTTATAATACAGTGTGATTTCTTTATTCATTATCATCTTTGCAAGCAGGATGGCACATTTAAAGTAACAAGCCATCATGGCAAGGATTACAGAAAGTCTATGGGCTTCTGCATATGTAAAAACATGTAAAAAGTTCATGCTTGAAGTGGTATTTTTTTGTATAAAAGTAACGTTTTATACGGTAATCAGCGTTAAGTTTCGTTATATGGTTATCGTATAACTTTGTTTTAAACGTTAGAGTTTGATACTATTTGACAATGACCATGGCCATCATAACAGTCACATGGCACCCTGAGTCACAAACCATTGATAAATTATAAATCCTTATTAATCCTTGTCATTTAGAGTCATTATAGACAGTTGTGCTATCTAGGGTAATCTTCGTCGTCGTCGTCGCTGTCACCGTCATGCAAAACCTTTGATGTAGCCCGTTATTCAAACATTCAAAGAAAATGTGTCAACATAATTTTGAAATGCTTGCTTATTACCACAAGGTGCAGTTGTTGGGCAGTGCGCATTAAAAGCAGTGTTTTGAGTTACATAAATGCCCTTTATAATTTTTAACAGATGAGCAATAACATTGCATGCGGTGCTCTTTTGTCTCAGACAAATTTCAGAACGGAAATAGAGAATAAGTTAAATAAAAAAAGAAATAAACAAATAATATTGTGATTATATCCTATTCAAGAAGGAATGATCAAACTATCTGAAAAGCAATAGACTGTATAATTATCACGCAAAGATACCGATATCAAATACTTTTTATGTGTGCTAAAATGTTCTAAATTTCATAGCTGAACATTCTATGACAATTTTCATAGGTTTTCTTTGACATAATCCGACGTTATCAACTGTTCATATACTTTGCCAATAATTTAGTTTAATTTGTTTTCAGTTGTGCATGATTTAAAACAACATTAAAGTTAACATCTGATTTTATCATAATACCATGTATTGTTTTCTCCACAGAAACCAAATATGACTGACGGTGACATTTGCATTCATGTAGAAGAAAGCAGTAATAATAACAACGAGACAGGTACAAAAGTTATATGTTACAGTTAGTCATGTTGAACTGCCATAATTGTCCCTTTGCCCTCTCTAGGTTTGTTAGATGCCCCACTTGGCTCCTTTGGTCTGGGTTTTGTTGGACGATAGGTTCATTGAATGCAACCTTCTAGATCTAGTTTTCATATTTTGTTATGTATTATTAAGACAATTTGCCAGTGACGGTTTAGTATTTAAGAAAAATATCAAAAAGAACGTTTAAGATGAGGGAAATATTATATGTAATCAAATGAAGGTATACGAGCTTTTTTCTTCTTTCATCAATGTATTTCCATTTTAGTTGTTTTTCACTTCAAATCACTTGCCCCTCACAGCTATAAGTTCGAACGAATCCCGAAAGGGAGTTTGGATTCGTTTACTTTCATGTTAGGAAGCTATCCAGCTAGCTTATGCAGCGTCGGTGGTTCTCGGTCTCGGGTGCCAGTTCGTATCTGAAGTAATTTACGGAAAAGCACCCAGATTCTTCATTCATCAATAAAGCTGTAATGTCTCCAATAGAGTGTTGGTGCTACTAAAAGACAACAAAATCATCTCTATATTATATGTTATTTTGGTTTTGGAGTGATTTATGTGGATATATTACCTTCCAAGATATTATATCTCCCGAGCCGTTAGGCAAGGGTGATATTTTATCTTGCCAGGAAATATATCCACATATATCACCCCAAACCCAAAATAATTAATTTATTACCCTTCCCATGCCGAGAAAGACTATTTTAAAATAAATCATTGCTGTTTCAATTGAAACGTCAAAATAAGATTCCCTTTAAGATAATCCTTCACCACAACATGACGTCACATAAATACATGAAGTATTTGCTTTCGTACCTAACGAATGTAAACAAGAGAAAAGGAGTAGTCTGTTGAATACACTCTTTTTGTAATTAATATCAAGCTTTGGCGAGGCCTTTTTTGTTTTCAATACTGATGAGAATATTAATCATTACTTTATTTTGGCAAAAAAATTATTTGACACTTAAAAAGTGCTTGTATATCGGAATTTACACAGCGTTAAATCGAACCGTACGCGCATCGCCACAACGGGTAAATTTAGTGTGTATATTACCCGTCTGGCTCGGTAATATCAATTTAAGAAGGTGGAAAAAATCTGGAAGGGTAATAAATTACGTATCATTAGCATTGAAAGTGGGGTCATGAAAAAAAGGGTACATATCTATTCTATTTGATATATAATTATATTTTATTGATATACATGTTGATGTTTGATACTGTTTTTCCCCTTCATTAGACCGTTTACACCAGGGAGAATCAGAGTGTTGTCCTGACTGTACCTGGAGAAAACCTGTAAAGTCGGTTCATAAAATTAAGAGGGGCGATCACATCTGTTTTAGGCCATATTGGTATTCTCCTTACAGACATCACGCAATCGTAACGAACGTAGATTCGACGCAAAAACAAGTGAATCTTATTCATTTCACTCGCTTGGATGGCAAGACTATTACTCGTTCCCTCTGTGGACAGAATTTCAAAATAAAACAAACAGATATGAAGTTTGAAGAAATGAACGGGCTACAGGTAGTCAAATACCCACATTCTAACCCAGAGCAAACAGTTAAAAATGCTGAAGAGGAAATGAGGAACAGTAAGGCGGTCACTTACAATATTTTCACTTACAATTGCGAGCACCTGTGCTATCGATGTACCATTCGGAAAAAGAACAGTAAACAACTGCAATCGCATTATCGTGCCTGCGTTCAGTACTGTTCTTTCTTCTCTGCATGGGCAGCAGGGTGGTTAGATATTTTTCAATGTTTATACTGATGTCCATTATTGATATAGCTCCTGTATATGCAGAATACATTGCGCATGTACTTTTAGAATTTGTTTGCGGTTTACTCTTTTTGTATTGCTTGATCATGTGCCTTCGTTTCCCATGTCAAAACGTGCCTACATTCCAAAGATGCTTCTTTCCCGAAAGATGCAATCGTTGCATTAAACGACATAATATTATTAGATGGTTTCGCTTCTTTGTTTTTGTGGTTATTCAATGGACTTCTTTATATTTAGAAATGTGGCTTATACAATATGAAATAAGTCAAGCAACAATAGTTTTAATTGGACTTGCTATCAGTATAGTCACATTAGTAATCGTCTTTTTGATTCCTGAGGTAGTTTGTTGCTACCGGAAGAAGTAAATTGAGGGTGTTAGGGTGCAATCAGATTAAGATCAACTACTGGACATTTCTTTTCGAGCTTCTTGATAATTCTACGCTTTAAGATTAAACAGACACCAACAGGAGGTCGCCAACTCGTGACCTTCCAATCAGCCAAACAATAGCTAATATTGTTTTAGTCATCAGTTTCTATTTTTAACTTTTGCGGAACCAAATTTCTGAGCCAGATTTTCACAATTTCAACATATGATGGGTGAATAAAATTTGCATTCGGAACTCTTCGTCGATTATTTATAATAATCTTGGAGATAATATGAACTGAAACAAAGACAGATAGTGTTATATGTTTAAAGTGAGAAACAAATGTTTTGTATTTTATGTGATATCCCTTGCAAAATCAAGTATATTTCTGTAATATTATACATGTATTCTGCAAAGAAGTATGTCTGATAATCAGAATCAGTTGAAGAATTAACAGTGACATACAATTATATACTTGAAGTGAATCTGCCCATAATGGAATGTCTGTCATACCATAAACTTTTATGTTGATAGTATCAAACAAGACAACTAACTACAAAAGATTGATATTATGTAATTAAATGTTATTGGTAAGATATTTCATTTCTTTATATAGCGTAGAATTTTATCAACATTTGTTTCGAACAACTACGTTTGTATTTATATAAATAAGAATATCCCAATTATATATTTCAATTGTTTATATAAATATTTGAAAAGTTTTTGGTAAATGAACCGATTTTAGACGTCTCAAACCTTATTTTAGTCTACTTTTATACAGTATGATGTAATAAACAAACTGAACGAACCACTGATTTACTTACGTTTAAAGTGTATAAATCTATGTCTGATGAAAAATTGTGTAAATATTTAAAAACAGCAAAATTACATTGTTTTCATTACCGTATGTTTAAATTTCTCAAAAAGGTTATAACATAAAATGTCTCTATTAATGAATACACATGAATATTGTTCGTAAACTAGAATAAAATGTTCCGGAACAAAATATTTCTCTACTATTCTTGACCTGGCTTATCATTTTTTGGACATGTTCCACTCGATGTCAATAAATAGCAACACACATTTCTTTATTTTAAAGTACTCTGTATCTAATCTGATCATTATATTAACAAAACTTATGCAATTATAATACATCAAATAAATAGCTTTATACACTTTAAATTTTGTTAGCTTAAGCCAAAATACCGTATATGTTATGTTGTTTAAATTCATACTATAGTAATACGCAATATAATCAGTTTGAAAAAATGGCAGAAGCTTCATTTTATTATTATTGTTATTATATTTCTTTTTAAATAATAATGGAATAATCTATTTGTCAAAGAGAAATATATGTTTACTAGTAATTGTTTGTGTATGTATTTTGATATTTTTGTACAGCGAAATCTGCAAGCCTGACTTAGACTTTTTTGCCAAATCAATTGCATTAAATAATATGTGATTGCTATTATATTAGTTGTTTTGTATTTGTCAATAAGGGTAAAATTTAGAAATTTGGTTACAGAAAAGTATATACGTGTAAATCTAACACTTTATATTGTTACATTTATGTAATACTAATTATGTTTTAAAACACAAGATCTATATTCACTTATTTCCCATAATCGCTTTAAAGCAGCATGATTCCAGATTCATGCTTATGTTCATGAAAATGTTTAAGAATGTTTTTGAAAGTAAAATAGTGTGAAGAAAATAAAGAAAGTAATTGATACATTACAAATGGCATTTACAAAAGGGTCAAAATATGCAAAATAATCTATGATACCCCCACCCCCATTTGTCAAGCAGCAGAAAAAAGAGTTAAAATACTGCAAAATCACAATTTATCGCATCTAACATTTATGTACATTTATATTTGAATCTCGAATCTTTTTACTTTTTTTACAATCTTAGTACATTGTCTCAAGTTTTATGAAATTTTATTAACTTTTATGAAATATTTTGGGTCATCTGGAGGCATCCAGCTTTTATAAGATTATTTATCTATATTTCTGACGTTTCGATAGCATATGTAACAAAAATGAAGCACTATCAGCAACCTTAAATAAGATGATTTCATAAGAACAAGCATGAGTACAGTTAACACTTTAATGAGAAAAAAAATCATTTTGGTGATTCTAAATTGTATGAAATGAACGTAAACTTGATTTGTTAAAAAGTAGCTAGGGGTATAAAGAGTTCACGGTTACACAAAAACTGTTTGGTTGAACGTTTAATTTCATTGGTTATCGATAAAGACACATTTATTACGAATATGTTTGAATTAATGATTTCATTTTTAAAGATTGTATTTTTTTGGTTGACAATTGAAATCTTTTTCATAATTATTTTTGTAATAATGATTATACATAAAATGATCAGAATTATTCAGACAATCTTCTCACTTCCCCTCGGAGCGTGCACGGCGGCGCTGGGAAGGCACAGGGCATCGGCAGAAGATTTGAAGAATTGGTGGCAAAAAATAAATAAAGACCAAAACTTGTACCTGCAGACCAGCTGCCGATATCCTGACAGAAGGCGACGGTAGTGGTCTTACAAAGTAGGCAGGACGACGAGGAAAGTCTGTAAAGGTGCCCCTAGCACAGAGAGTGACGGATGGAAAGGAAAACTCTTTGATTGGAACCAACAGCCATTTTCAGCGCAACCTCTTGTTCATATTGTTTCAGGTTACTGTACATTTAGGCTCTTATTGGCCGCCGTACAGTGGCTTACTTTTGGCTTTCATAACTTCGGCTAGTACTTCATGAGAATTGCGTGGAGGTATATTATTATCACTTTGTGCTTTAAAATTTACCCATTTAGGACATGACTTGTTTCATGTCCGGGGTCAATACTCGACAGCGAAAGCCGCTTTTTGTGCCCTACACTGGTAGATGGATCCTTATTTCATTCTTGAAAACGGGGCTGTCATATGAAATTATTGTTATTTTACAAGAATGACTACTCTGTCGAATTTGTTTGATTGTAGTCTTAACATTTGTTTAATTATGTCTCTTTGACCAGTTAGTCATGTCATTTCCCTGTCATCTGAGGTTCTTTGACAAAAAATCAGACGTGTTTGACATTTTGATATAAAGTAGATCTATGTTTTTTACAGACTATAAACTATAATAATTAATAAGGGTTTGGGAATTGGTATTGGTTTTTTAATTCATTTGCTCTTGTAAAATTCAATGTCAACTAAACTAAGACTTATTTTTAATTAAAACACTCGTGGATATAATAAAAGTTATTTCGAAAAATTTTGTACCGGATAGTTAGAATTCATGTTGGCAGCATAATTTCTTACCTTTTAAGTATTTCCTAGAATTGTGATGCACTGATGTTTGTAATTTACAGTAACTAGAGTGCAAACAGCGAACATCACAGTGTACAGAATATTTCATATTTCCACAATTGGTAAATTATGTTTTATATTATATGTCATTGTGAATATATATTTTGGAATATCATGAATATGTTATGTTAAGCATATAGTGTATATTGTTTTATAAGAAAATGGTTAAGTGGCCACTAGATTCAGGACCAATATGATATTAAAATATGCATTTTATGCATACATGATTTATGTAAGAAAGATAAAATACATGGAGTATTCCTATAGACGTATCTATTGATAGAATGGCTTGATGATATTAAGGAAATTGTAACGTATGTATTATACTATATATTTCATACTAATATTTGTACATGTGTACGTACAGGGCTAGATGTATTATAGTTATGATGTATTGTGTAACCTATTGTGTTGCACGTTAAATAGAATTATACCTTGTGTTGGAATTGCAAAGTGTCTACTACAAATTAAATCTACGAACCAGTAACCCTAAATTTTTGTTGTTTTTTACAAAAGGGATAAGAGAAAAAGGGGTTACATTTATATAGCTTAAATATATCAGATGAAGTTTGAAAAAGTAAAGTTAAAGGAAAATTGTTAAAACAATCATTCTGTAACATTGACATAAATGCGCACTTCTAAAAATATAATTTAAAGGGAACTAACATTTAGATCGCGTGATCCTAATTCTAGTTGTGGTATGGATACTACATAGCTTATTGTTACACTAAAACATTCATTCTCTCGTGTTCGTTTTATCGTCATAAAGATCAATTTTAAAGCAATTTTTCCTTGATTATATCTCATGTTTAGATATGATGAAACAATCAAATAATACAAAAACAGTGCAAAAAACAAACAGACGGAGAAACAAACTAACAAACAAACAAAACAAAACAATTTTTTAAACATTTTGATTACAATACTGTAGAGACAACTGGCTGCGATTTGTATTTCTTATCATAAATGTGTTATTTAGCGTATGGTACAAGTTTTTGTTTCTAAGCGAAGATTATGTAAAAAAAATCATAAACGTCGCCGATTTTTAAACACAAATAGACCATTCAAGTATTCAACTGGGTTTACATTTTTGCATATTCGACTCTCATCTTTGCAGTCGGATCGTTCACATCGTTACTTCGGTGTTAATAAAGTGATTTGTGAAATTTAGATTATTTAATTACTACTAAGACTTGCAATAAAAATTTGATTTATAGGATTTGAAATAACCTGTTATCGTACGGTTAATATAAGTTTACCAATAATTCAAGTTTTCATTAAACAAGTGTAATTGTTGAATAATTGAATAATTGATAAGCTAGTATTCCAAATCTAAAATATTACCCTTCAACGATTCAAAATAGTGTGACGAATCCGAAAGGATAAGGAAGATAACATACAAAGAAAATGGCGAAAAGATACAAGACAGTAGATACAGATATAGGTTTGATTTAGATATAAAAGTTATAAACTATGTTATTTATATTTTTTTCTTTTCTTTTTTTTCTTTTTGTTTGAAGGAATAACTAAGAAATAACTAAGGAATTGTTCAATACGATTACCTATAGACTTAAAAGTATCAGAAAATTCAAGAAAAAATATTTCTAGTAATTCATAGGAAATTAATACGGTCAACTGTATTTCTTTTGCATAATAAGGGAGAATACCTGGTATCTGCTAATACAAATGCAATTACCAATGATTTAATGCTTAAATTATGAAAAATAAACTTACTTAAGTTTTTTCTACACGATCAAATAAATATAACAATTAGTACAAAAATATGATGACCTTTAAATAACTTAAAGCAATTTTTACGTAAGACTTCCAGCAAATTTCTCTCACGTGAGAATACTGTTTTTAAAGCCCACTCGATGAAATAAAATTTCATCTTACACACAAACAAACAAAATATTCTCTATATCTTTAATATAACATCAGATATGGATGAATCAAGAATTCCAATTGCTGAAGGTCACCAAATACAGCAAGAGACAGACAGCATGGACATCAGAGGTAAGTGAAAGGTACAAGTCCCATCCCTTACCTCATAACACAATTTTGTACAATAAAAACTTTTATTAGAAACATCCTTCATGACCTCACGCGGCAGTATTCTTGGAACTTATTATATGATACTTAGCTATAATTTGCCACTTGCTAACGAAATAAAGGAAACAATTATGGGCTGTACTAAAACAGGAAATTGTTAGAGGGTATCATTACTATTTTGTCGCCTTGATATAGTATAAGTAACCTGTCGACGTTTCAGCTTCCTTGTGGAGGTAAAACGTCAGGTGTCTTTGTGGTTTTTTTTCTGACACAAGCGGGAATCTGTCCTTACCACCGGCCATCCGTAAGATAACTGAATAGCTTTTTCTACATAAAAGATTTTAAAGTCCCTTGATCACTCGGCCACATAAGTTCTGATTGATCGACAGTTTTCTAAAAATAAAAATTTGTAACTACCAAATCGAGGGCGTGGCGCAAGACTATTCTAACTTGTATTTTGAAATTTTTTCAGGAAATGGAAAAAATATGTTATTTTATTTTGATTTCATTTTTTGAAAAAAAAATCACAATCAATCTTATCAAAAAATAGAAATAAGTTGTGTACATGTTCATTTTTTCAAGAAAAGTGTAAAATATGGAATTTATAGCCTACATGCTAACATAGCCTAGTATTGCACTAGAGAAGCTACTTTTTACAGAATATTTTATTGTGCAAAAGTATTCTAACTGAAACAGTGTGTTGTGGTCAAGATATGGGTATTTTTACAGTGGTCTCCTTAACCCAAGTAATTTTGAACGGTTTAATACACCTAAAAGCTTCCAAAATAAAGGTTAATAATTTGTGCATAATTCAAATAAATATTATTTTTTATTTTTGAATTGGATTTAATTCAGAGAGATGATTTTTGCATGATTGTATTGACATAAAGCTTGTTTTATTCTTCTGTTGTTTTATTGAAATTTACTAAAAGTTAGTACTCAGGAGCACTTACACTTTCTACATCCAGTGAACTTGATTGGCCATAAATTATAAATCTTTAAATGTAAGCAACTTTAATATTCATCATTACTATAAAAAAGTAAATTTCCAGACTGAAAAGGGAAAATTTCTTCTAAAATTGTATAATACTGAGATCTGATTTTTTTTATTCTTTGTACTGATAATTTGAAATGTCATGCAGTCAGTAAAATAAATTAATCTTTACAAGTGTTTGAAATTGATTGTTACACTTGGCATAAATAAATGAGGAATCAAATTTTCTTCATCTTGAAAACAATGAAAAACAGGCAAAAACACATCAGAATATGTTTTAAAACTGTAAAATTTTGTAAAATATGATCATAGAAAAAGTGTCATAAATATTCTTGGAATTTATGACATCATGATAGCTTGTGATGACATGATCAAACTTTGTTTATTTTCAGTTAGAATAGTTAAAAAAGCAATAACTCCTGTCAACAGCATCTTTTATTTCGCTAGACTATTCTAACTTGAAGTTAGCATAGTCTTGCACAAAAGAATATCAAGTTTTTAACTTAAAAGTGATTGTCAAACTATTCTAACTTGACTTAGAATAGTTTTGCACTGAATATATTATATCACCAGATGGAATATTTCCTTAAAATGTGTAAAACTTAAAAATTAGTGGGAAATTAATTATGTCTTTTTAACAGAACATGCATTGAAGGAATTTATACAAGAAAATGTCAAAAAAACATTTTCTGAAAAATAGTTAGAATAGTCATGCGCTGAGCCCTCGAAATGACATTTCTGAAAGAACAAGAAAAATTAAAAAAAATACCCCGAACAACATATTTAATTTGGTAATCAATATTGCATATATAATCCTCATGAGCGATGCAGAATCATCACAGCTTGTCTTTGTCTTGTAGTTATTTTACAACATGTGCACGTTCAATTCCAATCATTTTTTTCATTACAATTCAAATCATTTAGCTATATATCTATAATATTATCACAAGGATTTGTGTGACAATAGTCAAGGTATCAAATGTTCAACTGCTGATAACTTTCGTTAAAAATTGAATTGCATATGATTTAAAATGGAAAATGTTAACATATTATTCATCTTCTACTTGTCACAAAATGTATTTTCCCCCACAGAAACAACAATTATGTCTATAGCCACCGAGGGTTTGCAAGAAACGATCGAAGAGCCCTACGTGACAGGTAAGTAATAAAAACTAATTTCTTCTACAGTGACTTTTCTCACAACAGCAAGTGTCCGATGCTGTGTGACATCTGTAAAACGTATGTCCGTGCTTCATCTGTTTTTTTTTCTCTTATTTTCCGATCTTCTTTCGGGTCCATAAATTGTGTTGAGGATTGAAGTATGATTTAGGCGGTGCTGGGATGCAAATGTAGACAAATGTAATGTCCCTAAATAACAGAAAAAAGTAAGAACTTATGGGCTGTACTAAAACTGTCGGCCATGGACTCCCCGACTTATCACATGTTAAGGAGACAGCTGTCAAAAACTATTTGCAACTACTTACAGGGAAATGGTGTTTCTGAAAGAGTAAGAAGAAACAGAAAATTACTATTCTAAAATTTAGTAATCAATATAGAATTTGTCCTCATGAGCGATGCAGAATCATAAATGGCTGTCTTTGCCTTAGTAGCTATTTTATGAAAAAATTCATGTAAAGTGGGCGATTACAAACATTTTTCATTGAAAGATAAATAATAGACTATCTAAATCATTTAGCTGTTTATTCTATAAAATTATTACCAAGTTTTGTTTAACATGAGTCAAGGTATCAAATGTTCAAATGCTCGTTAAAAATTTATTTGAATATGAATAAAGATGGAAAATGCTAAAATCTCATTCATCTACTAACTCTAACTTTTGTTCCCCACAGAAACAACATTCATGTCTAAAGACACCGGGGATTGTCAAGAAGAGAGCGACGGGAGCAGCCTGTCAGGTACTTAGTAAAATATTCATTGTGACAGTCAATTTTCTCACAACAGCAAGTGTCCGATGCTGTGTGACATCTGTAAAACGTATGTCCGTGCTAATTCTGTTTTTTTTTCTCTTATTTTCCGATCTTCTTTCGGGTCATAAATTGTGTTGAGGATTGAAGTATGATTTAGGCGGTGCTGGGATGCAAATGTAGACAAATGTAATGCCCCTTAATAACGAAAAAAGTAAGAACTTATGGGCTGTACTAAAACTGTCGGCCATGGACTCCCCGACTTATCACATGTTAAGGGGACAGCTGTCAAAAACTATTTGCAACTACTTACAGGGAAATGGTGTTTCTGAAAGAGTAAAAAGAAACAGAAAATTACTAATCTAAAATTTAGTAATCAATATAGAATTTGTCCTCATGAGCGATGCAGAATCATATAGCTATTTTAGGAAAAATGCACGTAAAGTTGGCGATAACAAACATTTTTTCATTGAAAGATATATGATAGACTATCTAAATCATTTAGCTGTTTATTCTATAAAATTATTACAAAGTTTTGTTTGACATTAGTCAAGGTATCAAATGTTCAAATGCTCGTTAAAAATTTATTTGAATATGATTAAAGATGGAAAATGCTACAATCTCATTCATCTACTAACTCTAACTTTTGTTCCCCACAGACACCGATGATTGTCAAGAAGAGAGCGACGGGGGCAGCCTGCCAGGTACTTAGTAAAATATTTATGGTGACAGTCAATTTTATCACAACAGCAAGTGTCCGATGCTGTGTGACATCTGTAAAACGTATGTCCGTGCTAATTCTGTTTTTTTTCTCTTATTTTCCGATCTTCTTTCGGGTCATAAATTGTGTTGAGGATTGAAGTATGATTTAGGCGGTGCTGGGATGCAAATGTAGACAAATGTTATGTCCCTAAATCACAGAAAAAAGTAAGACCTTATGGGCTGTACTAAAACTGTCGGCCACGGACCCCCCGACTTATCACATGTTAAGGAGACAAAAAATATGTGCAACTACTTACAGGGAAATTGTGTTTCTGAAAGAGTAAATGTCCGATGCTGTGTGACATCTGTAAAACGTATGTCCGTGCTTCATCTGTTTTGTTTTTAATTTTTCGGTCATTCGGGATCATTATTGTTAAAAGATTTAAATTTAGTTGAATATTGAATTATGATTCAAGCGGTGCTGCGATGCAAATTATGTTGCATACTTAAATGCATTTAAATGTATGCTTAAATACTTCGACATTAAAAATGCGATATTTTACCCCTTGAAAACGGAACAAAGCAACAACTTATTGGCGGAACTAAAACTGTCGGCCTCAACAAAAAATACTAGATCTATTCTAAAATCTAGTAATCAATAAAGATGAGACTAATCAATAGCTGCATTGGTAAGAAGCTTTTTTAAGAATTGTGCAAGTACAGTGGACGATAACAAACATTTTTCA
The DNA here is from genome assembly GCF_026571515.1 of Ruditapes philippinarum. NCBI lineage: Eukaryota > Metazoa > Mollusca > Bivalvia > Venerida > Veneridae > Ruditapes > Ruditapes philippinarum. The sequence continues at coordinate 212,155 of NW_026856776.1, read as the reverse complement.
TTATATGATATATTATAGACTATACAAATCATTTAGCTTTATATTATATAAAATTATTACAACGTTTTGTTTGACATTAGTAAAGGTATCAAATGTTCAAATGCAAAAATTGAATTAAAAATGATTTAAGATGGAAAATGTTAACATCTCTTAACATCTCATTCATCTTCTGACTATTACTAAATGTATAGTTTATTACGTTCCCAACAGAAAAAACAAAATTAAAGCCTGAAGCCACCGATGGTTGTCAAGACAAGAGCGACAAGGGCAACATAACAGGTACTTTAGTAAAATCGATTTTCTGTGTCAGTCAATTTTCTCACAACAGCAAGTGTCAGATGCTGTGGTTAAATCTGTAAACGTATGTTCGTGCTTCATCTGTTTTTTTCTGATCATTCGGGATCATTATTGTTAAAGAATTAAATTGTGTTGAATATTAAATAACGATTCAAGCGGTGCTAGGACTGCAAATAACGTTTCACACTTAAATGTATTCAAATGCATACTTAATGCTACGACATGGAAAAGCGGCAATTTGCTCCTTATAACGGGATAAAGCAAACAAAAATGGGTTGTACTAAAATTGTCGGCCACGGACGCCCCGACTGTTCAGAAGTTAGGAAGCATCTTTCAAAAGACAATCTTTGCAACTTCTTACAGGGAAAAAAGATGTTTCTGAAAGAGCAAGAAAAAACCCAAAGAAAATTATCTAGATCTATTCTTAAATCTAGTAATTAATATAGATTCAGAATCATCTAAGGCTGTCTTTGCTTAGTAGCTTTTTTAAGAATTATGCAAGTAAGGTGGACGATAACAAACACCTTATGGTATACTATAGACTATTCAAATCTTTTAGCTGTATATCCTATGCAATTTTAAGAATTTGTAGAATTCTTAAGTTCAAAAAGGACCATAGTCGTGTCAAAATCTCTTTTAGAGTAATGAACCTTGGACAGTGCCCTCCTATTACGCTCTCAAATCAGTGTGTTAAGATTCGACCAATTCCTTTCAGTAGTTTTGGAAATACAATCTTGCACACAAATACGAAACTAAAATGTGACGCCGACAACGACACATAGGTGAATACAATAGCTCTCCCTACCCTTCAAACAGTCGAGCAAAAACAAGAGATTTTTAGTTAGTCAGTCTTAAATCTTAAATGGCGATATTTGACTGCCTCAAATAGGACACCATAGAAACAGACGGAAAGTTGTAGCGAACTTGATAGTGCAACTCGGGAGTAAATTTAGTTTGTCAGAAAAAGAATAAAATAAATTGGATGATCAAAGAAAAAGCTCAAAACCATGCGATAATCATTAATCGATTGGAAGACCACGAGAAAGTAACTAGCTATGAGTGGATATCAGATCTTAATGCGTGGCGTTATTTAGGAGCTTTGACGTATATCCGCGCTTCATCTGTGTTTTTCTTAATTCCCGAATTTCGACCTTCCGGGATCACTTACGTTCAAGCTTTAAGATATATTGCACACATCACTATCTTGTACAGTCTCAATAAAACCATGTCTGCAAACTTTTATTTTTTACTTTGTGTATAACTAAAATACATGTTAAATAATGTATGAAACCTTTCCAGTATCTTGTCAATGTTTTACTACTTTTAATAATTAGGTTAATAATAAAAATAATTACATCGTTCTTATAATCCTATTGTTTTTTCTTTACCATTCATTTTTTTATTTGTCTTTTTTTTTCTTCTTCAACCAAATAAAACACACCACCATTTGCGAAAGACAAAATATCAACCATTACTTTATTATATTTAAATTATGAAAATGTACGATTTTTATGTGGTCTATTTCCCAGTTCGATTTTCTGTTTTCTTAAATATGTTCTGTTTGACTTTATTTAGCTACAGCTAAAACAACTGCACCCCTGATAACAAGCAGTCCTACAGACGGATTAAAATGTTGTCCTGGTTGTACCATTAAGGTATCTGTTACGAGCATTGATGACATTAACAAAGGAGACCATATTTGCTATCGACCGAGTTGGTATTCTCCTTATAGACATCATGCAATTGTAGAAAATGTTAATGTGGATGAAGAGAAACTGGATCTAATTCATTTTGCTCGCCGAGATGGCAATGTTAATCGTTCCTTCTTCGGAAAGAATTTCAAAATACAGAAAACAGGTAAAAGGGTTGGAGAAATGAACTGTTTGAAGGTGGTTAAGTACCCATATGGACGATATAGCCAAGATGAAACAATTGATAATGCTACAAAAGAAATGAACAAAGGAGACGAGGTCACTTACAACATTTGTACATACAATTGTGAGCACCTATGCTATAAAAGTACCGTTGGTATAGAGAGTAGTAAACAAGTTCAGTCGTGTTTTCGCATATGTGGATTATCTGCCCAGTCCTTGAGTATCATTGTTGCATGGCTATTTCGATATTTCGCAAAGTTCATAATAATACCGATTATTGATATCAATCCTGTAATTGCGGAGAGAATTGCAATAGCATTATTTACATTTGTGAGCATTTTACTACTTTTGTACTGTATTCTTAAGTGTTCTCCTTGTTGCAAAAATGAAAATGAAGCGTGTAAAAACTGCTGTCCCAAACGATGCAATCTTTGCATTAAACGACACAATTATGTTAGATGGATTCGCTTTTTATCTTTTGTTGGTTTACAATTGCCATCCTTATTTTTAGAAATATATTTCATAAGAAAAGGAAACCGTCAAGCTGCGGTACTTCTCACTGGACTAGCCTTCCTATTTGTCACTTTGTGTACCATCAGTCAAGTGCCCAAGGCAGTTCGCCTCTACCTTACCAAAGGCAATTATTTGGATGGCAAAAATGATGAGGATAAAGGACACTAATGAGCATCAATCTGGAATCAGCTTGTCAATCAGCTTGTCATTACTTTATTTTATTTTATTTTATTTACATCTATTACATTTAAATCCTGCAGTTGTAGTGACTTTTTAGGTATATACATTCCTTTTGTGTACGGCCATTGTATGTATGATGTATGTACTTATACAATTGATAGAAATCTTGCAAAGTATGGTATATTTATCTTTTAAATATTATGCTGTACTGCTCTGTTACACTTTTTTGTTACACTTTGTTATATATATACATACATATTTTTACGACATGAATGTACATTCTATTAAAAAATAATTGTTTTACATATATAAAAACAACAAACATATTGCATGTTGACAATATCATTATTGTCCCCATGTTTTGAAAATAACATTTAGTGTTAGTTTGATCATGTTAATCAGTCGTATTATTTCTTTTGTGAGGTGGCTTCTAATAAGAGTGATTGTTGTTGTTGTTGTTGTAGATAGTATCGGACATACTAATTAGTCATCAACTTAAATTTTAGTGCAACATTAACATGTTTAAGATTATCCTCGTTCGCTGTCAAGACTGATAGATCGGACGTCAAAATATTATTCTAAAAGCTAGAAGAGTTTCACTTTGTTATTTGATTTAGGGAAACAATATATGAGAAACTATTTTGGAGGCACCAAAGCTATCATATTTTTTCAACTACTTATTTTGGAAGACAAAAATGACATTCTTATTGTATTTAAAGCTTTAAAAAGAGAAATAATTCAAAACACATCAAACTAAATATTTTGTCAGCATCGAAAACTTTTATCATCAGTAAGTACGTTACGTGTGGACATCTATAGTCCTTTTTAAGATGCGGTCCATTGCTATGAATAATAGACCGGAAACAGTATTTTCTCACGTATATATTCACTCTACCAAAATGATACAATGTTACAATGTTTTCAGTCTTATAATTTTTAAGTATTATATTCATGTCTCTTTTACTGAGAGAAATTATATATTTGTACTTACATGTATTTTCAATATTTTCAATCTTGTCAAACATGACTTATTAATGATCGCATGTCTGATTGATGTATCGTGTCTACTTGTATATAGGAACAATAATAATTATGTGTATTTGACTATTAAAACGACAAATAAACAAACAATCAAGTACCCATGCTGTTACTTCTTATCTCATAAAAATTGAGAATTGTGATATCAATCAAATTTCAGGTATATTCGCTACTTTATTTATGACCTTAACATTGTTAAAATTATTTTTTAAACTGAGCAACTAACTATATCGAAGATGCAATTACTGAAAATTTTCCATTCAGTTTGTTAAAGAACTTTACCTTTTAATGCAACACAATGTGCGTAACAATTGTCTTAAACAAGTCTTAGTTTTCAGAATGAAATAAGCTACATTCAAATATTCCAAAGGACATTGCTTACTGCACAGGAATAATTTTTTTTGAATCAAATGCTAATGAAATTAAATATTGGTTGTAATAAAAGAACGTTGACATGTTATATTGTCAAATGAACGGTTTGAAGATGCAATCAGTGTTTTTTTCTCATTTCACTGGGAAGAGGCCTTATTAATATTTCAAGTAAACTAATATGGCTTTAGAATAGTAAAATCACCAACAACACGTGAATATAAATTATATTTATTATGAACGTTACGGTTTACGCCATCATAACGATATATACTAAATTCTAACACTCCACGTTATTTTGTCAATATAGACAAAGAAGAAAAAAGCCGGTGTTAAACTGCCAATAAACACTGGTTAGGGACTACTTGTATATGCGGCTGTTATGTTTTCACCCTGGATTATATAGTTTACAACGCCTTTTAGAGCAACAATAAAAGCATTTTTATTTATATTTTCAGTTCTTATAATGTTTTCTTTTCAAACAATACCGAAATAATATCTCACATACACTAACACCACGTAAAATATTTGATATATTTTCAATGACATTTCTTATTAATGGACCGAGATGCATACAAAATGTATCATGGTTGTGAAACAGAAAAAAATATAAGACCAAACATCGACAAGGCAGAGTGGCCTTTACAGAGGGCAGCCCCGACAAGTTTGGCTGACCACCGCAAAGGCACACATCAGGGCACAATAGGCGGGACATGAATTTGGCGAATAAATTTTCAACTAAATAGGGAAGTAATAGTAAAATAAGACAGGTGTATTAAATTGTCAAGTGGATATCTATAATTAATAAATGTCATCCATGTTATTCTTTAGCAGTTTTAGATTTGATTTAGAAATGACAAGATATAACTATGGAACAGAATTAGTGCATTTATTCCATCTTGCTTGATGATATTGGGACTTACATTATGCTTGCTTCCATACTTCTTTATGACAATGGGAACCAACGTTTTGCCGAACACAATTTGCATTAAGATTACTTTATGCACTAGTATGTAATTGCAACTTCATGTGTTCCTTTCTGAACCATCAAACTCACATATTAAAACATGCTATATGTTTATTTTCATCTTTTATTTAGGGCGGCGTATTATGTTCGGTGTTTAAAAATAACATTATTTGCTTGTTCTTGATATAACTAGATGTAAATGGCAAGTTCCTGTCGGTACCTTTAATTTGTTATAAATCTGCCACTTACGTTGTCAACACTATTTCACAATAAATAATTGATTTTGATCAATACTTGGCGAATTCGATGTGTCTTAGCATTCATGTTTCCATATATTCACTGCTTACAAATACAATGCAATACATGACCACTGCGCATCGACAACGAAGATGACAACGATAGTGATATTATAGTCGCATGTTACAGTACGCACTAAGCAGTTGACAGTAATCATAATGCGAGTTGCAATATTTTGTTTTCATATTATGACAGCAGGTGTCGCTTTGTCGGTACATCCCGATATTTTTCGGATGGTCCCGCTATTTTTGCACATGGAGTCCTCTTTATGTAGGGGCGTATACCGTACAGTGTTAGTTGGGGGCTGACATGTACGTGAAAAACAATAGAAAACGATGCGACAGGGGAAAAGTGCGTGTTTTTGAAGATTCAGCATGTAATACGTACTAAGATGTCTCTTTTAACTCATCCTACAAGTGGCAAAACACCTCTTACACATTGTTTATACACCTTTTTCAGTGTGTGCCGAAGTCATATGTACAATAGTGAAATTGAATTTAAAGATTGATTCAAAGTTGATATTTGAAAATATTGATTGTTGCTTCACAATTTGTTTGTAACACAAAATAAATAACATTTGGCTCCACACACATACACACACATATTTTGCTTTAAATCCCATATACGTACACTATAAGTGGGCACTATGAATATAGTGTTATTAAAATAATATGGCAGTTTTTTTTAGAAAGGCACAACTTTACTTGACCCGTAATAAGGAATGCAGATTCCCATACATTGTGTGTATGTGTTTTTATTTAAATAAGACATATTCAGTAAGAATCTTATATATTTCAATAAATTGCTGTAATAAAAATATATTAGTGAAAGATCTGCATAGTAAATCTTTAAGCACAAATTGATATGAATGTGGTGATGTGTGAGGCGTGTCTGTGACACAGTAAATTGATGACTTATAGGCCCATTTGGCAGTGTACTATAATTGTACACATATATGCTCATTATTTGTAATTGGCTAAATATGTACATGTCACAATAATAAACAAATTCCTTCTTTCCTTATTATATATTATACTGCGTAACACACCTATTCGCCACTATTAGTGACTCTGAGACATTTGAAAGGTTAAGAGGCCAATAAAAATTGCCTTTTATGTTCAAGTCATTAGATAAACACCTTTGCAACACCTAGGCAGGTGCGTAACAACTGGATGACAGCATTAGGGAGTACACTATGACCAATTTTGCATGAAACTGACACGTATATATTCCATCCCAGCTCATGAACGTATCTTTTGGCTGAGCTGCGGCTTAAGCCAGGGCCTGAATCCGCCACTGTATAACTGCACCATTAAATAACTGTTCACGAATATATTTTTCTGTCAGACTGCATATATATATATAAAATTATATTGCATAAACTTTTTCTACTAATATTTATATTCTTTCCTGGACAATTTATATATTTAGTGCTTGGTACGTATTTATATATATACGCAAAATGGTCACCGCAGTTTGTGTACGGAAAATACCGATGATAGGCGAAATGTGAAAAATTCCGTTGATCTCGATAACAGAGTTCTCGCCCCTTAACAGTTCACACTCGTTAGACATTGTTTAAATTGTTAATATATTGTAAGATGATCAAACATAATCCACAAAGCATCAGACACCGAGCTTTATTTAGCATAAACACTGAATAATGGAAATAAGCAAAAGCTAATAGTTATCACGCCATGCAAGCGATAAATCATATAAGTCACACGTAAACAAAATCCATCGTGTAATTTAAGGTGTACAAAAAGTAGGGAAGAAGAATAGTCGATTTTAAATCACTTCTACATAAAAGTAATACAAAAAGAACTAAACCGTATATAGTTTGTAAAGAGCATGAAGAAAGGTAGCTTATACATAAAGTTATATGACGTTAACATTTTAATATTCTAAAACAGTACGATGAATGACTTGTGCAAGTTTAATAGTTATCACTCAATGATAGAATTAGTCACTACGAACGTTTGAATGAAATAATGGCAAATAGAATGCAGCTTCATGCAATGTTAAGATATCATAAAGCAAGATGGAATCAAGCATAATGCAAGTTCCAATGTCATCAAGCAAGATGGAATCAAGCATAATGCATGTTTAAATATCATAAAGCAAGATGGAATTAAGCATAATGCAAGTTCCAATGTCATCAAGCAAAATAGAATAAATGCATTAATTCTGTTCCATAAATAACTGCTGTCGTCTTCACTTTTATTTAGAAATAAGATTTATTTCAAAGGGAAGGAACTTTTCTCATTTGTCAACTAAAACATGACTTTATCAATAAGATAGACAATATTAACCAATTATTCCAATTTCAAAGCCCAGACACATTTAAGGTTATAAAGTTAAATTGACATTCATTGCGTTATTACAGTCAATTTTTGTATACACATGGTTATGAAAAAGAGAATAATGAAGGAAACGTGGTAAACAAACATTTAAATCATATGATATCCAAAATTTGGCGATACACATTCTGTATTTAGTTAATTACCTTCAAAACGGACATTCAGAGGTAACAAGCTGTAACTTCATACTGGTGCAGGGAAGAGCTCTATTGTTGTCTGCGCATGTGCACCGGAAGGCGAAAACACGAACAGGCGAAAACACGAAACCGCGAAAATACGAAAACATGAGGGGACGAAAACACGAAGGTCAAAAGATATTCATGTGGAAGGTGCATCGCAATTTTTTTATTGATAGGCAGTTACAGAATAAAACATGATTCACCATGACCAAATTGCACAATATACCAATTAACATGAAAACATTTAATTCGTAAGCCTTTTCTGTTATGTCATTTATGGTCGAGTTCACAGACATAAGGTTGTATTTTATACTTTCATGTAATGTTAAATCGTATGAATTGACATTTTTTTTGCTTCTTTAATGAACCTTCCGCGTTGATAGCTTTTCCATATTAAGAAATTATTACAAATGAAAGTTTTAAGCCTTATACTACAGTTCCATAAAGGTAGATTGAAAACTGTGTTATAGAATTTGTTTAAACTTTGAAATTAGCTTGGTAACAGATACATTGTAAAGCTGCGTTAAAATGTTTTTAAAAAATTAAACTTAAGAAAAGAGTACTAAGAATTTAAAAAAGTGTACTAAGAATTTTAGAAAAGTCAAGATTCAAGTAATAATTTACATGTTACTTGCGATTAATGACTGATTTTGCAGTTATCAATATTTCTCTACTGTTTTCCATTATTTCGATATCTGTTTGGCAATAATTGACGTGGATTGTAAGTGCTTTTTGCAATGAGTAAATCACTTTCTTTTTTCACTTCACAATATTTTACTTTTTAATACATTTCCAAATTTTTCACGAAAATTGCTATGAATCTGGAGGAATGCTGCTTGAAGCGAAAACTTGGATACAAAGCAATGAGTATAAAGTTTCTTACTCAATAAAACAACGACTTGCCCCTGACGGGACTTGAACGATGAACCCACGCAGCCAGCAATTCTTAGACCATAGTTCAAAAGTAATTGTGTAAATATGGCTTACAAACCTTTTAAATTTCTATCTTCATTATAGACAGTTCCAACAAAAAGTGTAAGCTTGAAAAAGTCTATTTCACGAATTCAGAAAGTTAATTAAGTAGTAGGCTTACAAATCTGCCTATTCTTACCAGTGTCAGCACTGTCGGTTGTTCAAGTTTAATATAGAAAATAATTTGGCAAAAAATGCCCCCAGGAACTTAATATTCACAAACAAAGTGTGAAATGTATAATGCTTTTAAAACGCTTTTGAAACGTTCATGTTTTGCAGAAATGAAATAATTCTTTTATATACATAAAACGAAAAGTAAACTCATTTAATTGCGAACTTAAAATGACGATAGCTTATCACCCGCTTGATTTGCGTTACGTTGCGTACTATATCTGTTAAAATAGCCTCCTTAATAATTACTGTAAGGAAATGGCATATTTTTAAGTCTGTCCTTTCATGAATACGGACAAACAGCTTTTTGTCCCTTTCTCCTATGAGAAGGGGGAATTCTATGATGCGTGTATGTGGTCGCATTGTCACTTTCCTACCATTATGTCCTCGATGCGTGTATGTGGTCGCACGAACGAAAATCTCGTAACAAATGACGTTTTCAAAAGTGTTTTGGAGAAGAGTCCTGATGCTTAATCATAATGTTCTGTAAAAAGTAAATAGTGAAAAGAAGTTTTAAAGCCTTATTAAGACTATGTTACTTTTAATTAAAGTCTATTAAGGTTTTTTTTTACTTTCAATTAGGAGTTAAAATGCCTACAAATATTTCTTCCAACAAGGCTTTTAAACTTTTAATTAAGAGTTAAGTAACAAAGAAATGAAGAAGCTTATTTAAATTTAAAAACAATATATTGTTATTATGATAAATAAGCCTATTTACTACTTTGTTATTCTTAATAAAGAGTTTTAACAGCCTAATTTTACCAGAAATACTTGTATGTCATAATTAGGAGTTCAGAAATAAAATCTTAACAAGACTTTGCAAAATAAAGGACTTTGTGAGTCCAAATTAGGACCTTAAAAATCCTAATTTAGAGAAATTATGAGAAATAAAGTCTAAATTTGAAAGTAGTTATAAGGATTTTATTTCTCTTTACATGCTTTCTTTTATAAAACTTATAATACGGACACACACACATGTAGTTAGGGTACCTAACTCATAAAAAGGAATTTGTACAATTCTGTAAGGTAAGAAGGGGAAAAGTAATTTTGAAATAACGCTTCGTGATCATATTTGAAATTATCTATACAAGTTCCAGGCTGGACACATGTATACAGGAAATTATAGCCTGAATGAGATAAATATGACCCGAGCTAGGCGTTAGCCGTCAGCAACGCTATGTTCTCCTATATATCCCGTTAGAAAATGCAAATTTTGAAAACTCGGCTTATAAAGTTTTGGAAGCCAAACCTATTATGGAAGGAGATTTTGTAGTAAAGACGATTCTGGAGGCAGGGATTGGTCCCACGCCGATAACCTGTGCCAAAAAATCAAATTTTGCAAAGATAAATGGTATATAAAAGTATTGTGTAAATCCTATAATAGTGGACCATTTAGACACCGATGGGTATCACTGTTACCTGTTCCTGGGAGAGATCTTGGTATTCTGTCCAAATGTTAGACACTTTCGAATAGTCACAGAAAGTGGCAAATAGATGTGTTACATAGTACACAATATTTAACTATCTTTGTTTTTCCATTTTCTTTGGGAAAGCCTTATAATTAAGAAATTGAAAATAATGATTTGTAAATTTGTAAAAAAAAGGTGGCGAGTTTTATAAAGATAATATAAAAGGAATCACGTTTTAATAACTAGTTTTATTACGATTTATATAGAGATGAAATGATGGTCATTTGCTTTCATAAATTTTTTATGGCAGTTATATTTTTTAATAAGATTTAAATTGTACTGACCTCTTTGGTGATAATCTAAAATTCATCGATGGAAAAAATATTCTTATTGAATATATGTGTTTGATTTTTTTTGTACAATAGAATGGCAGTAATTTAATAACACTTTATTAAGGAAAATCGTCTATTATTAAGATGAGTAAATTGATTAATTTTATCAACAGTCGCAGATACATTGGTATGTGCGCTGTTATTTTGTAAATGCTTACTATTAAACTATTTAAAAGACCCGGCAAACACTAATCTATACAAAAACAATGTGATGTTAAACCATCCAATATGTACCATAAACAGCACTAGAAAGTCAATGAAATAACACCATTTTCAACCTCACATTTCAAAATTTCTCAGTCTATGAGAGTGGACACCCCTCCCATGCCCACCTCAATTACATATATTTTCTTAATTCCATATCATCTAAATATTTACAAAAACATTACTGCACACATATGTAAGCAAAGTATATTGCCACTCATCATAAGATGAGATGGTCACATGAACAAGATGTTGGCCCATTATTCGAACAAGCGCTATTTTTGCCTGTAGCATTTCTTTTGTCAAAATTTTCCACCCATTTGTCCTCCCTGCCCCCCCCCCAGGAAACCATGTTCTGTATTACAATAGTAACAATTACAATAGTAACATGGGAACGTCCTGTCAGAGTGTAACTGTTTCAGCCGCCGCATGTTCTCGGTCCTTTGCGTCAGACTAATAATAAGTAACCGTCGAGGTGTTCCGATTGCGATTTCAGGCTGTAGAGTTAGTACTGAATAATAATTGCCGGAGACTCCGAGTGTATAACACCTTTCTATTGCAATAATAGTTCAAAAAGATATAACGACATTTAGCACTACGTGAATTAGTTTATAGTACAGTGTGAATTCACTTCATTTTTACTTCAATCGAAAGTCAAACTACACAATATATGTACATCTCTTCACCTGGGAGGTATCAGTAACATGTTCCAGCCTGGTGCAAACAAAATAAATTCCAGTTTGATATGCAAGAACACTTATCTAGTGATAATGCAAAAAGTACTGAAAATATTTCTATGAAACTTGAATTATGAGTAGATGGCAGTATGGAGATTGTGTATCACAAATTTTGAAAAAGATTGGTTGCCATGGCAAAAAATAGGCTTAAAATATGGCATATATAACAATATTTGTGATAAGTCAAAAAAGCTGAACATTTTTATAAATTTCAAAATATAGATAGATGGTAGTATGGAAATTATACACATCATTTTAATCTTGACTATAGGATGTATATTGAGAGCTGTCATACTTAACAAAGGTCGGCAACCTCGTCAAGATTTCTGATCCTAGTTTTTAGGCTTTTCTATATAAGTTCTTTATTTCTTAAGGTATTTATTTCAAACTTCAAACATAAGTTTCTGATCATCAACCACATCATATGTGACAATTTAACTCTAGCACAAAAATTATCAGAATTGCTTCCCTTGAACTTACATGAAAAAATGTTGTTTTACTTCTTAATGTATCTTCCTCAAACTTCTTATTATCACTCAAATCATTTGTGAGAAGGTTCAATACTCTAGCAAGACTATTTCCAGAATTATTTTCCCTTTGAACTTAAATTTTTTCGAGAAACTGGTATATTTTACTACAACTTCTTCATTACTTATAGGATTTACTTCAAACTCCCACATCATAATAATATTACAATGTTTATAAATCGAGCATCCTTATTTCCAGAATTATCTCCTCCTTAAACTTTGAATTTTTCTTATTCATTCTTTTAACTTTCTTTTACTTCGAATTCAAAATAAACATTCATTATGAGCAGCTTCATTACTAATTGTTCTTTGTTACACTCACATCATGTATGAAATCTTGGATATTTATTTCAAGAGTTATCTCCTCTTTAAGAATTTTGCTTTTAAAAAAGGTTATATTTTGGTAACAGGGATGTTTAAAAAATTAACTTTAGAGTGTCCAACAGTTTGTCTGTTCATCAAAACTGTTTCCTGTGATCACTTTTAAAGAACCTTTTGTGATCACTTTTAAAGAACTTTTCCAACAAAGTTTCTTAAAAAAGAGAAAAATTGAAACATTAGTGAATGGCCAATGGCCTTTCAGAATGTTGTTGGGGTTCTAACCGGTAGGGGACTTATGGATTGCTTGCAATACTATGATAATTGCTTGTTAAATTATCGCTTAGTATCACACGAATTAAACAGAACTGACAGTAGATATGTTTATCCTTTGTCCTACCAATTAGTCCCAGATGTTGATTACGAGAAATTTTGGCCTCGCGAAAATATTTGACTTTACAGTACATAAATTAATGCACAAATGAATACTGTACATTAGTCACATGCAGGTACTATGCAATGGACGAAAATAATCGCATGAAGTATCTATGCATGAAAAAATTTATCTATGATAAAAATGATCATAAGAAATGTCTCTATGCAATGGACGAAAATGATCACATACTGTTTTTCAGAGTTTGAATTTTTCACTTCGTTACTGCCTGAAATAAAGTCAGAGAAAAGCAAGAGAACAAAATAACCTCCCACCCGTCGGCACGTGCATGCCGAGGGAATCAAAGGGTGCAGCCGAAGATTTGGAGCTTCGTCGGAGTTTGCTTCACCAAGGTTACGCTAGCAGGTCAACATCTGAGCAGGTCAAACTACTACTACAATGCATTTGGAAGTTAAGCTACTCTCGCCTTCTACGGACCAGTTGCCGATGCTCTGTCTGAAATCAAGGAGAGTGGCAAGGGACGACAACGAAGGGTACCTGGGTGAGCCCCTAGTCCTCAATGACGGATATTAGCTTTGCACCAGCTATCATTCTTTATTTGACAGGTTACTGTTTATTATGGTGCTAACTGAACGCTGTACCTAATTCATATTTTGGTTGTGACCCTCATTAAACATAAATGTTATTCATTCAATGAAGAAAAAACCCAACTTAAACTTAATTAAAACTCAAACTTAATAAAAAAATCTTCTCGCCAAAGGCTCGTTTCAGACTGTTTTATTCAACTCGTTCAATAAATTCGATACAGAATCGACACTCATTTAATTTCCTTTATTTATAAATATTGGGCAATCACTTTTAATCATATTGGTTGCTAAAATGTCACATGAATCGTGACAAATTCAAGGGGAAAATTTGCTGTAAATATTAGAACGAAGTTCTCCAATCTGTGCAAACAATGAAGGGGAGATTATTTCGTGAAGATTGTGATGATGCGTCGTTAAAATAACCTACAACGTCATTTCAATTACGTACTAACGTTTATGACGTCATTACGTTAACAACCAAATCATTTAACGACGCCAGTTTGTGAAAAACTGCAGCTAACTTCAGCTGTCATCCTTTATTATTGAAAAATACCAGAATGGACATTGTATATCAGCCTTCATTTATCTTTTCGCAGAACGGAACTCTGATGTAAGTTTATCTTAATTTAATTATTGCCGATCATAAAGTAAATGGAGAAATTTACAGATGGCATTTTGAATATTCCTTTGTTGAAACTGGGTTAGAACCATAGTAACGTATTTTACCTTTTAAAACATAAAGCAGCATGCCAACAGATTCATGCTAATTTTCATTAAAAGTTTGTGTAATATTGTGAAGGAACCAAAAGACAGCAATTTACACATTATCAATGGCACTTACAAACAACGTTAATTGCCAAAAAATGACCAAAATATGCATATATAGCCTTAACTGCGTTAGTGACGCAGTAGAAATATAGTTGTAAATACTGTAAAAACAGTCATTAATCGCAAATTATATGTAGAATATTATTTAAATCTTGAAACTTTTTTTAATTTCCTTACATCTTAGTACATTTTTTTTTATTTTATTGAAATATTTTGACTCATCTGGAGGCATATAGCTTTAAGTTAATTAAGACAATTCACTGCAATCGTTACAAAAAGATGTTCTTAAATATGATGGGTCGATTATAATTTGTTCAATTACTTTAATTTGCAGAACCAATCGGTTTGTTGAGTTTCGGAAGCTGTGTGAATTATTTGCTAATGAAATTATAAAAGGACGAGATCCTTCAGCAATGATATTAACCAAGATCACAAAATTCCCTCCTCTTAGAGGTAATAAATATTTACCATTTCATTTTTGTGTTTTTTAATATTATTTTTAATGAAGATTTATCTTTAGTATATTGTTTAGAGTATGTATTGATTAATATAGAGTATATCCATACATATGTACATTCTTTACTCAATATTGATTAATAAATCTGGAGTATATTCACGCATGTGTGCATCCTTTTTTCAATATTGATTGATTGATCTAGAGTTTATTCCTGTATGCATACTTCCTTCATCAAATATTGATTAATCAACAGTTTATCCGTACATGTGTTTTACTTTTTTAATTTATATTGATTAATCGAGGGTATGTTCATATATATGTGAATGTTTTTTTCTTTATTGAATATTGATTATTACAGAAGTATTCGTGTACACTTTCTTTAATTTTAGTAAAAATGTTCCTGTACACATACTTTCTTTATTCAGTTTGGAGTAAGCCAATGTACATTCGGATATACATTTATATTAATTATTATCATCTGTCGTGTATATTAATGTACACTTTCTTTATTTAATATTTATGTGACTTTCTGTCTGTGTTGTCAAATCTCTATCTTGATTTTACTTTGTGACGAAATTTTTCTAAGCAATGATCTTCAGTTCAAATGTCCAAAGATAATTCCGTTCATATTATTTCATAGACGTACTATTATTGTTATATTGAGACCTACTTAAGTTTAATTCTATCGCATTTTTATGCCGTCATAGTGTATTTCAAACAGTATTCCTTAAAAGTAAACGACCGGAAGGAAACTTTTTTTTAACTTGTGACTTATGTTACAGATGTTCCTCTGTTGAACGAGGCTTTTGATCTACTGAAAGATTCTGCATTTGAATATCATATATCTCGTGAGAAGGGAAATTTAGATTATTGGCCTGAAGATGACCCACAAAATGACCAAGGGGATTCAAATAGGTCCAGCCCTTCAACTGATAGGTTGAGAAGAACAAGACAGGCATATAATACGTAAGTTAAAAAGCTTTATACGCGTACTTCCGTAACCTTTATTTTTTAAAAAGCTCAAGTGAGGTCAAAAAGCCTAAAAACATAAAAATTAAATTATTATATTTATCAAGTGAGGTACTTAAAATAATTAGATTTGCTGAGGATAAAAAAGAAAAATACTTTGTGTTAAATTGAATATCCGCTTATGTGCGATTCTTAGCACGATATATTTAATGAAAACGTTGCAACGCTTTTGAATTGTTTGAGTCATTTATAAAACTTTTTTTCTTGAAAGACAGGATTACGAATTGATCTGAAAATTTTCAAAGCATTTATTGGTCTATACCTACATCGAATGGTACACAAATGTAGGGGAATAATTTCCAGTCATCTCGTGTCAAAAACCCTCAGTGGAGTCCCTTTAAATTTAACATATCACAATGTGATATGACTGTTTGAATTAACATTATGAAAATATCAACTACACTGAATAACACTATGTTCATGCAACAATTTAGAAAATACGATACTAGCTAGCCATTTGTATTTGCTCTTTATTTTATGTAGGTTTTTACCAAAAGAAGAAATGGCTGCATGTAAGAAATTGTTCCGGAAATTATCGCAAGTATGCCATAAACACCAGCAAGCACTTGAACCCTTACAAGAAGCTATTTCGGTAATTTTAAGTTTTTATTCTGAAATGAAATGCTGACAATTCTTATGTATTATATAGTTTAAAATACTTTATAAACTGCAATAAGTTTAGTTTTATCAACTGTAATGATGTCACGTTAATCAAAGGCTGCTTTGTTTTATTCAAAGTTTACACCTTCTTGTATATGTTATTTTAATAAAATTTATTCCGGTAGTTTGAAGAGCTCTTCATAAAGATTTTGTGACGTTCGTACAAATGACAATTCATCAAACCATTTTACAGAGCATTCTAACATTAAAGTGACGGATGAGTCAGTACACTAAAACACTAAACGGATTGTAACACATTCTAAATATAAAACATCAAAACTAGTATACAGAGTATATATTTCATGAAAGAAAAAAAATAATATAAGAAACGCTTATCAAATTTGAATTCTATTCATAAACTTTTTATGATTAGGCATATAAAGAACTGGACAGGAAATGTTGGGATGCATACACACAGATGAATATTGCATCTGACAACTTCAACGAATATGCTACTGCCGATGTTGATGACCAAAATGAATTCAAAGAGGCGAGATTTGAAGCCCATAATGTTTACATACAACGGACGAAAGAATACATCCTGTACAAAGAAAAGTTTAAGATGGCCTTCGAGAAGATGTACCCCAGGTACAAGACAGAGAAACAAATCAGAGAGGAACGTATGAATAAGGTACTATTTTTGAAATATCCGAAAATAAATATTATACAAGATATTTGATTATCTATACAAACTGAATGTTGATCATTTTAAAACAAATTTAGAGATCGTCGCTTGAAAACTGTTATGTTCTATCTCCAAATTTACCAAAAACAAGTTAAATACACAATTTTGTCCGCAATGGACTGTTCTATCTCCTTGGCATGTTATATTAGTGCTTCAGAGCTTCATGAATAAATTACAACGAAACCATCCTGTTCTATCTCCACAAATTTACTATGTCTTGATAAATAGACTGTTCTAACATACTGGACTAATCATATCATCGATAAATGTCACGTGACCTGTGGGATATATGCAACATACTGTTCTAAATCCAAAATTATCGTATCAAAACATTGCATCAAATCACGTGATAGCAGGACATCCGCCATGTTGTACGAAACATTTTGAGTTAGATGGTTAATTTGTTGTTTATTTAATATATTAATACTAAATATAAGTATTGAATGATATTATGTATTCATTTATTTCCTCCAATCATTGACATTTTAGTCCTGTAAATTTACTGCATGTGATTAAACAACAAACAAAACTTATCATGATTTAAAGTAATTTCGGATGTGTATTTTCGGATAGAAACAACTGTGATCATACAATTTCATCAAACAAATTCGTAAAAAATAAAATTTGTTATATGTTCTAAAGTTTCTTTAACGTAAGGTACATTCTGTCTCAGAAACCAATTATTTATCTTTATAACAGACACATATGAGTTTAAAAATTGACTGTACTCATTGCCAATATGAAACAAAAGCATAAGATGTTTTAGGTTACTGACCAATGTGGAATATTTTGGAAACTATAACAGAACTCAGCTTTTGAGAGATTAAGATAAAAGCAAAAAAGGCCTTTAAGAAAATTTATAGATATTATACGTTTACATATAATATATGTTTTCGAATGCGTTAATGTTATATAACTAAAATATTGCTTTAAAGTAAACACATTGTATACCAAAGACAGAAGGAAGAAAAATATTCTTATACGTATATTTTGTTTGTCTTGTAATTTGACTTTGAATTTCTAAATGAATATTTATATAGCATTATGTTTGTAATGTTTTTGTACACGAACAATCTTTAAATATGACATTTTTCAAATATAAGTCATGCCTGCTCCACCTTTAAGGTCTTTTCTAGCAGATATGTTTTCATTGCCTATTTAAGTTATAGAAACATTTTTTTACATACCTTCAATTATAAGAACTTCTTATCAACACACAGAACATGTAAAGCGCATAACAAAATAATTACTACTATTTCATACTTTTGGAAGGAATTTGAATTTGACCATCTTTTGAATTTTCATGAAAAAGTCTTGAAAGATTTCCTTAGCATTCTAGAAAAGTTGAAAGTTTTCTTTTCCGGTTTGCGGCTATAACTTTCTTTTTCCAGACATTGAACCACTTTGAATGTGGCGAAAGTTATGAAAATTGATAAAATGTCTACAAAAATTTATGTGGGTAATTTATCTTTATTTACTTAAATTATTTGTTAAAATGTCATTTAATAATGTAATGGATTTAAGGATTTTAATAAGATTTCGAATGTCATAGTTCATGTAGTTAGACACATATGGTCTAAGAAATAGTGTAGTGTCAAAGTCAACTAATCAATGGATAATTAGCCGAGAGCATTTTTGTCAGCCTTTTAAAGATGAAACATACTGTTTTATATGATATAAATCAATTCAACTTAAAAGACATAATGTTCTAAGTCACATTGAACACTCTGATTTTAACAATTTTTGAAAAAAAGTAACAAGGACTGTTCTATCTCCAAATGTTTTTTTAGGTTTTTAAGCAAGGAAATATCAAAATCCACATATCTTTAACGATATTGAGTTGTTCTCCCGACACCACGTTTAGTAGTTTTTAAATTTTCAAAATCCGACAATAAATAAAAAAGTTATGCAATACTAAATCTTTAAATGCTTTTTTCTCAAAAACAACAAATTGGCACTTAGAACAAAACGTTTTTCAAGCGACGAGATGTTTCTAAGTGGTCAATGGTCCATGATTTTCTTCTACATGATATTTCTATAAAACAGATACACAAAGTACATGATATTTCTATAAAACAGATACACTAAGAAGAGTGTCATTTGTTAAATGAGTACCATGATAATTAAACAGTGGTCTTCATAAATTGACAATGCAGTTACCTAGATAAAAAAACTTAGCTATGTGGTTGGATTCATCGTGGAATTTTATTGTACTTTTGCAATTGTTTTATATTTTTTATCTAGTATTATCTGATATTATGTTGTAACAGTTGGACAATGACTTGAAAATCATCATAGAGACAGAAATGAGGGAAATACTGACAGAGGGAATGAAAACATTGATGAAAATAGCTACAGCATGCCGTTTCTCACCGTAAGTTTATATTGGCATTTTTTTCTCTAAATGGTTAAAAGTAATTATCCCACGGTCCGTTTGTCTGTCTGTTTGTATATCCTATGCATATGTGACGGTAAAACTTTCTAACTGATTATTACAAATATAGTATTTTTTCACTAGGTATATGAAACGGAATTTGTCATTTTAACGGTTGTAAAGATACGTTCAACCTCATCTTTATTAGGTCGTTTACTTTTTTTTGGATCTAATCATTTATTGTTACTTTAAATTTGTATCAGCCATTTGTGATTGGTTTAATCTTGATTCATTTGAACCATTAACGTTATGGATTTACCAAGCAGTCCATTCAAAATTAAAGGAACTCCAGCTTTTAGTTTAAAGAATTTTATACAATTGATAGAGCTACAATTTTATAGAGCCTAGTCAGACTGCATGGTTGTTCAGACTTGTCTACCTCTAAACTGAGGCAAAGGATAATCACATTCAGCAGTTTTCAGGTTTAAACAACATACGTTTTTTCTGCTTCAGAGATGTCATAGATAGAATTGGAAACTTTGATTGTGCCATTACTGCTGAAAAGCTTTACAGAGATGTTTGCTTAAAGTATTGCCATCCTGCCGTTAATGAGGTCAGATTCTTGCTGTACTAAAAATTAATAAACTGAAAGTATTAGTATATGCTACCCCATCTACCCCCCCCCCCCCCAATTGCTTTTATTACTAGTGTATACATGTACTGAAGAGGTATTATCAAAAGATTTGATTTCTTCATGTTTATATAATAAAGGATAACTAAAAGATAAGGAACATTATAAAGTATTTAGTATTATGCAAGAATACTTATGAAATTTAATTACTTTTATGGAAATATCTAACATAAATTTGCATTATATATATATTATTTTTTTTTACAAAAATTAAACAATGTCACTAAATCTTATGTACTAAGAATTGGGGAGAAACTGCAGTTCTTATTTTGTTTTCAAAATAAATTTCTTTTCTTTTAAACAGAAGCATCTTGGTGATGTACTTGGGAACAGTGTCTACATTTATCCATATTTCTATGTCATGGATAAAGATGAAAGAAGATTTAGGCAGCATGAGAGTTGTATATCTCTACTAGATGGCGAATCGAAACGTAATTATTTTCATTGATAATTCATTGGCCTGCTGACAGGCAACTAATTTTACCCATGCAACCAGTGAAGATCAAGATCAGCTTTGCTGTCTGATCATGGTTGGCACTGTACTCTATCCAGTTAGAACATATGTAAAAATTGTCCGTGAAAATGACGAATGTTTTTTTGTTGTTTTGTTTTCAAGATTGAAAGATTTACAAGTCCATTTAAGATACATGTTTCTTGCTTGGTAAAGGATATTAGTGATTCCTTATAAAACTGCTATTTTAATATTTGTTTAAACAATTTTATTATTTTGATAGAATTTATTAATGAAATATTAAAGTTGAGCTAGATAATGCATTGCTAAATCATCAAGTATACGATAATAGTGCAAACCTGCATTATTTTGTTATCACTGATTAATGAAATACATGTATCAATTTTCCCGAAAAAAGGATAATAATCCATGAATGATATATTTTTAGTATTCAGGCGAGAGGAGCATTATGTATGGGCGAATTCCACAGTAGATGTTAAAGGGAAAGATTATATGCTCAAGTTGAAACAAGGTAAGACAATTTCACGTTTTATGCGAATAATCATACTCAATATATGCCACCTTTTTATCTTTATAAAAACACTTTTTTATCTTTACAAAAGCTTTTTTTGGTATATTAAAAAGAAATATTATGGATTCCCTTTACATTGCAATTGTTAAGCAAATGAGTCGTATTTATAAATACTATATAATTAAGATATTTATAAATTGTAGTTTTGCATTAAAAAATATTTATGTTTTCAGATACTAACATGGAAGTTAAATTGTAATATCAATACAAATTATTCTTTTTTTCTTTTCTTCAGATATTAGCATCAAACAGAAGTTTTGTTCCGCTGACGGCAGCCTTGCATTTGGTTGGACAAGAAAGTTTGGATGCGGGAACAAGCATTATGGTTTCTATCCTACGAATGATACAAGACTTGTGCGATGAAATTCAATTTTTATCTACAAAAATATGCAAATATTAAATACATATTTATTTTGAAGCACATTCAGGTTTTTTGTTATTTTTTTCTCGACGTAACTATATAATACAGTATGAAGGGGCCACCTACAACGTGCTCACACGATATCTACTACATGCGCACGCGATAACTACCACGTGCGTTCGCAATAGCTACTACGTGCGCACATACAAGCTCTTACGTGCGCACGCGAAAGCTATAACGTGCGCACGTAATAATTGGTCCACGTAGTAGCTATCGCGTGTGCACATAGTAACTATCGCGTGCGCACGTAGTAGATAAAATATTTCTGATGTTCCCTCTATGCCACCGTAATATTAACATCGTTTTGGTCAAACACTAAAGCAGCATTTGAATCAGGTTATGTCCATATAATATCAGTATTTATGACATTAACTTCAACATAATAGCAGTATCTACGACATTGTCTATTAATTTCAATATAATAGCAGTAATTAGAACACTGTCCATCAACCCCAACATAAAAGCAGTATTTATGACATTGTCTATTAACTTCAATACAATAGCAGTATTTATGACAATGTCTATTAACTTCAATACAATAGCAGTATTTATGACACTGTCTGTTAACTTCAATATAAAGCAGTATTCAGGGGCGTACCTACCGATACGCCAATACGCCAGGGCGTATAAATTCAAGAAAATTCAAAAAATTGATAAAGTTAGAAATTCCAAAAATGGAATAAAAATCAAGGGGCATAGTGTAGGTCCCTTGAAATTTAAGCTCAAAACTGACTAGATCGATCCTGTGAAGTAATGTACAAAGACATGGAAATAAACGTATAGATTTCAAGTAGCCTAATACCGTAAATACGGTACTCGGCAGATCTACTTTGTCAACGGGAAGCAACTCTAACGAAGATGGTTTTTATCGTTGTTTCTATTCGGGATCCGAATGAATGTTTAGCGCTACAAGTTTTCAAGGCGGGAATTTTAAAATGTCTTTTAAAGATGGAGATTTCATTCCGCCCTATCCTGATCCTTTTGGAGATGGAGAAAGCTTCAAAGAAGTTAACAAGAAGCTCGTTCTTTTGACTCAACCATGGAATGATGTGCAGGCCTTTAAATTCCCATCAAGGTAGATTCTAGCTTCTCATTCTACCTATAATTAGAATCTATAAATAATCAAAAAGTAGCTTTATTCAAATTATCGCGTAAAAATATTCATTTGAGATTTAAATTATTAGCGTGGCCTAACTTGTATGGAGAACAATTAAATTAACATACGGCCGAATAGTTTAATGTCATCTGACGACTTTATAATATTATATACTTAATATTAACCCATTAATTTATATTGGCTATATAGCTCAGTGGTTAGAGCGGATGTCTCTCGGTGGTTTC
Organism: Ruditapes philippinarum; assembly: GCF_026571515.1. Classification (NCBI taxonomy): domain Eukaryota; kingdom Metazoa; phylum Mollusca; class Bivalvia; order Venerida; family Veneridae; genus Ruditapes; species Ruditapes philippinarum. The sequence goes on along the minus strand of NW_026856776.1, from coordinate 188,841 downwards.
GAAGAATTCAGCTGTCGGTTCAAAACCTGAATTTCAGCGTGATTTTTTTTTCTTTATTATATGTATTTTTTTTAATATTATATTAAGTAGAATCTAGATCTAAATATGATAATTTTAATTTTCAATGACATTCTTGTCTTTTTTTTATAATTCGGTAAAAAATTTTACACTCAATAATTTTTTAACATTCAGGTATGCTAGTGGAAGATTTAGGACGCCACAGCCGGCTTGGTTTACGTCTTATAGCTGGCTGAGGTATTCTGTAAAGCTGGATGGGGTCTTTTGTGCCCCGTGTTTTCTATTTTCTGGTTCTGATCCCCGCAGCAAGGCACTGACAACAACTGTAGTTACAGACTGGAGTAACATAAAAAAGATTTTAGATAAGCACGGGAAATCTGATATTCATATCTCTAGTTCAATTGCTGCAGAAAACTTTGTAGCGATACAGAATCGACAACAAAAGGATATTGAGTGCAGTATATCCTCAGCATATAATGCTTTGGTTGAGAAAAACCGAAAAATTATGGCACTGATTGTCGATACCCTTATGCTTTGTGGAAAGCAAAACATTCCAATCCGTGGTCACCGCGAAGATGCTGATTCTGACAGAAAGGGGAACTTTCAAGCACTACTAGAATTTCAGGCTAAAAATAATCCAGTTCTGAAAGACCATCTGGAAAATGGAGACCCAAGGACGCGCTACACTTCTCCAAAGATTCAGAACGAGATAATTGCCATATGTGGCAAACTTATTTCTGATGAAATCGTCACCGAATGTAATCAGTCTCAAATGTTCAGCCTAATAGCAGACGAGGCAACAGACTGCGCTACAATGGAGCAAATGGCTCTTTGTGTGCGATATCTGAAGGACAGCGAGATCAGGGAAGAATTTCTTGGTTTCTCCGAGTGCAAGAGTACCACGGGGGAGGCATTGGCTAACGCCTTTCTTGAAAACCTCAGATGTTTAGGTAATGATTGAGAAATTTGACACAATAAACTGCATAAATAACATTATATCTTTATTTACGACAGTTTAGTATCTAAAATAACTTTCTGAGATCCATGTTTAAACACAATTTAAAACTGAAAATATTAATTTCCGTGCCTACTTTGATTTACAAATTAATAAAAGTTTGGCATCTTTACAATGCAGATATTTTTTCGGGGGGGGGGGGGGGGGGGGTCCTTTCACTCAACCTGATTTAACAAATCTCTTTTGTACATTTTTTACATTTTATAGTATATTATTGTATGCAATATAAAACAAAGATATTAAAAGAACAGTTTTTAACAGTTTATAGAAAATCTCTTTAAAAATGCTGTTTAAATGAATAATAATAATAATAATAATAATAATAATATAATAATAATAATAATAATAATAATAATAATAATAATGATGATGATGATGTTGATGATGATGATGATGATGATAATGATGATGATGAATATTAAGGCTGAAATAAGGATGATAATGTTGATAATAATAATTAAGGTTATTATAATTGTAATGATATGATTACTTCTTTATTCATACAGGAGTACAGATGGACTATATAAGGGGTCAGGGATACGACGGGGCCTCAAATATGTCCGGGTTATATAGAGGTGTCCAAGCCAGGATCCGCCAACAATATCCTGAGGCAGTTTATACCCATTGCAAGGCCCATTGCTTGAACTTAGCAATTGTCCACGCATCCAACTGCACGTATGTTAGAAATATGATGGCCACGGTGCAGACAGTAGCGTTTGCTTTTAACATGTCCGCAAAACGTTTGCTAAATTTTCAAGAAACTCTCGGATGTGACCCCACCAGCCGTGAAGAAATGGAAGAGCGACAGAAGCTTCAGTCGTTATGTGAGACACGTTGGGCAGCTAGGGCCGATGCTCTTCACACGTTTTTATGCTCATACAGGTATCACTGTGTTTGATACATTCAATATAAGCATAAATTATGAATTCTTTGCCGAGATGCTTTAATGACAAATGTCTTACATTAAACACATATCTATTGAAATAAAACATGTGTGTATTAAATGATGAAATATTTACGCATTTAATTATTTTATATATATTTATATATGTTTGATTCAAATTCAATTTTGTTTAAGAACTGTAGTAACATCACTGGAGGACCTGGGTGCGAATGGCGACACGAAGGCAGCTGCATATAGTCTATCCGTGCTAAAGTTTGATTTTATAATCACCCTTGTAACAGCGGAGCATGTTCTTGCTGCACTTGTTGGACTATCAACCATGCTACAGCAGAAAGCCTGTGACCTCTTAAGAGCTGCCACAGAAACTAGAGTGGTGATTGCTACATTGAAGGCAAGTTGGTCATTTTATTCATATTCTTAATGATACAAGAAATTTAAGTGATACGATTTATAAATAGAAATGTTTTCTTTCTTTATACTGTATGAGATCTACATAGCTCACATGTACACCTATGTTCACAAATACAGCAAGAACTTATGAAGTCAAATGTTTTTATCAGAACGGATTATATTTCTTATGATAAAATAGACTCATTTACATGTGAAGGTGTAGATATAGTCATGAGGATTGATTTTTTATGTCCCACTTTGTATTACATAAAGGATATACCGGTATATGTTTGTTTTGCACAAACCTGAGTGAACACCAGATGCAATATTTTCACGAGTCGCGTAGCCACGAGTGAAAATAGAATACGCTGGTGTTCCCGAATGAAATATATTTCAATCTTATAATTAAAACAAATAATCATGCTTTTGTAATATAGCTCTGTTAAATTTCTCTAAGTTTATTAAATTTTTAACATGATGTATGATGACATCAACTTTCTTTTCCTTTATTTAGGCAAAATGTATATGTATGACGGCATTTTTTGCCAGTTATTCCATTTACTCATGATATTCTTTTCATCTGCATTCAGGTCTTGTCCGGCTACAGTGAAAATTATATTTGTGGTTTATGTTCTCATAATCATCTGATATATTACAGTAAACCTCTGGACAGCATGAAATAAATATGAATCAAACGTAATTTACTTTAACGGTGTTAAAACCGTAATTAGGTACAGCAAAGACTTGTCACTTGTATGGAGAATATTTCAGGTTAGGTAGTTTGCACTGAGCCTCAACAGAACGATCAATATTTTATAAACGCTCTAGATATCTTTCTTATAGACATAATTGTGACGCTTTGATATTTTCGAATTATCTTACAGAATGAAAGGGGCGACACTGCTGTTTGGGATTCTTTGTACCAGAAAGCTGTGGATCTTGCTTCGAATGTAGGAGTCGATCCCTGCATTCCAAGAAACGTCGGACGTCAGAGAAATCGCCCAAATGGCCCAAGTGATACATCATCGCAATTCTGGAAAATTAATATGTATTACCCTTTTCTTGACCATCTGTTAACAGAGCTGGAGAATCGCCTTTTACAAGCAAATCCTAGATACAACGCACAAATGCTAATCCCAAGTCAGGTCAGTAAATGCTTTTATATTGACATGTTTTCATATTTATAATAGATCAATAAACATTGATGTACGAGGGGTGATCCAAAGATTCGTGGACAATGTGTGTATCTCCGTAACGTGACGTCCTACCGAGGTGAACTCTTTGGATATTATTAATCAATGCTTTTTTAATAAATTGACCAAATTTTAAAACACCAATTGCATTTTTTATCTATATATGACAACATAAAAACATTAAGTATCAAAATCGCGGCGCAGCTTACTTTTTCTCTGTGATGTTAACGTTTTCATCTCATTTAAACACATGTTAAACCTGTGCAAACAAAAAAAATTGCGGGAAACGTTATAATAACGTTGTTTTAAGGTGTATGACGTCATTCTGTCAGTATTAGAAGACATTTTGAAGTTGCGATTATTTTACGCTCGTGCTTTACAGAGCAGGTGCTAAAAAAAGCTTTATCAAAAATGGACGTCACGGATCCAGCAAAACTTCGGACAGTTATACAGTTTTGTGTAAATCTTGGAAAGACGCCCGGCGAGACAAAAACAATGATCGAAAGTGTGACAAATAAACCGTCAATGTGTCGTTCTCTAGTTCTCAGCTTCGAGCAGAAGTACTCAGTCATTCACCATATTCGCCTGATCTTTCCCCGTGTGACCTCGCCTTGTTTCCCAGGTTAAAGAAAGAGTTGACAGGGAAACGTTTTGACAATCTGGACAAGTTGAGAGGAGCCACCCAATGCATACTGTCATCATTCAGCCAGGAATGGTATGCGAGTACATTTAGAGACTGGGTCCGCCGCCATGAAAAATGTGTGCGGGTTAAAGGGGAATACTTTGAAATGTTATAAGGCAAAACGGTAACATAGATTACTTCCTATGATAGCATAACGTCGTTTGTGACGTCGTGAGCTGCGCCGCGTTTTCTCATGTCTATGTATATAAACTGGTGCAGAATCGTTAATTCTTGTACAATTTTTACAATATTTTGAGAATTTTTCGACATACGCTCACTTAATCAGACACTAGAATTTCATGTGATTTGCTTTATAACTTTTTGTTTTATGCAGCGTGTCCACGAATTTTTGGATCACCCCTCGTATAGACGATTTTTGTTAATTTTGAGTAAATATGCTATTACACTGAGAAGTCAGAAAATTGCAATATAGCACGTGTGAAAATGTGAATATTTTTTCACTTCTATGTGTGATAAATAGCATATTCATTAGAAACTAACACATTTTCTTTTCAAGATGCCTTAAAATGTAGAAAAAACGCAATTTTCAATTACTGATTTGAACGACGCTCGTCAGACATTCAACGTCTGTGCGAAAAACGCTATTCAAACAAACGTATTTAAAGCTTATAGTTAACATTGCGGTGAAACGTTTAACTTTTTTAGAGAAATAATGACATTTGAATCGAGTACCGAAGCTTATCAGGGCCCCCCACGTAAGTACAAGTTTCACGTCACGTCAACTTGTTTCTTCTTGTTTTGACCAAAAACATTCCATGAAGTGAAGACGTTATATGATAAATACGTAATACGTATAAGTTTTTAATCATTCCCAAAAAACTTTTGTTGAATTACCTGAGCTATTTGTCAATGCGAGTAAACGTCATTGCGTCTTACTAAATATTTCAGCAAAGTCGTGAAATCACGAAGTTTCGACAGGATTTTTGCCGGAGAGCATATCGAGAAAAGTTCAGTTGCAATGCCTTAAATCTTCTCATCTTTGTCAGTAAATTTTATTGAGACATTCGAAAACATCTTATCAATGCGAATAAAAAAAAGTTAACTTAGCGTAAAACATCTTATCAACTGTAGGCCCTGATAAGCTTCCGTACCATTAACAAGTTAATTTACAAAATTTTTGGAATCATGAAAATTGAAGCGTACACCAAAACAAGTTCGGTCACAGTGTAAATGATATACTGTTGGTGATGTGGATTTTAATTCACCAATAAAACCCAGTATCTCTCCAGTTAGCATTTAATAGAAAATATTGTATGAAATTGGGCATTTTATATGTTTCGTTGTGTGAACAGTACTGAGTGATGCTGAGAGAAATTGTATGTCGACATATATTTTGACAAATACTTAATCACATTATATTGTAGCTTTCATGATAATTTGTAAACATGTTTAAATCAACTTTATTCTTGATTACTAAGACATGTACTGCAGATATGAAAATGCTCATTGAATCCATTACTACTACATATATAACGAGGAAATCTTCTTTTAACATTATTTCATTTAAAGAATTGATTCTTTGCTTAAATTGTAATATTGAAATTATCGATTATTTTATAGGTTTCAAAGTCTGGTCTTCCTGTATCACAGTGCCGAGAACTATACAGGGGTCTACAGATATGCTTGGATGTTGACGAAGATACATTCCTCCGTGAATGTGTCTTGTGGAGGACGTGGTGGACTGATCCAACACTAGCTGCCCAACGAGAAACGACTCCAGAAAACTTAACGGAGTCATTAAAAGTCACAAGTGAAGCATTGTATCCAAATATCAGGAAATGCTTGGCACTTCTTATGGTAGTGCCGGTCTCTACCGCTACTGCAGAGAGATCGTTCTCTACAATGCGTAGAGTTAAATCATACCTCAGGTCAACCATGACGACTGAGAGGCTGTCCGGCTTGGGACTTCTGAACATTTACCAGGAAAAGAAGCTTGATGCTGAACGTATTGTCGATATTTTTGCGGCTAAAAAAGAAAGAAGACTGGCTTTGATATTTAAAGTGTAGATTATAACAGAGATGTAAATGAATAAATAAATAAATAAAAACATAAAAATTATAATAAAAAAGAATGAATGAATAAATATATAGTAAATAGTAATGAAGAAGGAATAAAATCTAATCGTTTGTTGTAATTTTGTTGTAATACGTTTAATACTTTTTTATTATATTGGTTAAGTTTTAGTCTGGGAAAGACATTTGAGAAGCTATTTTATGGCATTTCAGCCTTTTAAAATGATGCTTAATCAAATTTTTTCGGGGGCCTCCGGCCCCCTGAACCCCTGGCCAGGGCTTTGCCCTGGACCCACCGGGGGCCCTAGCGGCCCCCTGGCCCCCAACTTTTATGGGCGTATTCTTCAAATACCTCCAGGTACGCCCCTGGTATTTATGACATTGTCTGTTATCTTCAACGTAGGAGCGTTATACATGACATTGTCTACTAACAGCAATATAAGAGCAGTACGCATGACATTGTCCACTAACATCAATATAATAGCAGTATTCATGACATTGTCTACTAATTTCAATACAATAGCAGTATTTATGACATTATCTACTAACAATATAATTGCAGTATTTATGACATTGTCTTCTAACAATATAATAGCAGTATTTATCACACACCCGTGTCTACTTTGCTACTCCCCAAAAATGGCACCGCATTATACATTTATAAAACAGCACCATGGTTTTGGTTACATAAAAATGAAATATATATATTATATTTTATCCATGAAATATGGTGCAGTCAAAATTTGGCATTGTTTGGTATGAATTAATCAATGAAGATGTTATAAAATTTAAGTTGAAGTCCAGATATTCTGCCTTATTGTATTAACTAGTCTAGCTATGTTCTGGAAATGACAAAAATGCTGATAATAATGAGATGATATGCAGAACGCATGCATATTTAAGCCGTGTCGTGACAAAACCAACATAATGGGTTTGCGACCAGCATGGATCCAGACCAGCCTGCGCATCCGCGCAGTCTGATCAGGATCCATGCTGTTCTCTATCAGTTTCTCTACTTGTAATAGAGTTGATAAGCGAACAGCATGGATCCTGATCAGACTGCGCGGATGCGCAGGCTAGTCTGGATCCATGCTGGTCGCAAAAGCATTATGTTGGTTTTGTCGTGACGCGGCTCATTTATGCTTCCTCATACCAAGTTCAATACCATACTGATATAAAATCATTATTTAAGTACTAAGTTTATACAATGTAAGCTCAGGGCTTTATTGATATTTGGCATGGAACATCATCTTAATTAATTGTGATTCTGTACAATGTCAAACACTATATGACTATGTCTCTGGGGTCAAACTGTTCTCGCTAGGGGTGGGGATTGGGGTGTGCACTTTGTTTATATAGACTCTTAATTAGATATATAGGAAAACTTACTAAAAGTCTTCCTTGGCGAACCTCCAATGCCCAGAGCATATAGATACATCTGCATTTGTTATGTAGCATTGCCTTGCTAGTAAGCCTCTACAAAAGTTATGCGAATCGTGCACTTACAAATAAATATTCTTTATGTTGAACATAGACGGACAAAAAATAATTTCCTACTTCCTTAATATTTAGTTGATCGAGTGACACGGTTTTCGTATTTATTTAAAAAATATCACTTGAGGACGGGTTGTCTTGCACCGGTGAACACACTTGTTTTAATGCCATATAACGTGTGAATACTTAGCTTCACAAAAGCTTAATTTCATTTTATTTCATATAATAATTACATGGTATTGTTTTTCGAATCATAAGCCTATACGTTTATATTTTTCAAGATCTCAGGATTTTAATAGTGGACCGAGTTAGTAAAGGGCCGAGTTGTCTCTCGATATTAGGGAGTAACTGTTATATTATATGTTAGTTTCGGAATTATTGATTTTAATCAAAGATTTAAATTTACATATATATCATTTTTTTATTAAATAGCATATAATATCTAATTATTTTTATGAAATTACTTTTAATTACATATATTATTAAATTGTTGGTGCTATGCTATTTCTATATATAAAAATTGCTCCCGTACCAAAAAAAGTTGTTTACATCGGATACGGCCAAATGGCCTGTGAATTTAACGTCTAGACAAACTAAGCGAATGAACGGGTAAAGTATGTCATTTGAAAAAAATTATAGGACATATAAACTAAACAAGCGTTTTTTTTGTCTTACCTGATCGGATGTTATTGGTAATGTTGAGAATGATAGTAGAAAAATTCAAAATCCAGTTGAAAGCGATTCGTCCCTCTCAAGCTTCGCTAACAATTGAATGTGTTGTTAATAAACTACATGTTCTTTGGCTTATTTTAAAACACATGGCTAAAACTATCATTTTACATTGTATAAGTAGATCTACATAAATCTTAAATACTCAAAACCACAGGTGGCAGTATCAGTGTTGGCCACTCCACCCTAAGGCTTACTATAAGCTGATAAGATACATGTACCAAATAAAAAACACTGATAAAAAAATCCACTATCAAAACTATTGTTATAGAAAGGTGAAAAGTCTTCTATATGCTCAGTTGCCAAATAATGTGGAACACAGGATATCGTCATTTCGGCGACTCAGGCACATTCCGGCGGCATATGGCTGCAATTCATTCATTGGCATCAATAAAAAGAACTAGAATTCCACAGTTTACCAAACTCCAAGTAAAAAATCTTGTGATACAGAAACAAATTGATAGAATATTGATATTCGTTGGACTTGAAATTAGGAAAACTGTGGAATTCTAGTTCTTTTTATTGATATTATTATTAATGAATGATGCAGCGATATTCTGTCGGATTGTGCCTGAGTTGCCGAATCAAGATATCCTGTGTTCCAATTGTTCGGCAAATGAGCATATTGTAGTAGACTTTTCACCTTTCTATAACAATAGTTTTGATAGTGGATATATATATATTTTTTTAATCAGTGGTTTTTTAATTTGGTATCTTATCATAAGCCCAGGGCCAAAACACCATTTTTGGGGAAGGGGCCTCAGCCTTTTTCTTGGGGAAAATATGCGTGATTTTGGCATACTTTGGGAAAAGGGGTCTCAAATTTAAAACACTTTTAACAAGTTATTTAAAATAGAAAAGCAAAAAGCACTGGGAAATACTAACAAGACCTTTAAATTCAACATCATGCATCATTTAATTTTGTTCTAAATTCTATGGGAAATTTCAAAAGACTGGGGAATTTTGAGGACCAACCTGGGGAAAAAAAGAGAGGCTAGTTTGGTTGGGGAAGCAGCCTATATTCGGCCTCTACAAAGAATGATTTTTGGCCCTGAAGCCTAAGTGTGGAGTGGCAAAAAACTGATACTGCTACCTGTGACTCAAACTTTTCATTCTTTTCACTAGAAATTTTCATGATGTCATCAACTTGTGTGCGTAAATGCTGAGATTACAGGAGGTGAAGTACCATGGTGGTTACGTACCACATATATATATATATGTACATGCACCATTGGTATATATTTTCTTGAAATACATGGTACAGAGTAATATAAGGCTTAATAATTATAATAAAAAAGTAAATGAACAAATTAGTACTTTAAAATTACTTAAGAAGCAAAATCATATCAAAGCAATATTAAATGGCAACAATTTTACCTGTAATTACATCTATGTATGATTATCACAAAGTCAGAAATGAGTAATCAAACAAATAACAAATTACAAATATTATTATTGTCATTATTCATTATTGTCATAGTACCACAGACTTCTATTGACAATTCATGCAATTGCCAATTAAAGTCCATGATTGTACTCCTGTTTATTTCTGTTTAGTGCGTGTAAATAAAACTTATAAATGTTTTTTGTAATTGTGGTTTGATGTTTATTTTTCTTTGTACAATTATAATCTCATTATAAAAATACAATAGATCTATCAATTATTAATGAACAAATTTGAACAATTAACACTATTACCTGATATTCTTAAAGGGACTTTACTGAGGTTTTTTGACATGATGGGACTGAAAATATTTTTTCCAGATAAATGCACCATTTGATGTAGTTTAGACCACTAATCTTTGTGCAAAATTTCAGATCATTCGCACACTTCGTTTTCCCAAAATAATTATTCAAATTGTAGAAAAATTACCCAAAATGAAAAGCGTTTAAACGCTTTTCACTCAAATCGGGCTAAGATAAGATAAAAATACGATTTTCAATTTATTTCAAAGTATATTTCTTAATTATCTTTGCCTGAATTTCTGTTTAAAGTGCCCCAGCTAATTTATGTAAAAAATTCAAATGTTATGTTTTTAGACTTTTAAACCTCAGTGGTGTTCCTTTAACAGTTTTTATCCCTTTTTTTACTATTTCTATATATGTGGTATTTTACCTCCAAAAATGGTACATTTCTCCATCGTATGTAACCTTCAAATTCCATTTCTGACAGGCTTAGCTGCTGCTGTCAGATGAAAACAATGCATAGGATGATAAGGAATTGATATACAATAGATATATTGTTACTTAGTGTAATTTCATGAATATTTTGAAAGACTTTATGATTTATATAAAAAATCTTTTTTGTGCCGGGCATTTAGATTTACTCTTGTCCGTCCGTTCTCTTTTGTGTCGCACGTAACTCAAAAAGTATTTGACCTAGAGTCATGAAACTTTACAGGAATGTTGATCAGCATGTGTAGTTGTGCACCTGGGTATTTTCGTGTGGATATATTTAGTATTTTTAGAGTTATTGCCCTTGAGATATTGCCCTTGACTTAGTAAAATTTTGCAATTTTCAACTTGTGTCGCATGTAACTCAAAAAGGGTTTGACATAGAGTCATTAAACCTTACGGGAAGGTTGCTCAGCATATTTAGTTTTGCAGCTAGGGTTTCGCTTGTGGATTTATCTAGTATTTGTAGAGTTATTTCCCTTGACTTAGTAAAAACCGTTTCATTATGATGTTATTTGTTCCTTGAGTGCTTGAGTTAGAATCAACCAACTTTACAGGAATAATGATTCACATCACTGTGAAGCTATGTACCTGGGACTTTGCTTGTGGATTTTTTTCAGTTTTGTTAGAGTTATTGGCCTTGACTTACAGTAGTACAAATTTTAAATTTTCAACTTGTTCATGTATAGCTCAAAAAGTATTTCACTTGTAGGCCTGAAAGTTTACGAGAATGTTGGTCAGCATGTGTACTTATGCACCTTGGGGTTTGCTTGTGGATTTATTCAGTATTTGTAAAGTTCTTGCCCTTTACTTAGTAAAAGATTTTTAGTTTTCAAAAAATATTTGACCTAGAGTCATAAGATTGACAGATCAGTGGCGCGGTGGGGGCACCCGTGTCCTATGGACACATTTCTAGTTTAATATTTTATTTTTTATATAGGACTGGATATTTAGAAATATTAAGTTAAATTGTTATTAATGAAATTGAAATGTTGTTATGTCAGTTGAAATGTCAGTTATCTTGATTTATGATTATATTTTTCTTCTGTTCTAGGTTCCTAGATGCTTACAAATAAAATGTCTGCTAAAAAGAAAAATACCAACAGGGAAAGGGTCGTTCAAGATATAGGTCACGGTGACCTTTTCCTCATTGGTGGAAATGCCTTTAACCTGCCACCTCGACCACCAGATGTCCAAGATTATAGAGGACCGTTATATTATCATGACAGCCATATGGAAGGAAGGCCACTTTATCAAAAGAAGGAGATTGACAAAAACTTTCAAATGATGAATAACATTGACAGGATTGGAAATGAGTCTCAGATGACTAATTATTCCACAGGTATTATATAGTAGGAAGTCTTGACTTGAAATCATTGAATTGAAATCAAAGCACCGAAGGCACTGAATTTGCTTAGGACTTTGATACATGCAATAGCTTTTAAAATTGCAAATTGAATGTACATTTAAATTGAATGTACAGACTATTTTATCATATTGATACTGAAATAGTTTCTTTAACTTAAATTATACTAATTGTACTGCCTGTTTAAACCCCTTTATGACCAAGAAATACTTACTAAAATTATACTAATCGTACAAGTAACCAATATAAGTTCAAGCTAAAAAATCATACAATCAATGATAATTGTACAAGTTGTTTAAAGGTCAATTTTGCCCCAGAAATACTTTTATTTTTATTTCTTAAAAGCTTTGTATTTTTTGGTATTCTATTGTAGTTTCCAAAAATTTACTTATTAGCTAATAACCCAAACTATCTCTTGATGCTTTTGCTTTGTGGCAATTAAGTACAGGCAAGTGATTCAGTATTTGGTATAGAAGTCAAAATACTGCTTCTATAACTCAGATGATAAGCATGTAACATTCTCTGAAACCATTATTTAGATGTTATAAAACTCCTGTTTGTTTTTTCTAAAGAAAGTTTGTTTGTTTGTTTGTTTTCCCAACAGTATTTCTGTCATATAGGCGGGTAGTTTCCTAATCATCGTTCCTGGATTCTAAAGAAAGAAAAATTAATATTACTCTTTGGATTATATACATTTAAAATTCTTTGATATATTTAAACTTATGTTTGTCTCTTTTCTAGGTATACCTGGGCATGAACATGAGAAGAGGGGTCTTTTTAATCCAAATAGCAGACCTCCTAGTGGTTTACAGAGTAGAGGTAAAGAGTCGAGGGCAGCAAGTTCTTTAAATAAACCTTCTCCAGATCTGTCTCGGCCGGACAGTTTTGCCAAAGGTCTCATAAGTAGACCTTCTAGTGCACTGAGTCGACCAGGCAGTGCATATCGTCCTGTTTCAAGGGCAGGAACATTACTAGAATATGAAATGTAAATGACTTTTTTTTTACACAGTTTCATTGTTTAGTTGTCCTATTTAAAAGAATTTGTATAGGATATTGAATGAGTGTAGGTTTAATACTAAATTTATAGAACGAGCCTCTTGCAATAATATTGTTTTATTCAATGAGTTCAATAAATTTAGTATTGAATCTACACAAATATAATATTCTATTTATGACATGATATAAATAAGAAAGGTAAACTGTTAAAAAGAGTCATTTTTCATTGAAGTGCCTATAGTGTAGCATTATCATTAGCGCTTTAATGCTATGTTTATATGTAATGCAAATGACGTCACATCAAAGTGTTATTACACTAGTGTAAAATTGTTTGTATTGAATGGCTTTATTACACTCCTGCACCATGGTTTATGTGATAAATAGCAATTATATGTATATTATAATTAAATAATTCTTAATATATATATTTGTATCATATTGTATGACATTTATATTATATGAGTGGTTAAGGTTGCTATCATTAAACATTTGTAACACAACCACTCTGAGTTTAATTCAGACCAGGGACTCAGACTCTTGTTTGAAGGAGCTATCCAGATTGGTCTTCTCAGATCATTAGATGTCTGCCTGTATTTGAAATAAATGTGTGAAGGGGCACTTGTGTAATATCTTAACTCTCTAACTCATTTTCATATTTTGAGTTTTAAATCTTTGCACAGGGATCCAGATCATGAACCTATAACTGATGTTCTGTCACGACTGGATGATTATTCTCAGAACTTTGTTGCGAATTTACCAGTGGCATATACTGACTGCGAGTGCACTACAGAAGAGTTCAGGTCATCAAGTCGGCAAGTTAGGGTCAATCACGGTGACTCTGATCATTCAGAGTCTGATGATGAAGGTGTGTGATATAATATTTACTATTATTGTATCGCCTGCTACTAAGTAGAGTTATGGCCCTTTGATTTTTGTTTTTAAAGTTTGTCCCGACTACTTCTCTTTTACCACTAATGCAATTCCAATGAGACTTTACAGGGTTGATTGGTAGCTCAAGTACTTGTGTATATTACACGGGTTTTTTGCTTGAATGATATTTTGCTGAGTTATTTCCCCAGAATAAAAAAGGTATTTTGGCTTGTTAATGATTTTTGTATTTCCAGCTACACAGATGCTGATACATGCTACAAAGTAGTCTGTTTATCAGTTCATCACAAAATTGACTACTCCTCAGACACTACTGGTGCAATTTCAGCAAAACTTTACAGGAATGATCAGTACCAAGTCTACTTGTGCTTATCATCGGCATTTTCCCATTCATTCAATGATTTTTGTTAGAGTGATGGCCCTATTATGATTTTTACTTTTTTAAAGTTTTTTGATGACTAATTCTCTTTAACTAGATCTACTATTAAAAGAAATTTTACAGGATTGATCACCTCAAGTACTTGCGTATAGTGCAAGTTATGGCCCTTGTATAAATTATAAGTTCTGGCCTGTTTTTATGATTTTTGTGTCTCCTGCTACACAGGAGCTGCAACATGCAATTGGGCTATCATCAGACAACACTTTTAATCGGTGATTGCTCTTGTGTATTACATGTATATGTATTTGTTTTTGTATCTAAGAAAAAAGACTGTTTTAACTTATTTTATGATGCGTACCCTCTGTAGTCACCTTAAAGCATGGGATATTTACAAGGTATAGGTCACAGTTACTAATCAAAGCACTGAATGTACTGATGGGGAGGCTATGACAGAATGTTTCAGACTTATAGTTTCTTTTCTTTTTTCTTAAAATGTGCTGTTAAATAAGAAGATATGCACATTTATCGGTCAGCCATTCATATATATGGTTAATATGGTTGACTATTCATTTTGTTAATATTCCAGAACATTTCATTGAGGTCTACATTCGGATTGTTAATCATGCAAATTTTGAAAAACCTAAAAACCATTTATAAATGACATACCAGCAGGTATGACGACTGTTCATTAAAAGATCATAATACCATTTTACAACTGACGGTTCCTTATCAAAATATTTTAGGACTGTTCATCATAAATACTTTATGTCATTTTAATATCATTGAATGATAATAACAACTGCAAGTTAAGCAACATTTTAATTGAACATAAAAATTATACATATTTACATGTACCATAACTGAGATCAATAAGACACTGTCTTGTGATGAGTATTAATATTCATGCTCTACGGACAGAAAGTTGTCTTCTCCCGAAGCAAATCTCGAATAAAATCACATTTCAGAAAATTATTCCCATTTCATTACTCGTCGCTGACTTTGACGGCTTCGGATAATATTAAAGCTAAACATTTCTTGAAAAAATACATATCTGCAAAGCTTATTCAAAATTGAATCAATCTAAGTGAAAGTTGATCAGGAAGTTATATCTTCTTTTTTTACCGCCAACACTCAACCAACTTATGGTAGTTAATCGATAGATTTTAAACCTCACTAGCTTGAAATATATACTGCGTAAAATCTGCTGTTAACAGGGTGTGCGGTTATTACGTAGGGTTTTCCTTTTCGACCATTTCCCGCAAATAGATGAGAACATCGAAGGGTCAGTGCTATGAATGGTGTTATAAATAGCGTGTTTTGGAGGTTTTTGTTGAAACTTCTCCAAATCCCTCCAGAGGTATGCACGTCGCGGAGAAGGCACACAGCAGGTCTAGGTCAAGTCATCTCAAGTACCAGAGGTGATTGGTTGACCTGTCGTAACTTACTCTGGAGGTTTGGCGCTAATAATGCCGTTTTTGTTGTCGTCAGTCAGGAAGTTGATGCCTTGACAGTACTGTCGTCTCCTTTACCACTAACGAACGAAGAATGGGCTACCAGGAAGATTCTGCTTGAAAAAGACGTCCCCGATGCTATAATCTCGGACATATGGTTATTCCGGTGCCGAGAATAAATTAACTTAAAAGACACACTCTTGTTGAAAACAAAACAAAAAAACAACAACATATTTTCTGTAGTAATTTTTCAAGTGTTGTAAAATGAAAATGAAATTCGTCTTATGCCGCCAATCATTTTTAGAACACAAACATATAAGTTCTTTTTATTTGATTTATTCAAATAAACATTAATCACTTCAGCGCGCACAAATATCTTTTTCAAATTAAAATTTCGTAAGATATGTTGATGAATTTCCGATCCTCGACTGTAAGTCATTCGTATATATATGCGTTTTTTTGTTTCGTTTTTTAAAGCTTCTTATTCTTTAATATTTTTATGTATCTCATAATCTGTATTGAAAATTTTATTACACATGGACTATCAAATTATGATTCGTTGCCCTAGAATTAAATAAACTTTCTAATTACACAATACGGGGTCATTCATTTGATTGAAGACTGATCTTTGCGTCTTTCTCTGAAATAATTATTTCCTTGTTAAAACATATTTGACCACATATTTTTGTCATTTAACTGTTCACTTTACTTCCGATTTTTGTTGTACCGAAACAAATGTTTCTATTTGTGTTTTCTATTCGAATCTATAATCAGTTTAATGGGATCACCACCGGGTAAACAACTACTAGGTACTTTGGTCATGTTTTTTACCCCAAATATTTGAATGTTTCTTTTGGGATTAAAATGAGCGTATTGGGATTAAAATGAGCGTAGATAACTAAACTACTGGTTGTATAAATCCCTGACCTGTCTAATTCTAATTATGAGATTAGTGGATATATTAAGACTTTCATTACAAAATATTCCTAAATAAAAGAGCACAGTCATGTTTAAATTTATTCCTTTACAAATAAAAGATCAGAGTAGGGATCTGTCAATTGCCAGACATATTTTTAAAAGATACTTTTATGTTAAAAATTTGATTAATGAATTATGTAAGATGAAAATATCAGTATTGCTTTTTTTTATTTTGCTAATATTAAATGTAATCTTGTGGTGAAATTTTGTCGGAGGGTCCTTACGGTTTTGTAGTTAAATAGTTTTTTTCGGTGATACATGGTTTAAGAATATAATGTTTTCAAACTATATGTTCATCACCATTAGTGAATTTTTAGTTAAATGTATGCAAAATATTTACTAACAGCTATATGATATAGCGGTTTATGAGCGTTTTCTGCGTACAGCCTCCTAAGGTGTACTAACAAGTTAGTTTTCCTTAGTTATCACGCAAGCATGATCCATGTCTCTGATGTAAGCGACAGTTTACCATTATTTGTCTTTAAAAAATATTAAGGACTATTAATGGTTTATAACAACAAAAGAGCATGCATGATATTGAGACTACGGTGTTGCCACGTTCTAGTTAATTACCCGTCATAAACAGTTGGTCGCTGCGTAGTAATTGGAAAATTGGTATCAAAAATAATAAAGAATATTTGCCACCTAATTAAAGCATTTACCTATAAATTTTCATTTATGCTTTTTGTTTAAAAAATATTGATAAAGTTATTATATAGAAGGGTTTTCATACCAGAACTATTTAATTATTACCAACGTACGTATGCCTAAACCTGATTACCGCGGCAGTATGATGTCACGGAGTAGTGATTTTGAAAAAATAACAAACAAAAATCAAGAATTTTTCAGAGAATTATTATCTTTACAAATTGCAGATATGAAATAAAAGAATGAAAATATTTGAATATTGTAAATGTCTGTGATGAGTGATCAGTCAGCTTAGAAAAAATCAAGGTACTATTTTTTGACCTGATTACCGCGGCAGTAAGATTTGATGGATAGTATTAACATTGGGGAGGCATAGCCTCCCCAAAAATAGGAATGAGATACATGTTTTATAATTTAATTTGGTATATAGAAAGCTTTCAAATCCTACAGATGACACAGCATTGTTTATTTGAATCTTTAAAGGAATGTTTATATATTTTATGCTGGGGATGGTATATACAGTACAAACTCTATAGATCAATTACCTCTTTATAACAACCGTGTCATTTAAAGGCTTAAAAAATACTTAACTATTATTGTAGATCATTATCTCTAATTCTAATACAACCCGCATTTTTCCCAATTGAACATATAAGGACCGAAAGTGCGTGTTATTATGCAATAAAATCAATGTTGACATTCTATATTAAGACATGTGACGTAACCTTTCAATATGTGACATAACCACTAAAAATGTGACAGGCTGAAGTAAGTACGAAAACAAATCATGGGCAGTTTAACCAAAATCTCAATATCTCTGAATACATGAAAGTGATGCTCTGCCGAGGTTATCCTGTAACACACAGAAGTATATTTATGTATTGTAGATGCTGGTGTGACCATGGATGTTTTATTGAAGACATTTCAGCAGTTTGAAGAGAAGGGTCATTCTAGCAGCCGACAAAAGGCAATGATGACACTTGTGAACAGTTACACCTCACTAGATACCCTGTCAGACCAGCAGCTACATAAGGTATGTTAACAGTGACACATAACACATGCTTATAATCGATCATAGTCATAGAAATTACTAGTTTGACTATGTTACTCCAACCAAAGTTATGATTTTTATAATGTGAACAAAGTCAAAGTCATTTCAGTTAAATTCTATGTTACTTCAAATAATTTTTTTTATATGGATAGACCTTTATTCCTAAGTTACAGGGGTAGCAAAATCAATTGTCTGTATTGCCCAGGTTGACCCACAGCCTGTGCCGACAAGAATTTACGGACTGTTAAGAAATGCTTCAGATAAAAACGGACAAGTAAGTCAGAATCTGATTTTTCCAGACCTTAAGGATAAATGGATTATGCACTATTTGCATATAAAATGACAAATTAAATCATCTTCAGCGATTTGCTAAATTTGGTTTGTGTTGGTGATTTGATATATGTTTAAATGTTTGTTTTTTTTATCATAAATTTCTTGGCTTCAATTCTGGTTTTTGCTAGCACAATTTCCTGCCAGGTTAGTAATTGCAGCATATCAGCTGTGGTTAGATATCCAATGACTAGGTAAAAGTCTGTATTCTTCCTTACCATTTGCTTAGAATACCCTACTTATCATTTTTAGCTTGTCTTTTCTGAAGAAAAAGTTGAGCTATTTATTATGATTGCTGTTTTGTTGCCATCGTTGTCGTCTACATCATGTAAAAACTTTTATGTTGCCCATTATTTGATCTTTTTAAAAGTTATCAAAATAATTTTGTTGCCATCATTGTCGTCTACATCATGCAAAAACTTTTATGTTGCCCATTATTTGATCTTTTTAAAAGTTATCAACATGAAACTTTGAATACTTGCTTATCACGACAAGGTGCAGTTAGATAAGGGGCGAATTTCTGAAAGCTGTATTTTTTGAGTTATAGCACTTTTTAACATAATTTTTTTTTCCCCAAAAAATTGGGTTCCTTAAAAGAAAAGGGAAAACTGATTGTGCTGTTTTTTATTTAATAGTATACAGTACATGGAAACCAGTTTCTGAGTGAAAGACGCCTGTCTCAATTTTGAAAAATTGTGTGAAGAACTCAGAGCACTTTGGAAGTTACTGGAGAACAGCATCCCAATTTCCTAATGATACCCTAAAGGAATAAACAAAAGCA
Source organism: Ruditapes philippinarum (assembly GCF_026571515.1). Lineage (NCBI taxonomy): Eukaryota > Metazoa > Mollusca > Bivalvia > Venerida > Veneridae > Ruditapes > Ruditapes philippinarum. The sequence continues at coordinate 169,339 of NW_026856776.1, read as the reverse complement.
TTTAGAAAATCTGCTTTACTGTTTTAGAACAATAAATTTTTATGAGCCCGCTCATGACAAAACCCCAAAATAATGTCAACCAGCAAAGGATCCAGACCCGCCTGCGCATCCGCCATCTGACAGGGTCCCTGCTGTTTTGCTTACAGACCCTATAACAAGTAAACAAACTGATAGCGAACAGCATGGATCCTGATCAGACTGCGCGGATGCGCAGGCTGGTCTGGATCCATGCTGGTCGCAAACCCATTATGTTGGTTTTGTCATGGCGCAGCCCATATGCTAGCCACAAAACCTGACTAAAATGACCATTTAAATTGAATTGGTCAATTATGGAATGTCTGTAATATCATAAATTATTATGTTTATAGTATTTAGTATTATAAGTAACAACAAACCACAAGTAAATTGTATGTGGGTAATTTTAAAAAGTCTTAAATGCGTGATTCAATATGTCATATCTATTTTTAGCAGATAATAACTTGTTCAAGATCAAAATATTTTTATTCATCTTGTAGATATTCATACTAAATCTCCTTATCTATTGAAGTTTTGAAATTGTATTAAATGACCTAACATTATTTTTACAGGTATTTTCTGATCCCGAATTCAAGAATAAATGGTATGAATTATCGGTAACGAGGTTTATACCAAAGTTGATATCGATGGTGCGTGGAGAGATACCACTGGACGTGAAGTACGCTGCATGTTGTGTGTTCCGATCATTTGCTTTATATGAAGATTTTATAGTTTATGTCACCGATCAAATTCTGCTGAGCGTTTTACTGATGAGGAATGCAAGTGCTAAGTTCAAGGTTAGTAATGTTTTTTTTTATGCGTATAAGAGTGATCACTTATAAGATGGTTGTCTTTATTTTAGACAAAAAATTGCTGTTATTTGCTCACTGCCGGACTCCTATATTATTTCTGTGAACCTTTGTGATCTGCTTATAATGTTTATTATATAATGCACCTGTCAATTGTAACTGATAAAACTGTACTCATTTCCCCTGCACTGCCCCTTAAGTGGTTGACTGATGCATACTACTGTATAATAAAGAGTGGGGAAAAAACTAGTAAATTACAAGTACACATGATTTATACATACAATATATTACAGGAGGTGTATTTTGAGATACTAACTGGTGTGCTGTCACATACAGACTGTTTCCCCCCAGATCTTGTAGACAGTAGTGCTATACCAATGACAGTCAGTATCATCAGGGAGGGACCATGGTAAGAAGTTCTAAACATTATTTAGTGAAGAAATGTGAATCCAAGCTGATTTTTGTGTCGCCTTGAAAAGGTAACATATAGTGGTTACTTTTGTCGGCGACGGCGGCTGCTGTGTCGGCGTTGTCCGCGTCCCCTAAAGCTTGTCCGGAGCATAACTCAGTCACTATAAGTCTGATTGACTTCAAACTTGGTATGCATGCTTCTTTCAATAACCCGAAGTGCAGTGCACAAGGACCGGTACTCTGCAGTTCTTATTTCTTGAGTTATTGCCCTTTGTTAATTTTCATACTTTAATTTTGTTCGGGCCATTTCTCTTCAACTAAAAAAGCTATGGACTTGAAACTTCATAGGATGATAGATCTCATTAAGAAGAAGTGCAGTGCACAAGAACCGGTACTCTGCACTTCCTAATTTTTGAGTTATTGCCCTTTGTTAATTTTCATACTTTATTTTTGTCCGGGCCATTTCTCCTAATGTATAAAAGCCATGGACTTGAAACTTCATAGGATGATAGGTCTCATTAAGAAGAAGTGCAGTGCACAAGAAAAGGTACTCTGCATTTCTTATTTTTTGAGTTATTGCCCTTTGTTTATTTTCATACTTTAATTTTGTCCGGGCCATTTCTCCTTTAGTATAAAAGCTATGGACTTGAAACTTCATAGGATGATAGATCTCATTAAGAAGAAGTGCAGTGCACAAGAATAGGTACTCTGCATTTCTTAATTTTTGAGTTATGGCCCTTTGTTAATTTTCATACTTAATTTTTGTCCAGGCCATTTCTCCGAAAGTATAAAAGTTATGGACTTGAAACTTCATAGGATGATAGATCTCATTAAGAAAAAGTGCAGTGCATAAGAACTGATACTCTGCATTTCTTATGTCCTGGTCATTTCTCCTCAAGTATGAAAGCTATGGACTTGAAACATCATAGAATGATAGATCTTATTGATAAGAAGTGCAGTGCACAGATATGCTGCTCTGCACTTATTATTTTTTTAGTTATTGCCCTTTGTTATTTTTCATATTTCATTTTTGTCCTGGCCATTTCTCCTAAACTACATTGTTCACAAGGCGACACATCCGACTCGCGGAGTTCTAGTTGTGAAAATAAAGGGGTAATTTTTTTTTATCTACAATTATGAAGAATATTAGTTTTGAATTATTGCTTACTGTGTTATGACTCTTACAAATGTCTGGTTTGACCATGTCTGTAGGGATTGTAAATATTGCGCAGTGGTTAAGTTGACTCATTGGAGCCTCTCTATCCAAGGCATCATGACCATGTTCCCTAATAAGACGGCTGTACTGGTTAGTCCCAGAGTGTTTTGAATATGCTTTTAGCTCGCAATATAATCCAGCTAATAACAAATATGTCTTGACTTAATATTATTCAAGAATTTATAGCAAATGTACAGGTATCTTCGCGGTTTCACTTGATATTTATTATGTTTCTTATTTATCATAGTCTGCTATAAATGAACCAGACCTTATTTCAAATGCAGACCAATCCATCTATATGTATATATGGAAAGAGATGGATACAGTAATTTTCTTTATTAATTTGTTCATTTTATTCAATTTACTATGCTGTTGACTGTGATATAAAAATAGAACATGGAAATTGAAACAATATACAAATATCGGAATAATTTGGAAATAAATTCTCCAATCTTTTGTTTATTTGACTTTTTAAGTAATTGCCTGCATAGTTCCATTCAATATTTTTTGTCAGAATATGTTTTATTCAATCTAGTAATGACAAGCCTGGCAATGGAAATTTGAATGCTATACAATACTTGCACTTACACATATAAAAGAAGCAAAACATTATCAGAACTGTGTTTGTTATATCAGAATGTTTGGCTTTGTTTTCAGTGGTCCCCAGCGTGCCGCCCTACATTTATTATCGTCCCTGACAACAAGTGATACTGGTTTATCCACTGTGATAGGAACCAATAGTCTGGTACCTATGTTACTATGCTGTATGAAAGAGTCTCATTGCAGGTACGGGAACCAGCGTCTGGCAAATATATCATTGACATTGACTTTTATACATTTGAAACAATAAGCGATTTAAAGCTTTTATTTTTGTGATAATATTCAAAAAAATTACAGGTTGTCTTAAAAAAATGTTCTATATAACATCCTTATTATCAGTTGCAATTATCATTCATATTGCCAATAGATCAAAGTTTCATGAAGAAGTTGTACTTAAAATCAAAGTATTGTGTGATTTCTAATGATAATCAACCAAATATTAAATTGGTTATCTTACAATAGGAAAGTCCGCCAACATGCAACAGAGGTTATAAGAAACTTGTGTACCAGTCGTAAACTTGGACTGTGTAAAGATTTGATGTTACAGTTGAGTAATTATCTGGTACCCAGTCTGGAACAGGAATCTTTAACCAGTCTGTCACAGATGGCGTCAAGTTCTATGACAATAATGCAAGCGAAACCGAGGTTTGACGAGGAACGTCAGATGTGGCTTGGACTTGAAAAGTTCATAGATATGACAAAAAGTGTAATACATAGGGAAGGTAATTATTTTTCACCCTTTACCTCACATTGTTCATAAAATGTTAAATAGATTGGTATAATACCTATGTTGACCCTTTTGAACTTTGTCATTTATTATGACATTAAAAACTGACATGAAATAGAATTAAGGTTATGATGCATGCTTGTGGTGAGCATTCTAACATTTGTGAGACACATATAATTTAAATCTATATGAAACAAAAAAGTCCTTTTTTTAATCAAATGATAATAGAAAGAAAATTAAAAGAATATAAAAAAAACCAGGAGAATCATTACATGGTGTGTCATTTTTAGGTGTTGTCGCCCAACAACTTTACATAGGATATCATGATGTTTTTGGTTAGATTTTAAGTACAAAAATGGTAAGGGTCATATGGCGACTTTCCAGCTTTACTGGTGGAGTATTACTGGAGGTGCCCCGCTTTGCAATATTTATGGCACAAGTGGTCATCTTAGTGGAATAACTGATTTTTAGTAAGCAAGCTGGAGAGCTTCCTTACATGAAAGAATCCCTCTTGGTATTCAAAGCCACAGTTGTAAGTTCCTTTGCCTGAAAAGATTTGAACCACAGCTGTAAGGGGCAAGTGTTTTGAAATCAAAGACCTTGACCATTTGGCAACGGACACCCCTTGTAATTGTTAAATTACATTGAATACAAACAATGAAAAAAGTAATTTCCTAGATATTTATTTATTGTGAATTTATTAAAGAAACTGTATATAACAGATTTACCATACTTTTATATTTTACTTTCCCTGTTTAAAATATTGAAATGATTTTTACCCTCTGAAAGTTCTAAATGAAAAAGTTGCCATCTTAAATATATTATAATTATGATTTTTTTTTCCAGCTAAAGTTGAGGTAGATGATCTAGGGCTTGTAACTAGGGTTCTTATGAAGCCATGTATAGACACATGCCCTATACAACTAGACATTCTTGCCCAGGCATTTCACGTGTTACAGTATATGTGTTTATGGCCACTAGATAAGTCACGGCTAGGATTCAGTGCTAACAGAGTAGATCTGACAACATTCACTGATGATGAAAAACAAAAGTATTTCTCTTCCACTTTCATCTTTTAGTGTTAATATATTAGGATATTTAATTGTTTTTAAAGTCAAATATACTTCACAAAACTTGTAAGTGTTCTGAATTCAGACTTGCAGGAGAAACCTAATCTCTTATTTTTTAGCTTGTCTGTTTTGAAGAAAAAGTAGAGCTGTTATGATCACTGCGGCATTGTTGTTGTCATCATTGTTATCATGTAAATACTTTAATGTAGGCTGTTACTCAAGTAGTTTAAAAAGTGTCAACTTGGAATACTTGCTTTTCATGAAAAGAGGCAGTTGTTAGACAAGGGTAATAATTCTGAAAGCAGTATTTTGAGTTATGCCCCTTGTTTATTTAGAATCCTTGTCAAAAATGGTTATTTTAACAGACGAGCGTTAACACCGCATGCAGTGCTCTTGTTATCATATAGTTCTTATCAATTGAATATAATTTTTATGTAGGGTTAAACTTTTTGTAACCTTTTTATTTTATTGTGCCCCCACTTTAGTGACGGGCATTTAGATTTACCTTTGTCCTTCCGTCCGTCTGTCCGTTCTCTTTTGTATTGCACGTTACTCAAAATGTATTTGACCTAGTGTCATGAAACTATACAGGAATGTTGATCAGCATGTGTAGTTGTGCACCTGGGTATTTTTGTGTGGATCTATATAGTATTTTTAGAGTTATTGCCCTTGACTTTGTGAAAATTTTCAACTTGTGTCGCATGCAACTCGAAAAGGATTTGACCGAGAGTCATGAAACTTTATAGGAATGTTGATCAGCATGTGTAGTTGTGCAATTGGGTATTTTTGTGTGGATTTATATAGTATTTTTAGTTATTGCCCTTGACTTAGAAAATTTTTGCAATTTTTAACTTGTGTCACATGTAACTCAAAAAGGATTTGACACAGAGTCATTAAACCTTATTGGAAGGTTGCTCAGCATATATAGTTGTGCACCTGGGGTTTCACTTGTAGATATATCCAGTATTTGTAGAGTTATTTCCCTTGACTTAGTAAAAACCATTTCATTATGTTGTTATTTGTTCCTTGAGTGCTTAAGTTAGAATCAACCAACTTTACAGGAATAATGATCAACATCACTAAATTACAAGAATAATGATCAACATCACTGTGAAGTTATGCACCTGGGACTTCGCATGTGGATTTTTTTCAGTTTTGTTATTGCCCTTGACTTACAGTAGTATAAATTTGCAATTTTCAACTTGTTCATGCATAGCTCAAAAAGTATTTGACTTGTAGGCCTGAAAGTTTACAAGAATGTTGGTCAGCATGTGAAACTTATGCACCTTGGGGTTTGCTTGTGGATTTATTCAGTATTTGTAAAGTTCTTGCTTTTTACTTAGTAAAAGATTTCTAGTTTTCAACTTGTGGCACATGTAGTCCAAAAAAAATTTGACCTAGAGTCATAAGATTGACAGAACAGTGGCATGTGGGGGCACCCGTGTCTTATGGACACATTTCTAGTTTTATATACTTTTTGTTTATTTTATTAAAAATTATTTCAGGTTACGTCTGTCAAAGGTAAATCGTGGTCTCACACAAGCAATATGGGACAAGGTTGGAGTCATTGTCACTGACCTGCTGCTGTCCTATGCTAAGAAATTCACCAAACTGTGTGAAGAGTCATCAAAGAAAGGGAGACAAACTGATAGTCTTGATACATTGTTTGAATCAGGGGAAGTTACTCTAATAACTAGCCTTCTAGAACTTACTCTTTGCTCAGCTCTGTGTACATGTGTAGAATTTCCTGACATTATGCCAAAACTTGAAGTTAAATCTCCAAAAAAGAAATCTAAACAACCAAATAAACTGCAGTCATTCTCCACTTCTCAAATATGCAATGACAACAGGCCTGGTCAGAGTGTGGAGTCGAGGTTAAAATCCCAGTCCGACACCGGTAAAGGTTTTGCAGGGGACGGGTACTATAAGGTATGGGAGAGAGAAAATCCACATCTGTCCACATCTCAGTCAAATAAAAGTCATGAAGTTGCCATGGAGAAAAGTAAAGCGGAATTACGACACAAAGAAGCATGTACGGACAGACGGCTACTACGCAAGTGTCTTTATGAAGCAGATGTATTCAGATGTGTTTGTCCGTTTATCAAGTGTTCAGACCAGAGTATACAGGTACTTGCTAACTTTTATAATACCGTATGAATAGAAAAAAACTTTTATATACATGTATACATTGTATATGTATAATTTTTTCGCACTTATTTTAGATTTTATGTTGCTTAATCTTTACTTTTTATGCTATGAGTCTGTTTGACAATCTTGTCTAAAAATGTGTTTCCCTATTAGAAGTAAGTCATTTTATGATCAACTGAATTTTGTAAATGAAATTGAATGTTTGTTTGTTTTGTTCGATTTTGCTCTTATTTAAACAGTATTTCACTGATGTACACTGGGACAGTTACCTAGCAACATGTTTTAGACATGCAAATCATCTCAGAATTATACAATTATGCTTTGAGATATTAAACTTGTGAACTTGGGGTTTGGTTTTGTTTGTTTGGTTTTACAGCGCACCAACGCAATTTAGGCCATATGGAGCTGAAATAGGCAAGATGATTTTGACTAACCCCGGTTGTTAAAACTTAAAGCAACACCAGGGGTCAAAACCTCCTCACCTGTTAGAGCTAAGAGATGCATAAATAAAGAGATGCATAAATTCCAATTAATTTAACCCATTTAGTTACCTACAAATCTACAAAGTAAGAATAATGACTTATTATTTTCTCAGATACTGGTTCTACAAATTTTACGATGCATGATTCAACCATTGGAGGAGAGAGTGGCACCAAAACTGAACTCTGGGTCAGGTGTGTTTTCAGGCAAGACAGGAAAACAAAGGTAAGATTTAAGACTTAAAAGCAATTTTTGACAGTAATGTCATATATACATGACAGTATACACTTTGACATGCATTCTTCTGTTTTAAATTCACTCCTTTAGTTGTAAGCTTATATTTCTCTCATAACATCACTGGAAAATACATTTGTACATTTGTTTCCCTTTGATTTGAAGCAAGTTCATTTTCACAAGATTTGTTTCCCTTAGACCTCAGACAGCTGGTGCTATTCCGAGCACAAACAAGAGGCTAAGTGTTGCTCTACATCAGATGTCACCGGATATGGCCAACCTGATAAAGGAGGCTCTTGGTCCTAACTTGGAGAAGAGTGAAACCAAGAAGCAAACGGACACACAGTTGGCACAGCAAGTTAAAGTACCAGGTGTTCCAACGGGTTTGGAGACGATACATGAAAGATTACAAGGTCAGTTGAAATAATTGCATACCTGAAATTTCTTGTAGCAACTGAAGCCATGAAAAATAGTGGAACAATGGTTTTATTTCTATATCTAGAGTATTATTTAACAAACAACAATCTTAAGATACAGTTTTATCACATGACACTGCTTGTTAATCTCCTGTCCCATGGCACGTAGGGAATTATAGGACCGTGTTCCGTCTGTCTGTCCATCCACATACAAATATACATATTCTTAGGTAGCTATGGGGACAATTAAGGTAATAATAAATTTCCTTTGATGAATCATTCTTTAAGGTCTTATGTAGCTACTTTTTTTCTCCTTTAGCCAGAAGAACAATTAACTTTTCGTAAATATAGCATTCATATGTCTCTGTGTGTTATATCAAGTATATTGTGTCAATGAAAACCATGTCACATTGTATCATATATCTTATACAGAGTTTACAGAACAGAATAAGCTGGAGGATGTTATAAAGACAGAGGCACAAGATAGCGTGAAGGAATATGTGAAGCCTGTGATAGATAGATGTCGACCTATAGCCCAGCAATGTAGAGAGGCCCTTATAGAGGGTATAGGAGAGAAGATTATAACGGGAATCTTCACAAAAGCTCACAGATTAAAAAAACATTCTGTACTACTGCTGCATGACTATGTACAGTTTGGTGAGGTAAATAATCTTGACTAAATCATACCATCCAAGCATGACTACTTTAGGGATTTGGGTATTTGTTAGTTTAATGGTTTCTTTTTCTTTGGTGACATACATACACCCCTTTTCTGTATAATTAACATTTTCAGAAACTTAATTCATATTTCTTTATTACAGTCAGTTATTACCTACAATAAATTATATTTGCTGTATAACACTAATGAAATCCAATCAAAATTTGTGAAATCTGTATTTATAAAGATTATATTTAGTATGTCATTTGATAACGCAAGTGTTTATGTTTGTTATCTACACAATTACAGAGTAGTTGTCACATGGTGTTGTCGAGATACGGTTGTATGCCAAGATTGATAGATTTTCTACGTGTAAATGAAGACAATGAACTTCTGGAAATAATTGGTAAGAAAACAAAGTTTAGTCCATTAAGTAGGTTAAGATTGAATAGCCAATGATATGGATGCTGGTCATGCTGTATGAAAATGCATGTTTGCTAGGCTTTGTGTGATAATCTGTACAAAGGTCTTAGTTTTATTAAAGATTGCAAAGTAAAGTGCTATAATAGTTTTCTGACTTCAGACCAGGACTGATGGTATTTTATTTATGCTCTTCAATATTCCCAAGGCTCGTCTTATTTAACTTATGCTATTGTACATTTCCAGGATTGATCTTAATTGACTTATGCTATTTCCAAGGCTGATTTCAATTTACTAATGTTATTTCCTGAGTTTATAGATTTTACTTATGCATTTCCAAAGATTATACATTTTACTTATGCAAATTTAATTTTCCAGGGCTGATTATTGTGAGAATAATGGTGAGCAGTGACAACAGATTGAGACAGTTGTTCAACAGACATGGGGGTCCACAGCTGTTACTGTCAATGGCACAGTATACCAAGGGCCTGTTGAAACAAGAAGTGACATCAACTCTCAACACAGTTTCCAAAGGTTTGTTTAGTTTAATGTACTAATTATATATTAATGAAATAAAAAAAAATTAAAAGGTTTAGAATTCAACAGTTTACATTATTTAATGATAGATAATGCAATTACAAATTAAGACACGTTCCATTTCCAGTACCCAAAGTACTCAATTTGTATTTTACAAAACAAGCTCTTACCTGAAGGTATCTATATTTCTGCAAACAACAAACAAATCCTTTAGTAAAACTACCACATAATCAGAATCACATTGACTTGTGTCTGCTCACTGAGCTCAATTAAGGGAGAGTGTCAGATTTAAAATTCAAGGGTCACTGGTTGGATCCTTGAGTGAGAGGAAATTTCTCCATGGCATTTGATATCAGGCATAGAGTGTAATGATCATTTTGCCTCTCGCTACTGATTTAAAAAATCATATGAGCCGCGCCATGACAAAACCAACATAATGGGTTTGCGACCAGCATGGATCCAGACCAGCCTGCACATCCATGCAGTCTGATCAGGATCCCTGCTGTTCGCTATCAGTTTCTTGACTTGTTATACGGTCTGTAAGCGAAAAGCATGGATCCTGATCAGACTGCGCGGATTCGCAGGCTGGTCTGGATCCATGCTGGTCGCAAACCCATTATGTTGGTTTTGTCATGGTGCGGCTCATCTGATATTACCAGTTGTAGTCAGTCACCTGCAGAGGAAAAATAATTACTGGTTTGTTATCCAGAAAAACCGTAGAGGTGGACCAAACAAACATTGACTAAATAAAGTTTCAAAACACTGATAGTCTCATTCCTTTAAACATATCTTACAAACTATATTCTATGTAACTTACATTTTCATTAATTCCTGCATACAGCACTGGATATATCTGTTATCGCTGCCTAACTTTTCATTAAAACATATTTAGTGGATATATATAGCCATCCTCTTGACAAATAAAGAAGTCCATCTTTGGTGCTGATAGGAAACTATACTGTTTTTATACCCCCACACAACAAAGTTGTAAGGGGGGTATAATGGAATCAGCTTGTCCATCCGGCCGGCTGTCCGTCCGGCCGTCAGGCGTCCGTCTGCTTTTTCTTGTCCGTCCAATAACTTAAGATTCCTTTGACCCACAGTCTTCATATTTGGCATGGAGGTTAGTCATAATTAATAGATGACCCCTATCGTTTTTGAGGTCAAAGGTCAAGGTCACAGGGGCTTTGACTTCAAAAAGCTTGTCCGCCCAATAACTTAAGATTCCTTTGACCCACAGTCTTCATATTTGGCATGGAGGTTAGTCATGATTAGTAGATGACCCCTATTTATTTTGAGGTCACCAGGTCAAAGGTCAAGGTCACAGGGGCCTTGACTGAATAAAATATTGTCCGCCCAATAACTTAAGAATCCTTTGACCCACAGTCTTCATATTTGGCATGGAGGTTAGTCATGATAAGTAGATGACCCCTATTTATTTTGAGGTCACCAGGTCAAAGGTCAAGGTCACAGGGGCCTTGACAAATTAAAGCTTGTCCGCCCAATTACCTAAGAATCCTTTGACCCACAGTCTTCATATTTGGCATGGAGCTGAGTCAAGATTATAATACGACCCCCATTTATTTTGAGGTCACTGGGTCAAAGGTCAAGGTAACAGGGACTTTTAGTACAATAAGCTTGTCTGCTCAAATGGTCTCATATATTCATCATAAAACACCTCCAGGCAAGGCTGCATGAATTGCAGGTGGGGGGTTATTGAAGTTATTCAATGGCAGTTTCAGTTTTGAGGTCAGTAGGTCAAAGGTGAAGGTCACTTTACATAACTGAGCAATGCACTGGCTTTGGCTGGGAGGTTGTCTTTGAGCTCTAAATGACTGCAGTTGATTTTGACAAATTGGTATGCAGGGGTATTCACCGTCACGCTATGACAGTGGCAGTTCTAGTTTGGTTTGTATATTTTTCAAATTAAAATACAAGAGGGTCTTCCTTCACCAGTAAAGCTTGAAAGTCGCCATTTGACCTATACTGTGTTGGTGCGATGTTAAACCCAATCAATCAATCAATCAATCAATCAACAAAATGCAAGAGTTATGGAACTTTAAATTATATAGTTGTAATATATTTTTTAGTGGAGAGTGTCCGTAAAAGACCGATGTCAGCTCCAGTTCACAGAACAGTGCATAAAGAGAAAGCACCAGATGTTTGGGATCATGTATGTTGTTTTATATATGATATTTATATTTCAACCCTTCAGTCATTTACTGTTTACAAAATATGACAATTGTGTAGCAAGCACCGCCTTAAAACAACATACCTTCAGATTCCATGAACATTATTAGATGAAGATGTTGTCAGATTTAGGCAATCCTTAGGTACTTGCTTGACCCTTAGATGACTGATGGTAACTCAATATTCCCATGTGATCAGTGCAGACCAATATCAGCTGGCACATCCATGCTGTCTGATCATGGTCTGCACTGTTGGCTTTTCAGCCAGTATATATTTTGAAATATTCCATAAAAATGATGAATAGTTTTGTCCAGATAGAAAAATGGACAAATCCATTTAAAATATATAGCAAGATAAAGGTTAAACAGTTTAATCTTTTGTTTGTATTCAGTACTTGTTTTGGCAGCAGGGTTCTATTTCCAAGTGGTTAAGATTGCCAACTTCAAATCACTGCTTTGGGTTTAAATTCTGTTAGATTAAGAAGCTAAGTCAAGCTTGCTAACAGAAGGTGGGCAGTTCTACTGCTAAGTAGTGCCTAAAGTCATGCACGTAGGGATACCTGAGGTCTTCCTCCACCAGAAAAGTTGGAAAGAGGCCATATGATCTTAAAGGAGCTCCACTGAGATCCAAAGGCCTGAAAATATAAAATTTGAATTCTTTTCAGGGATCAGCTGGTACACATAAAACAGAAATGATATGCAAAAGATAATTAATTAAGTCGTGTTTTCGTGTTATTCTCAGCTCAATTTGAATAAAAAGCATTGCAATTTTTGGTCATTTTTTAACAATAAAAGTACATTGTATTTTGAAAATACAATCAATTGTTTTTCTTTTTCATTGCAAATTTTATTTGTTAAAGGTCGACATGCAATATATTATCTTGAACTGATGGACTTTAAATAACTTTAATTTTTTATGTGTGAGTCAGTTATTTCGAACTGTAATTATTCTTAAAAAAAAAGAGTGAGCCAATGATCTGAAATTTTGCACACAAGTTATTGGTCTAGATCTACACCAAATGGAACATTAATCTTGAAAAATTATTTCCAGTCCTGTCATGTCAAAAAACCTCAGTGGAGTCCCTTTAACAGTGTTAACATGACTTAAAACCCGTCATAAGAATGATAATAAATAAAATGATTTATTTTATACTTATAAAAATATTGATGAAATAAAATGTGTATGTTCTGTATTTTCACTGTAAAAATTTTATTTTTCACTACTGGCATGAGAGCTGTTCCTGTACAAAAATCTTTGTTACTTAAAAATTAGTTTTTATTACTCTCGCTCACCAAAAAAATTGATTGTTACACAACAATATTCAGCTTGTTACACAACTTATAGAAATTCCATTATGTTCTAAACATAGAATAACCCTTAGTTATGAGGCCTGATATGGGGTACCGTAGTTATCCATTATTTTGCACGAAGAGAAGTATTTCCTGTACATAAAATATAACCCATTATAATTATACATTGTACAATGTTGTTATATCAGACCTATTTTTCATTAATAATTGTTAGACCATTTTCCCAGAGGTGAATAGAGGTAATTCAAGAAGTAGAGCATAGACTAAACGCTGGTATCTATTACCAGTTACCGTTACCCCAACACAATTACATGCAATGGCGTGCTTGTATAATGCATGATATTTTTCTCAGTAAAGCCATAAGATTATTTTATATAGTAATATAGGTCAAAATTCTGATAATTGAACAGGTTTTCATTGCATTACCGTCTTATCTGTTCAAAGGTGGTATAAGTGGAAAACCTTTTAACAGGCCTCACATGTAAGTATTTTTGTGCATGCGTGAAAGGACAAATCCCCCAAAGTTACCAAGGTCACGTTTTGACAACGCACAGTTGAAAATGATTTTATATGTACTGCCAATCTCACACTTAGATTTTGTCTTGTTTATGCATCTGCTTGATTTGATATTAATTTTTAAAAATTGCAAGTAAAAATCAAGCACTTAAACAATAAATACAAGTACTGCTTCTGTACAGGAACTGCTGGCATGCCAGTACAGTGAACATATTTTCCGTATTTTGGTATCTTGCTTCTTAATTCAGCCAATACACAAAATTAAAGGGAGAAAGTCTTACGAATTGTAAGGTCAAATATTAAGTGAAAAAATATATGATTAACAGAAAATTCAAGCTTTTTCAATAAATACCGTATTATTTTCATCTTGTGATATGAAAATTATTATATTTCATACCACTCAATGAAAATACATCATGCATTTATAGAAAAAAAATGCCTTGATTATCTCTCTATGTAACAATTATTTACTTTAAATTAGATTCAGGCGAGATGGAGACAAGAAGACCAGGTAGCAAGTGTACTTAGACAGTGGATGATCGCAGATAGGAAGCAAAGAATTTATTAAAGAAAGATTGATTGTATGTTACAGAAAAAACACAGAATTGGAATATATGTTTAAAGCAATAGATTTACTTTATATGGAAAAGTGTTAAAGAGAAAACCTAGAATTCATTGAAGATTTTTATGTTGTTGATAAAATAGGCAAAGGTTTGAAAAAAAAAACAAACTGATATTGAGGAAGATGTATTAAAAAATTTAATGAAATTTGTTAAAAATTTATGTTATAAGTTATAATGTTGAATTTATTTATAAGTTATAGTTTGTATTGTTGATATTTTTTTCTAAATAGAATGCAAATGAGCAAATGTTTCACTAAAGATAGGTATTAGAATATTCAATAAAAAAATTGTATAAGAGAAAGAAATATTTATTGTTAGAAAATATTTAAAAATGTCTCAGGATATAAATATCATGAATAATTCATTCAATCTATGAATATATACATGTAATTATGAAGAATGTTGAAAATACATATAGAATTTATTGAAAAATATTTATTACAAAAATGAGACAAAAAAGTCCATTTTATACTGCCCTGACCCTTATTTTCCCCCTTTATTTTGCCTTGACCCATATTTCCCCAATTTTATATTGCCCTGACCCTTATTTCTCCCTTCTTGTTTGAGGACATCGAGATACATGTATATTCATTTTTAAAAGCCTCACAGTTCTCATGGCTGTAATAAATGATATATAACACCAATACTGAGTCATGTCAGTATTTTAAAACCCTTAAAGGCACATTATGCCTCAGAAAATGAATAAATTTTCACTTTTTTAGAAAAGACAAACATGAGTTTTATAACAATTCAATATAGGTTTCATAGCTTTTTATGTGCTTATCACCTAAAGACATGTTTGCTGAATGTAAAATTATTTTTATCTTAAAAGTATCAAAATGTAAACAAAGTAGTATTTTGACTTCCATTTAAAATACTGAATCACTTTATTTTTACTAATTGCAAATTCCAACAGAAGTAAAACATGGATCAGATAGTTGGCTTTTGAAAACTATAACAAGACGCAAAAGAAATACAAAAGCTTTTGAGAAATAAAAAATCAAAATAAAAGTATTTCTGGGGCATAATGGGCCTTTAAGCTAACAAATGGACTGTTCCAAATTCAAAGTAGGTCAAGTCCATTATAAAAATTCAGGAGGTTAAAGGTTTAAAATCTTTTCCTGGACATTCAGTAAAATTAAACATAAATGATATATTGTTCATGCCACCAGTTCAGAGCAATCCAAGCCCTTGTATCCTAGCTGGTACAGTATTTTTCCTAAACTGACAAATATCTGATCCGAAAATATTTATCCAATGAAGGACAGTTTCAATTTCAAAACAAGACAAGGTTCCTTTACTGTTTGCTGACTTTGTTTTAATTTTGTTCCTTATATCCCAAAAATTGATAATGGACAGTTCCAAACAACGAAAAAGGGCAAGTGAAATTAAGAATTCCAGTTAAGTGTTAAAAAAACAGTGAGTCCGTTGTCAAACCTTTACTAACATCCTTACTAATGGCAATGAAGAACACGAGCTGTCTTTTTTTGTTGTTTTTTTTTTAAGAAAATATTTTTTTCTATTATTTAGTTGAATTTCATACCTTACAAATAGCATTGAAAAGCACAGGCTATTTTTTTAAAAAAAAAGAATATTGCCTCTATTATTTACTTAAATTTTAAAACTTAAAAATAGCATTGAAAAACATGGGCTGTTTAAAAAATAAGTTTCTATTGTTTAAATGATAAAGGTAGTGTCTTTTTTTTCTCAAAAATTCTGTCCCTGTATTTTATACAAAGTTGAAGTACATGTATTGTTTTTCTGATAATTGGTTGTTTTTCTGAGATTTTATTTTATTTCTTGCAATTTCAGTTCATTAAATACATGAAAAGTTTTTCTGTATAATTGAATGACTAGTGGGGGGACTTGATGTATTTATATTTTCAAAGTTGGCAACTCAAACAACATTTTCAACTTTATGTACCGAATTAAATAAAAGTAAAAAAGAAAAAATTTGGAGTTTCCCAGCTTTGTTTAAATATTAGTGATGTTCCGATTGTCGCAAGTCGCCGATAATCAGTAACTGTTATGTAAAACGACAATAATCGATTCACAAAAATTTGTTCCGCGACGTCGTCGAAAATGTTTAAAGTATCAAAGGGAATAAATTCTGACGGTAATTTTCTTTTAGGAACACCACGCCGATCGCAAAAAAGCACTCAGAGACAATTTGGAGTTGAACAGGATCAATAAATGATGTAAACAATAGTAATATATTGTGATATGAACGTTTTTATTTGACATCCATTGAAAAATAAAATCTATTTCGTAAAATTATGACTATATTAGGTTAAAACTGTGTTGAAAAGTGCAAAATGAAGTTCATGTTACTAAATATAATCAAGTGCCTTGGTAAGAAATGTTACTTCCTTATTTCTTTAAACGCGACTTTATTCGAAAGTTATCGATTATGTCCCATCCGACTGAACCGATGATCGATTGGGACAAATTTCATCCGATTTCCATCACTATTAAATATTGAGATATGTGCATTTTTTCTTGATATAAGTATGTTGTTTTTTGTTTGTTCGAGGTCTTATTTTTTGTTGCTTTTTCATACTTGTATGAGTCCACTGCTTTTCTCATTGCATTAGGTCACTGGTTTGAATCTTGAGTGGGAAGAAATTTTTTCCATGACAAGTGATATTTTAAATTAAGTCTAATGGTAGTCTTCTTTCATTGCTGATTCAGAAATCATATGAGCCATGTCATGACAAAACCAACGTAATGCATTTGCGATCAGCATGGATCCAGACCAGCCTGCACATCCGCGCAGTCTGATCAGGATCCATGCTGTTCTCTATCAGTTTCTCCACTTGTTATAGGGTTTGTAAGCGAACAGCATGGATCCTGATCAGACTGCGCGGATGCGCAGGCTGGTCTGGATCCATGCTGGTCGCAAACCCATTACGTTGGTTTTGTCGTGACACGGCTCAATTATGGGATTACAAGTTGGTCACTTTTGGAGAAATTGGTAACTTGTAACTGGTACTGGTTATTTATCAACGACAGCTGGTCAGGTGGTCCGGTGCACCAACGGCAGGGATAATGACTAAAAATGAGTTAAAATTGCAATGAAAAACAACAGGAAAACAGCAGAAAAATGAATTTTAGAAAATCCTTTTAGTTAAAATTTGGTTTTGACTTTAATATATACTCTTAGAGGACCCTGTTATCAATCTTTTTGAAATACATGTATACAATTTAGCATATTCTTGCCATAATTATGTGCTTGTTATTAAGAAGATTATTTCTAGGGATTCTTCATATATTAATGTAGAATGTTTTAAATTCGCTTTGTCAAAATTTCACATTTTTTTGCCAAAAATTTATGTTATTCTTCATTTGTGCATATTGTTGAATTTACGTCATTAGCATCATATTCAAAATAGGAAGTTTAAAGTGTGGCATTTTGAGCTTATGTCAGTTAAACATTTTGCTATCATACTTTTTTTGCGCTAGAACAGATATATTGTAATTTTTATGCTTCGATAGAGGTATATTGTTACCTTACTGCAGTAACAGGTTAACTCCTATAAAATTATATATGAAGTTAAGCCATTACTGCACTAAGGTAAAGATATAGTTATGGCATTTTACAGCTTTATAATCATATGTATAATTTAGCTGTTTGTGTGTAAGTATTAGTGTTACCAACTTTTTTTTGGATCAATTGAAACCCTCTCTAACATGTGAGTGTCAACCTTAGATATGTTTAATCATTTGCATTTCAAGTTAATTGGTTTTGTGCAGAGTTATGGCCCATTTACAAACTCTTACATAAATTAAAGGGAAACAACTCAGGGTTTTTGGTTCAAGAGTTCATTACCTGCCATTTAGTTCATTTCATTTGTAAACCATGCCAAAAATCTTATAGTCTTATATTTAGCCGAATTTTATATCTTTTTATGCCCACGGGCATATAGTTATTGAACCGTCTGTCCTTCCGTCCGTCTGTTCGTACGAGGTTAACCTAGAACGGCAAGTTGGATTTTTCTTAAGTTCTACCTGTACCAATGGCTTCTAAGTTTACACACTTACTAATCAATACAAAGTACATGATCTGGGCAAGTTACATAACTCTGGCTTTCATATTTACCAAGTTATTGCCCTTTTCAGCACTTAGAAAATGAATAATGGTTAACCTAAAACGGCAAGTTGGAAATATCTTAAGTTCTATCTATACTAATGGCTTTGTAATTTCCACACTTACTTATCAATACAAAGTACATGATATTGCCAAGTAATATAACTGTGTCATCCATATTTCCCAGTTATTTCCCTTTTTATGCCCCCACAATGTGGGAGCATATAGCGTTGCACTTGTCCGTCCGTCTGTCCGTCCGTCAGTCCGAGCCAACATTTGATTATTATGAGCTTCATTCCGTAGTTAAATAAAGAACATAAACTCATAAAATTTAAAATTAAGAGCTATTTTTTGTTTTTATGAGCTTATTTTGCTTATGGACGTTGGTCCAGGTGGTGTTTATGAGCTCATTTGCCTCATAAACATCAAAGTTTGGTATGTCCGTCCGTCAGTCCGTACGTCCCGAAATCTTGTGAACGCAACTCCTCTTAAACCAGATGGCAGATTTTGCTTAAACTTACAGGGATGAACAACCTTAATGTGTAGATGGCAGTAAAGAAAGGAATTTTTGCTGCGACCAAATTTAACAGAATTATGGCCCTTTGTTGATTTTTTCACTATATACTATGTAGAAATTTTGTGAAAGCAACTCCTCTTAAACCGGATGGCAGATTTTGCTTAAACTTCCAGAGATGAACAACCTTAATGTGTAGATGGTAGTAAAGGAAGGAATATTTGCTGCAACCAAATTTAACAGAATTATGGCCCTTTGTTGATTTTTTCACTATATACTATGTAGAAATTTTGTGAACGCAACTCCTCTTTAACCGGATGGCAGATTTTGCTTAAACTTCCAGGGATTAACAAACTTAATGTGTAGATGGTAATAAAGGAAGGAATTTTTGCTGCGACCAAATTTAACAGAATTATGGCCCTTTGTTGATTTTTAGTTTTCAACTTGTGGCACATGTAGTCCAAAAAATATTTGACTTAGAGTCATAAGATTGACAGAACAGTGGCGTGTGGGGGCATCCGTGTCCTATGGACACATTTCTAGTTTCACTTTGAAAATAGGGCCTTGTCTGGTTAACCTATTTCGGCAAGTTGGATTTATCTTAAATTTCTCCTAATTGCTTAATTTCTTTAATGATATCTTTCATATTTAGTAGGTGGATACCTTTGATGGTCCTCTAATTTTTTATGGAGTAAGGGGTCTCTAGGGTCAAGGTCACTGGTTTAAAAAAATAAATATAAACATTTTTGCTCATACAGCCTTTATTTTTTAGTTGATGTCTTAGTTTAATACAAACATGCCAAGGGAGGTCCTCCTTCTTTGGGTGTAGTAAGGGGTCATTTGGGTCAAGGTCAATGTTACCAATGTCAAGGTCACCAATGTTAAAAATAGATTTTTACAGGTGTATTGACCTTATTCTATAGACAGATGTTATTTATAATTGATAGAAACATAAACTTTGATGGAGTTAGTGGTCAGTTGGGTCAAGGTCACCAGTGACCAGTGCTAAAAATAGATTTTTACACATTTGCTCATACAGCCTTTATTAAGTGACAGATATATTTCATATTTGGTAGGAAGATAACTTGCATGGTATTCATCCTTTTGATTGGGGTAGGGATCAGTGGGTCAAGGTCACTTGTGCTTTAAATAGATTTTTACACTTTTGCCCATAAAGCCTTTATTTATTGACAGATGTTTTTCATATTTGGTAGGAAGATAACTTACATGGTATTCTTCTTTTGGATAGAGTTAGGGGTCAGTTTGGTCAAGGTCACCAGTGCTCAAAATAGATTTTTACACTTTTGCCCATACAGCTCTTATTTAATGACAGGTGTATTTCATATTTGGTAGGAAGATAACTTGCATGAAGTTGAATATTTTTCAATTTCACAAGTCAGAGCAATGACTTGGCAACTTATATTTTTCACAATTACAAAATGCCATGACTTTGTCAAGCTATATAACTTGTGTTTACAAATTTTTGGCAATTTTTCTGTCCATAACTGAGTGAATGGGTAAACATTTTTTGAAATATTGCTACTGACAAGAATCTGAGCCGGGGGCATTTGTGTTTAACAAACACGTTCTTGTTTTTTTATGCAATTCATCAATATTTGTCACATAATTTAATCTAGATCCCATAAATGTTCTTTAGCATGAACTACTGGGATTTGTGTTTTTTTTTAAATAATCTTATCCTCTTATAATAGATGATATCAAGTGGTATTACACTGTATTATTGTTCTATGGTATAATTACATTCAGTTATTGCACATGTTATAAATAGAAACAATTTTATGTTTAGATTGAAAGATAAGAGGGTTCCTCAAAAAGTTTTGTTGTAAAGATTATATGTGCGGTTTATGGTGACAGCAAAACCTATTTAGGTCACATTGGGACTTCTTAGCACTGTTTATGCCCATACAAGTATAGTACATGAAGGGCTTCTGTGGCCAAGTGGTTAAGGTCTCTGACAAATAATCACTCTTCCCTCACTGTTGGATGCAGTCACAAGAAGGACTTTGGATTCTTTCATACGAGGAAGCTATTCGGCAAGATCTTAAAAAGTTGATGTCTTTACTCAGGTGTCCACTCTTGCCTAAAATAATGTGCATCGAGGCATCAAAGGTCTTCCTTCTCCAGTAAAACAAAAACATAGCCATATGAATTTTACATTTTTAGGGTGACACGTGACTCAAACGAAGTGCTTGAAGCAAGGTGTTGTGGTCTGCTTACTTAAGTATTGTTGTAACTGCTAATTAACCTATATATTCATGAGTTTAAGTCCTTCTTGATTAACAACAGTGTTCCTTTTAACAAGAGGAGGTATTTGTCTAGAAACTAGACACATAAGTTGAAAAAAACCTATTTTACAATTAAATGTATTTCAAATAATACTTAAGGAATAAGCAGACATCTTCTTTATACCACAAGATTTTTTCACTGAGCTATCTGAAGTTCTGAACAGCCTCTATTTAAGATTTTATTCACCCTCTAAAGACTATAAGCAGCCTTGTGGCATTTTAAAAAAGTTAGTAAAGTCACTGACGAGGTTTAGAGGAAATAAAATATTGAAAGTACAGATTGTTGAAGCTTTGAGCAGGATCTTATTTTACTCCCCTCAAATGGAGACTGCTTACTTTCACAAATCATGCTGCACGTAAGATCATTACTATACCGCATGATTCGGATAATTAATTTTAGATAGGTCATTTGTAAGCAACTTATCTTGACAAAAGAAAATTAGAAAAAAACATTTTATTGCAAGAATTTCATGCAGTATAACATATTTTGTGCTTTTGGAAGATTTTATTTTACAGGAGTAATGCTTTATCCTAATTAAGTTTTCCCATCATTTCCCTCATAAACTTACTTACAGTTTAAACCTTGTCTAGCCAAATTAATCTGTTTCAATTACATAACCATTTTTTCGTCACACCCAAAGATTGAAAATCTGGGACGCAAAATATTGTAATGTCATCTTTATTCTATATTACAGTTGGATTTTGTGTTAAAGTACGCTCAGGTACATCTACATTTTATCTCTCTATGAAATCATGACATAGTTATCCAGCTGGCTCAAGAAAGGTAGTTATTCAGCTAGCTCATGTATGGTAGTTATCCAGCTAGCTCATGGAAGGTAGTTATTCAGCTAGCTCATGTATGGTAGTTATTCAGTTAGCTCATGTATGGTAGTTATCCAGCTAGCTCATGTATGGTAGTTATCCAGCTAGCTCATGTATGGTAGTTATTCAGCTAGCTCATGTATGGTAGTTATCCAGCTAGCTCATGGAAGGTAGATATCCAGTTAGCTTATGTATGGTAGTTATCCAGCTAGCTAATGGAAGGTAGTTATTCAGCTAGCTCATGTATGGTAGTTATCCAGCTAGCTCATGTATGGTAGTTATTCAGCTAGCTCATGGAAGGTAGTTATCCAGCTAGCTCATGTATGGTAGTTATCCAGTTAGCTTATGTATGGTAGTTATCCAGCTAGCTCATGGAAGGTAGTTATCCAGTTAGCTCATGTATGGTAGTTATCCAGCTAGCTCATGGAAGGTAGTTATCCAGTTAGCTTATGTATGGTAGTTATCCAGCTAGCTCATGGAAGGTAGTTATTCAGCTAGCTCATGTATGGTAGTTATCCAGCTAGCTTACGGAATGTTGATGGTTCATGCCATGTGCCTGCTGAAATAATATACAAAAGGGAACCCAAGGGCTTCTTTAACCATATAAAAGCTGAAAAAGCAACCAAAACAGACACAAAATGATGATTTAGTAAAGTGTTCTCGTAGTCTACCCAGTCATTAAAATGCTTACATTCCACCCCCACTACCATCTGCAATGGTGTAAGTGGGACACATTGCTTTCCTATGACTTTTGGAAGACTGTAAACTGTAACATGTAGCTGTATTGTACTGCCATGCTATTTTACATGTTGATATTTTTTGATCATACACTTCCAATGGCTCATCATTAAAGTCATACAGCTTGTCCTTTTTGCCACTTATATAATCTCACTTTTTCAACTATTCTTATAATAAAATAGGCTTCTGTTGTAAAGGATGTTGACCTTTGACCTTTAGCCTGCTTTAACTTTTCACTTTTTTAGCATGAAAATGTAAAACTTCATCTTACTGCCAATTGTATACTAACAAACTGAACACAAGTATGATATTGCACATATGTATTGTACAATCATTTTGCATAATTTACAAATTAATTGCTCAATTTTGTTTTATTATATATTATTTTTATTATTAGTCATTATTATTATTATACATACATACATATACATTGTGCCATTAAAATCAGGTTAACTTGCAAATTTAAAACAATAGTCACTTTGCTTACTTTAGATATTTTGATACTGCATTCCCTTAGATTAACAATGGACTGTTCCAAATGATTTGCTGGACAAGTCCATTTCTAAAAAAATTAGAATCACAGCGGTTAAAGCAGCACACCTGGAGGTTTCTGCCAAAATTTCATGAAATTTAAAAAAAAGTTTAATTCTAAAAAATGTTGGGGGTTTTTTTGTTTATTTTTTTAATTGGTGAAAATATTTTCAAAGGTACAGATATCAATTTAATAGGAGTACTATACATTATGCCAAAATATGGTAATCATTTCCCATAGAAATAGGTAGAAATATCACAAAAAAAATTTAATAATTAATTCCGGCATATTTTCTAAAAGAGAAAAAAAAAATGTAAAAAAAATCAATTTAGATTATGATTGCTTTAAACACTTGTTAGACATTTAATGTTTATTTATAAGAAAGATTTGAAAGAGAAATTTTGTTTATTTATTTGGAGTCCTTCAACTATTAGTTGTTTTGAATTTAAGTATTAGAGATGATTTTTTTCCTTTCCTGTATGGTAAGATATAAACAAGTTAACATAATGTTTTGATGATTTTGTAATATTGTGTGAATTTGGAGTATGGCTTTAAGAAGATATATCTTTTCTATCTTATTCATTATTCATTTATTTATTTATTTATTTTAGTCGCTTGTAATGTGTTCATTTTGTTCTAATGTATTGCTAGTGATGTTGCAAAATCTGTAACCTAGAAACACATTTTATATTTCATTTTTTGCCATATATATTTAGACTTATTCATATGTTTTGAATTTTTTAAATTGATTATGCAAGCTGGAAGTAAATAAATTGAACAGGTCATACTTTTGTTTAAAAGATTGTTTAAGGTTTGTTTTTTTTTCAGATAATAAAAACCATTAAAGTTAGTGAAAATTGTTAAATAATATATCATATTAAATGATTATCTGTTTGTTATTGAAATGTTGAATTATTTAAGATATATATTTTTTATCATGCTTTCATATTTTAACAATAAGGAAAGAAGGCTTAGTGGACAAAGTGTATTCATCTTATTGCAGGTATCATGGGTTCAAGCCCTAATCAGGACTCCACCTTGTTGCCTCATATGACACTTGGCTTTGAGGTTATACTAAATCTAAGGATTTTCATTGGTCAGTGTACATTCTGTGCCCATTTCTAACCAATCAAATACCTGAGATCTGAGTTTGAGCTGAGAGAATTGATTTTCAATCTCGGGCTCAGTACTGGTAAGAAACAGACTTAAAAGTGTTTAAACATTTACACATCCAAGTTTTATTTATAATCAAGCCTATGTGACTAATGTTTCAACTTAAGTTGCTCCAAGAATTATCATTGTGATTAAATGATGGATGCAAATTTAAGTCCCTTGTTTTTAATAGTCATGTATATATTTTAAATGCTTTCAAAGTCTGATTTGATCCCAAGATTTCATTTTATTTTGAGAAAAAATAGTTTTGTTATTATATATATTTTTTTTTTTTGAGTATTTTAAGTATACCGTCCATTTATGCAAATAAATATATATTGCATAAGTTTCTGTGATATAAATGTATAACTCTATATCGTTTTCATTTATTTTGGTATATTTGTATAACTGTAAATTATCACACAAGATGTTTTATGCTTTGTAGAATTGTTTTAGATATTTTGCCATAGTGTTCATTTGTTTTATGACTTTTTTTCAAAGATAAACATCTCTTTATTAAATTTGTCTTTGTTAAAATGTTTATTTATATCTGTAGTGCATCTATTGTTGTATATTGTACATGTATGTAAAAATTTGAACAAGCTAATTTTTAGTTAAAAACAGCAAATATTTCAAACAAAAATGAAATTCACAAGATAGTTTTCAATAGAAACCTATTTAAGAAGAAAACACATTTTCATAGTTAAGAATTCAAATGATGAAGTTGCAAGTATAAATATAGGCTGAGCAAGAAGAAAAAAGAAACAAAAACAAAAAAATGAGGTTATGGGCTCTGGCTTTGATACAGTGGTTTTTATAATTAGTTTATTTTTTCTTAGTTCAAAATTTGTTTTTCTTCATGATATAAGTAAATCATGTGATTTCTCTGCCGGAATAAGATAATCTCCCAGTAGATTTCAGTAAATTCATTCTAAATTTAGATCTGATTATCTCCCTTTGTTGGCAGACTCTCACAAGATATCATAAGGTAAAGAAAATGATATTTCAAATTTATTATTTTAGTGATAAAAATTTGTCTGTGTATGGATTTTTTTCTTCATTTTCTTAAATATCTTAAAACATAACTTATTGATGAGGTGCAGAAGCTAATCTGTGGAAATTAAATGTCTTTTTCTCAAGATATTCAGCTGTGACTGAACTTTTATGAGTTATGTATATTAGGTAAATGAATAGAATCCAATGTGAATTTTTTTATGCACCATTTGCAATGAATCAATATATGTATGTTATCTTAGGATAAGAAAGGTTTGTGTAATCCAGTTTATATAAAATTATATGTATTAAGATTAGCAGAATCCATCTATATTTTATTCATAGACAATTCCTAAGTTTATTTTGCAGTTTTTACATTAATCAGAATATGATATTGCTTGTACAAGTGTTTAAATTTACTGAATTAGTCGGTTATCAAAATCTGTTCCTTTTCATTATTTTATTATGCAACAGTGCCTTTGGCTGCTTGCTATTTTTTTAATTTTAAGGCCAAAACAAAAAAGTCATGTTTCTTGTCTTTGATCCAAAATAAAGAGTAAAGGAAGGTGGAAAATTCAGAAGGCCACTCTGTAGATGTTACACTGTATTTAAAAACAAAAAGGCAAAAACAGTGTCCAGAGAAGGAAGTTTTTTTAAAAAAAAATAGGTAGATAGGGAGACATGAAACAAAACTTTTTTCTTGGCCTATTACACCAGTATTTGAGCTTGGTCAACCTAAAAAAATGTGAAGTCTCACAATATTATACACTGTTGCACAGTTGGCTACTCTGGTATTCTAGTATTGAAATCATTCAAACTAATCAATTAATTGACAATTGCATTAAAGCTGGACAAGTCAATTATACAAATTTCTTTGAGGATACAGTTAAAATTATTTGATAACTTCTGTATTTTAAATCCTGAAGTTGCATCGAATTGATTTCTTGTTTCACAATAGAAAATATACTGTTTTAGTATGTGCCTATATACATTGCTGATTATTAAAATGCTTATTATAATACTTGTTTTTCTTTCTTTATTAAACTATGCAAATTATTATATCTATCTCAAATAAGCGCATTTATCGCATTCATCTCGATGACATTGCTGTGGTTCCTTGAGAATAATTTTTTTTTAGCATATTATCCTTTTCACACTGAATCAACTGATATGTATAGGGAGGTGAACAGTTATTATTAGGCCTAGTGGTTAAGGTGTTTTTCTCTCAACCCATATATCATAGGGTCGATTCTACTGGAGTCAAACACCATATTTCCTCATATCGCACCACTACTTGTAAGTTATAGGATTCAAATGTGTTCCATGCTTTTATCATAGTAAAAGCAACGTTTAATACTAGTATGTTTCTATTAACATTTTTTTATGGAAGACGATCATGCAAACACCGAGAACTCTGGTTAAAGCAACCATTCTAATAACGTATATATGAAAAGGCGCACATCATGTGCTCACTTGCACTGCACCGGACAAAAAATAAAGAATAAATGTTCCTGTAGTTACTATTTCAAACTGGTTCTTTAAAAAGGGTGTTGTTGGTAATCAAACACAAGACTAATTTGACCAAGCTTAAAACGTAAATTTATGACTGATACCGAAATGAAACTTTTTTTTATCAAGATGCACGTTATTTTCATAAAAATGGGTCATTAAGTTTTGCATTTTGCTCTTTAAAAAATATATTCTGCTGTTGTGTGGTGAAAATGAATACGCACGTTATAGTTGCAGAAATGTCGAGCAACTGTTTTATTTTAGAAAATATTTGATAAAGAAATATCTAAATTATCAGAACTGAGAACTGCCGTTCTATATATAATTTTCTAAGATATAGCATGTAAACGGAGCACCGGAAATCGCGCACCTGATTTGAAACAATTTAAGCACTAATTATGCCCAAAAATGCATTAAGTGACGGTGTAGTGCGGTATTAAAATGGACAGATGCTCTTCAAAAATAATGCAGCAATTTACAGACGGCCGGACAGTGGTTGAAAGAGATGAAAAATACACCTGAAGACATTTTAACAGGATAACTTAATATTATAATACTTTAGAAGTAATCCCAGACATACTGGTGTTCACGTGATCCAGCTTGAAATCTCACCGTAACAATAATTCAACTGAAATAGCTTAGTTCAAACAGGGTCCTTCTTCAGATTTGAATGACCATAGTTCAAACTTGCGGTCGCTGGGTAAGTAGCCAGTGAGTTCTACGAATACGAACAAGAAATCAACTTGGACTTGTTTATATACCCTCGTGAGTTATTACTGCACATTAAAAGACATATTTTCTGTCTATAAGATGGCACACTTTTCTAAAAAGGAGCGCCGTAACAATGCTATCATTTGGTGGAACCCAATGGGCCAATTTATTCTGGATTAATAGCTTCTTGGAAGATAACGCGACATATGACACCATGCGCAATATTGATTGGTTATTAGCGGTCACGTGCGACACGCCCATCGCAGCGGGCGGGTAATAGAGGTGAGACAGAAAGAAGGCGTTTGTTGTATGATTAATTACTGGAGAATCTGGATGGCTAGGACATGTATGATCAGTGACACGCTTTATAGACATCATTAACGTTGTCATCTTATATGGATGTGCCAACCATTTATAAAAACCTTCCAGAAGACGTGCTTTCCTTCAATTTGCGAGGAGAACGTTTTCAGAGTCCTGCAGAATGTATTGTTGATTTTGAATTACTTTAATATAGCCCTTATCATATTTTATTTAAAAACTGCAACCATTATTTAGAATAGAACGAAATTAACTTGCTTCTTTTGAGTATAAATTAAGTACTTTTCTCATTTCATTTTCTGTCCGTGCCCCCACCCCACCGTTGTTGCAGTTATAGTTTTATTTCTTTTTTCTTAAAAATAGCTCAAGATATGTATTTTTCCTTTTTTTTTCTATTTTTAGCATAAGTTTGAACTGAGTATAGTTCTGGTAGTGCCAACATTGCAAAAAATATAGTTTTAATGTGTATATATGTCCGTGGTATAGGTTATGGACGTAGAAAGAACAAAAGATTTTAACATTCAACTTGAAGACTCAAAAAACAACAAAAACATTGTGGTGCGTACGAGTTAATATAAGCGTAAAAGATTGGCATAAACGTTTTAATCAATAGTCACCGAGTCTACAATAATTTCCACGTAATTTTGCTGATTTTAATGCTCCGGATGGATCACTTTTTTATTGGTATTTATATAATCTTAGTAAATACTACATGTATTTATTACTTAGTTAACATAACTAAAAATACGAATATGCAAGTATAAAACATGAAATATGAAACTGCATCGAAATATATTCTTTTATAAATTAACAAACTTTTTGTAGGAATATTGATAGATACAGCAGATAACTCACTCACTGCGACAAATGAAACATATTTTGTGTCACGCAAATGTTTGGCAATCATCATGCATTAATTTACATTTAACAGATTCGAAATTTATCCCAAAGTGATTTTTTTGTTTGTTTTAGTCTAGGACTTTATTCAATTTTCTGTATGATTCCAATTTATTATAAATTTTGTGGGGCGTCCGTGGTCGAGTGGCTAAGGTCGTTGACTTCAAACAACTTGCCCTTCACCGCTGTGGGTTTGACTTTGGATTCTGTCATACTACTAGCTTACGTTCTACCCGAGGTCTTACTTCACCAGTACAGCTAGAAAGTTGCCATATGACCTATACTGTTTTCTAGCTGTCCATATACAAATACATTTTACAAAAAAATATAACGAATACACCCTTTAGTTGGTACGGCACGTGAAGGGAGGAAGAAAATAAACAAGTTCTTTTATTTTCTATTTTCCGTTTTCTATATATTGCCCCCTGCCTGCCGAGTCAGTGTAATAGCTTGTTTTCACACAAAAATAATGGGGATATACCTACTAGCAATGCTAGAATAAGGAAATAATTTAAGTACCCTTTTGATAATGCTTAGAAAAAACAACATTGTTTTAAAAGAACTTTGTCGTCGTAAATTCACCACAAAGCGCTAATAAACCATTTATTGAAAAAGAACACAGAAAATTGGTAATTTAAGAGACCCATTTTGATTTATGTTATTGTCAAAAATATGCACCTCCGCCGTTTCTGCTAATAAGACTTGTCAGAAATTGATGAGAAATAAAGCGAGTAATTTTTACTTTTTGCAGACATTTGCATAAGATAATGATCCTTTCGATTCTAAGACGTGACAATCAAGTACGTCATGTGCGGTCGTAAGGTCCCGGATGTATCAACTTGATTTATTCTGTAGAAACTTTATGGACCACGTGGGAGCTAGGTGACAAGAAACCGTTACAAAGTGGCAAAACAAGAAAATAATTTACAACTTTGCTGTATTTGTGAAACATTTAGCTCTCTCTATTTAACTTTTTATGCTGGTATGAAATATTTCTTTTATGTACTTTCTACTAGATTCTAGTTTGTTTTTTCGCTTGTTGGAAGCGGAGTTGCAGAAGGTATACTTCGGGTGTTCAGTTTTCTACTCAGCAAAAATTTACTTTGCGAGGTTTCGTATTTATTTTATAAAGTATCGAGTGTTTTCTTAACTAAATATTGACTTGCATTTGTTTGGTGCATGATACAACTTTCGATGTATTAGTTCAAAGTTAGACAAGTATATTAATTGTGCATTTTGCATTTAAGGAACTGGATAGAATAAATAAAAGCGTATGTTTTTCTCTGTAAACACTACGCTTACCACTACTTTCAATATGTTTGGTATTTTTGTTAGCTATGAAAATGTATTTATTTGATGCTGAATAGAATGTGTTGTTGTTGTATTGTTTTCCGCCGTATTGTTATTTTCTCTCTCGATATTCATTGTTTGCATTAAGGTAATTATTATTGATGCAGAAGAACATGTAATATTTATTTCTGAACATTCAGCAATGTCAAGATTTTAAGTAATGTCTCTATTTGAATTTTATCTATTATTAACGAAGCAGTAAGGTAGGAAAGTCGAGATGTAATGTCGTGCAGAAACAGCATGTCAAACCCTAGCTGCATAATTTTAATCTAATTGGATCCAAGATAGAATTAAATTCTCTACAAGAAAACTTTAATTATAGTATCAAATTTAACTTTTCAAGAAAGAATGTTTTGCAGAATATATGTACAGTGTATTTATCTTCACACAAAGATTTTGTTAGATCTACTTGAAATGCAACATTTTTGTTTGTTCATACAGAAAGGTCGACAGAGTTTTACTTTAAATATTAAATATGTAGATATATTTACTTATATATAAAAGTATGTTATGCCTTAGAAAAAATATTTTGTCTGTCTTAAAGAAAGAGCAAAAAAGTGAACAATAATAGTTAATAATGGTTTTTTTATTCTTATCGGCTTATTGCCTTAAGAAAGTAACGCTGAATGTGAAATTGGACATCTACCCTTAATATTCAAGTCATATAAAGGTCAAACTTTTGATAATAAAGTTGTACATTCCTCATCAAGGAGTTCATCCTTGCATTATTTCAGGCACAATTTAGTAGAACCTAAAATGATACTTAAAGTATCTGAATAAAATATATTGTTTTTAAACTTGAGACATTTCAGAATTATTCTGAAATGATTTTTTTTAGTACTTTCTACTACTAGATTCTAGTGGGTTTTTTCGCGTGTTTGGAAGCGGAGTTTGAAATGGTGTACTTATGGTGTTAAATTTTCTGGTCATTTCTTGTCTTGCTTTGAACTAATAGACCAAAAAATGCATCATGTCAAACAAATGCTGGTCAATATTAAGTTTAGAAAACACTTCGATAAGATAATTTGTACAATGTTTATATATATCTGACATGGAAAAAAGTATACACCTGCCATGTTAATGAAACTTTTATTTTTCATAAAGGCCTCCGCAAAAGTTGCCGGTGACAACTCTGGATACTAAGCCACCAAAAAATGCTTCTAAAACGAATTATCACACTATAATAGGTGAAAATATACAAAATAATATAAAATGTTAAGCCATACATCTGTAAATCATATTTGTTCTTGTTATTTATCGAACGGTGCAAAACTACAAAAACTATTCTGAAGCAATTGACTTGTAGCTAACAGAGAAAATCATTCTCTGCAAAGGTAAACTTTAATATACACTGACAAGCACAGCTAACGCAATGCCCCTTTTTTCAGGTTGAAATATTGTTTCAAATAGATGTTTCACTAACAGACTGTATTGCTAAAAAAGAATTAGTTTAAAAAAGGGAACTTCATTTGATTTTTTTTCTACTGCAGTTTAAAGTAATGTTAGACATAGATCTACATGCTCCGTGCATGAAAAGATTGTTTTCTTTCCTGATGCTGCTGTTAGTAAAGACAACACTGACAATGTAGCCAATTGACGCACAGTTTGACAGTTTCTTTTGAGAAATATCGGGAATAAATAATGACGTCACAGTCTGTAAACCACGCCCCTTGTCTAGGAGAATGGCGCCAATAGACGAATATACTGCACGCTTTTGGCGTTGTCGTAGAATTGTGAACATTCGTATTCAATTTTATTTATTGATAGAATTTAAGTGCAAAAAGATTTTTTGACATTCTGTATATTATAATTTAATTTTACAGGTTAATTAGTAAATTTTTGATGCAGACTATTAGAGTGAATACAATATTAAACTGTATTAAAATTCAAACACTGCCGCTGCTATAGCTAATTAAATTTTAATATTGTTTAGAAACGAAATCGTATTGATTTTGATGTTAGTAAATATTGAAATATTTATATGGAAAATATTGTTTTAAACTTGAGACGAAATTAATGACATACTTAAGGAGTTGTGTTGAAATGAAACCATGGGCCTTAGTAGCTGTCGGATTAAGAAAATATTAAAGATATAGATATACGTACATGTATCATTATATAGAATGAGAAGGGAAATCTAAAATTCACATAATACACTAGATATGTTTTTATTTTCTTTAAAAAATATACCTTTAAGATTAAGAATAACAATATAAAACATTTGGAAAAATACAGTCTATTTTATTACCCAGTTGACTTAAATGTTTGAGGCATCATAATCGTAAACTCTGAAATGGCGATTATGTGTTCCAAAGAAAAAAATGTATTACTTTCGGTTTTAATTCGAGAGTTAACTACATATACCTATGTAGTTTCATTGTTCACTCTTGATAAGAATTTGCTATAAAGTCTGTTTTATTTTGCCTTCTTGATTTATTTCAATGCTATATAAATCAATTCATTACTGAAGGCCGGTTGCACACAAAGCACAATACCACGTATTGTCTCTAACAGTTTATCTAGCAGACAAATTGGTCGTCTTAGTCACACAGGTACAATGAAGAGGACACTAATATTCCTTTATTATTATTAGTCATTTTAGATGTCGGGGCCACTTTAATGTTTTGAACAACCCTTGAAAAGGGGGATCCATCAAGAGCAATGAAAGGTTAAAGATTGCAGACTCGTTTTTTTTGTCTGTTCATGGAGAGACAACGAAATGTGTAATATAACTCGCGCCTCCACAACACCCCGCCCCGCACTGGCTTAAGCGGAATTCAATCCTCCTCACTTGAAGTGTTGAAATCTATGACCCCGAATAATCAGAAAACTTCAACATTACAATAACACTTGTAAAACAAAAGTCACCTGTCTTGATTTAAAAAAAACACTCCATACATACGAATTTTAATTTGATCATGGAAATATTTTATCAACATCCATAAACAGAAAACTTTTCGAGTTATATTTTTGAAAACCCATTTTTATGTCCAATGGACTACAATGAAGATAATTATATCCGAGTTCAAGACGAAATTTCTAATGCGTGTACTGACAAGTGCTTTCTTATCCTGCAACCATGAAACTGTTTGAGATTTAACATGTCGTAGAGTATTTATTTATCGTAGAAACTCGCATGTTTAAAACAATTTTCGTTTTAGTCTGGCACATTACATGTTTTGTCAGCGATGATGAATGTATTTAATTAGGCATATCAGTTAAAAGACGGACATAAAACCCATGAATGAATCGCGTGTTTCTATGTTTTCAACAGACCAGTTGGCGTGCGAGCAACCGGAACCGGCGCTATCTCGTAGAACATTGTTCCAGTCATTCAAAGCGTCAACAAGGCCAAAACAATCGTATTGACCTACTGGCCTGCTCTATTTGAGAAATGTTAAACCGACACGGGCAGACGAAACATGCAAACGTGCGTGTCCCAAGCAACAAGCCCGTATTTCACGCAATACAGCCGTCTCGGAGACAGATTCACATACATCTCCGGTTTTGGAAGGGAAAAAAGTCAAACAATTACAAATAAGTATTATTAATTCTCCTAGAAAACGAGATAGTCTAAACTTAAGTTAGGACATATGCCTACACATAGACTGTAGTTTTCTCAAAATATTTTCTTTTTGGTCAACTAGATCTACTTTCGTGCATTCGAAATGCTTACGTGCGAACAAATTTGAAACAGCAAAACGTTTCATCATTGCAATCCTACAGGTGCATCTTTTTAAAACATTTGTCAAATACAAATCATAATAACTTGGCAAGTACGTTCACCTTACAAATGTATTTATTTCGTAGATATTTCACACATCATGTTGCATTTTATCGCAGCAAGTCGAAACATTTAGTTTTAAGCATGTTTAATTCCACATATTTAATTTACACGTATCAACATTTGAACATAAAATACTATTGAATAATACAGACACAAAACCATAGAAGAGGTAAGAATATAGATATACAGAATATTTACTATTTACAAAAAAACCCACTACATTCCTGAGCCAAGAATGAAATTCTAGGAAAGCTAAGCTCGCAAGAGCCTCGCTCTGACCAATCTTGTCGTAGTGCTATATTCATTTGTAGTCCATTTCCTAGAACTGTCAACCAGTGAGAGAAATGTCGGATGAGGTTTCTCACAATTTCTCAAAATTCTCGGTGATAAATCGCCGGCGCAGTATTGCCTGTCACACGAGCGGAACTTAACTACTCCAAGGCGACGTGTAAGTGTTTCTTAAGTAGTAAATTGAACAAGGGCCCAGGCCCGGCAAACATAAGCACTTAAGATAAGCATAATCCGACGAAAGCGTCTAAGAACTGTGGTATTTTAGACGAAACTTTGACATAAATGTATACACAATGATATGATGTAAATGGACATTTGAATATTTACATATACGATGGAGATTCTCGTTTGTCTTGCACAAAAGTGCATGACAACATGGCAGAGGACAATCATAAGTTACATACAAATTTATTCCGCAGTACATGTTATCTTTTCTTAATAAATGGAAACTGAATATTAAAACTAAATGTAAATTATTTGAATAAAGTGATAAATTGACCTTTCCAAATAAACTGGTTGATTTGGTGATCTAAAGTATACTGCCATTTAGGTAAATATATAGTACTGCTTGGATAATTTCAATTTCAAATTTGAATTCCCCTAAAAAGTAGCAATGTATATAATAATAATTACTATGTTGCAAATTAACTAAACAGTTTATTTTGGTTTGAACATGTGTAGACCAATCATTGATTCAAATGAATGGACGAAATACTTGAAAAAAAAATATGTACGAGTATCAGCTGAATGCTGATTGATATTTTTGTAAACTATATTCCATACTTTTCTTATGTAATGTGAATATGTTATATCCACCACGGTAACTTGACGATGAACATGAATTGTATTTGTTTTTGCTAGTAAAATATTTGACTTTACTTGACTATTATTCCCGTCCTTACTATCAAATATATATGCCCTGTCATTACTCCTGTCAGTGTGTGAGGGTAAAAGATCTTGCAGAACTTTACACAAGCCTGTGAAGCCGCATATAAAAGAGAATGATTTTACTTGCAAGAACTTCCTTCAATGTCCACACCATCTACGGGCAACAAGGAAGCTATTTCATTAAATTCTTCTTTTCATTCACATTCTATAACACATATTGCATTATACAGATATGCAATGGTTACTTTCTCCCATTCTCAAAACAAAAAAAAAGAAAAAAGGATTTCGAGACATCACCATTTTCTTAACGAAAATGGGAAGAGGTATCACGTTACCATGACGAGAGAACGTGAAATACGTGCTGGAATGATAACAGATATAAATTGATTTTCCAATCAACTATTCATTTCCCGACTATTCATTGTACATTCAATGACTGAAAGCATTTCGTGCGTGTTTCACTTCAACGTTTCTATAGCGTGACCTCGGCTATGTCATCTCCGAAGAAAAAAGTCTGTCTGAGCAGGACTGTGTGTGACAAAGGGGTATGAAAGCTCGAAATTTCGTGCTATCTCTCTTCTGTTTTGTTGCCATTGTTGTGACTTTCGTTACATAATTGAGCTGTTTTAATTTGACCTAAATAACTTGTGTTTCTATATACATGTATATCAAATTATACAACACATATTGTAATCAGGTCATGTAATTTCTTCCGCTTCATTCATTGTGTATTCAGTGCACTCCATTTTCCTGCAATTATGTATAACTGTAAAAGGTTAAATAATATATTCTAAATAAATATGACAAAAAAAAAACAAAGCATTAAATTTTCTTGCCTCATTTTTAACAATGAAAATATTTGATGTAGAATAATCTATGCCTAAAAATAGCGAGGTATTAAAAAGATATATTCATTATGTGATTGACTATCTTATTTTTATGCACATTTAACTTTTCACCCACTAACAGAAAAAAATAAATCCGTGAGGGAAGCAAAAAAATATAATTAAAAAAATCTGCAAAATTGAAAATGTAGCAGGCTCGGTTGGATGGACGGTACAGGAAAATACAATCTATCTTACACGCCCCGACGCACCGACTAATCCAGTTCAATATTGTACAGCTATAAGATCTTGATCTATCCTATCTGTTTCTTTTTTGG
This sequence comes from Ruditapes philippinarum, assembly GCF_026571515.1. NCBI lineage: Eukaryota > Metazoa > Mollusca > Bivalvia > Venerida > Veneridae > Ruditapes > Ruditapes philippinarum. Next base: position 132,902 of record NW_026856776.1, on the reverse strand, counting down.
TTGCATTGCATTGGCAAGAATGCATAGAAAGAATGTTTCAGTTTTAGAATTTACCACTTTCTGTAAAATACTTAAAGAAAAATGGGATTCACCTTTATTAAATATTGAATTTTGCTTTTCTAAAATATATTAAAACATTTTCAAAGATCAAAAGATAAATTTATACAATATGTATCTAAACGAAATAAACTTGTTTGCGTTTTTAGATGAAAAATTAGATTTATCGGCTGATAAACTGTAAGTTCAACATAACTTCTACATTCAAATTTCAAAATTTCGACTTTTTAACTAATATGAAGTTTCCTCATTTACAATTTATACATTGGTATAATCTTCTATATATAAAAATATTTTTACCTAGATTTTTGGTGTCATTTAATATATAATTATTTTATGCCCTATCTAAAATTATCCCTTTGGTTAACATATTGTTGGTTCTGTTCAAGTATATCAAGCTATTTATCTGCAGCCCGCAAATTAGAAAATTATTGTTTGAATTTTGAAAAGAAAGATTCCAAAATACCTTGTTTAAAAAAAACAACAAATGTTTTCATGTTTATGCATTTCCTTTAGAGCGAACGAAATCATTGCAAAATAATATTTTGCTTCAAATATTTTATTCTGTTTATGTACAGAACAATATATAACACATAATTTGGCCGTGTTAACAGAGACATTCCATGTTTTAAGATTAAACCATTAGAGTATGAAAAACGTTTTTTTTTTTACAATTTATAAATTAAAAAAAAATCATAATGATAATGCATAGCTTTAATAAGTTTTTACAACAATGAGATAACTCTACAACATGTCATTATAATGTCCTTCAGCCATCTTTAATCAAAGAAATGTGCGGTCGTGAACTAAAAATGGATTTCAATTTTCGTCCAACATTACCACATACCAAACAAACACCGGGCAAATACTGCGCCATTTGTCGTAGTAGCTGTCGTACCATTTAACGCTTAATTTTGTCAATTTAACGGTGAATTTATTTCCATATTTTTCTCCTTAGTTAACCAGATTTTGATGAAATAAATTGTCCCCCTCCCTTTGATTAAATAGAAAGCTATTCAGAATAAAGTTCCTACCGCTGCGCCGCTATTGTGTGAAAGGAGAAGATGTGAACAGTCCTGCCGTTCCGCGGAAAATGCCTCTCCGTAATGCCAATTTGTGGCGACGTAAAATACTAATGGTTCTATTCAGATCTTATTTAGGACGATTTTAAGTTCGTTCGAAGAAAATTCTCTAGGCGGTTCCTGCCCATGATACTTTATTACAAATTATTATAAGCATATTAAGGCTTGCGTGTCTTTCGAGCCGAGCACCATTGCTCATATTGGCGATTGCGTGACTAAAGACAACTAACGTCCCCAAGCGAACGGCGGACTTTCTAACTTCTCTACTAGTCAAATCAAGCTAAAATGTTAGACAAATCAATAGCTGAAGGAAAAACTTAAAGGAATGGTTTGGCTTTTCCTCGTTTTCTTAGAGATTTTATATGACAAGAAGAAATTCTCATGAATAAAGTGGTCTTAGAAAAGATTGTATTCAATATAAAATTTCGCTTTATAGAGACAACAGAAAGAGTTCAGTGAATTCTTTTCCTCATATACAAACTTCATAAACACGAACCACAGGATTTTCAATAGGGAAAAAAATCATCAAAAAGATTCTTTTTTAAAACAAATTATTTCTTTCGTAAAGCAAACGAAAGATGACAGAAAATGGTGACAAAAATACTTTACATAATTAAAAGAAGTGATAAATCTTTCATTAAACTCGTCTATTTTAGAATTCAAAGATTAACAGGACGAGTTTAGTTTTCTTTCAATCAATTCAATGCTGTGAACAATAAATAATAGATTTATTTAATTATTTCATTAGCCAATCAAATGTCTAGATTTTAGATGGTCAACATCCGGAAATGTCTTATAATCTTGAAGACTGAATACTGTGTAAGTGGATGTTGCACTTTACATTATTTCTTAGCACTTTACATTATTTCTTAGCACTTTACATTATTTCTTAGCACTTTACATTATTTCCCAGCACTTTACATTATTTCTCATGAACAGACTCAATCAAACCGAGTCTACGATATTCACCTTTTCATTCTTGTTTTTATTGCCCCCAAAAGATCTCCCCTATTCCTGATTTTTAAAACATTGGACATTGATATAATATACATTTATAAAAATATCGTATGAACATGTCAGTTATCAAATTTGATTAGAATTTTTGTGACAGTAAGATATACCTTGAGCTTCTTGAAATGAAATATCAATTGATTTAAACTGGGTAGGAATGTTGTTCATAATAGCCGTCTATATACCATTCACTTTTATTTTCCAGTAAATGATATACTTTGATCACTTCTATAGTAAATTTAAACCATAAATGTAGTTCAAATGATGTAAATAAAACATATAAGTAGTATCGAAAGTGTGCTCTCTGATATTAGCTTGGATTATTGGCAATTAATATGTCTAATCTAGCTATTAATTCCCATCTTTTTCTACTACAAAGAGTACGTGCCGCTGCACGTATTTTATTATCAGAATTTTGATCATTTTTACGACAGATATGGCCTTTTATGTACATTTTATTACGAAGATCATGTGATTTACGAGTGCTGCGCACGCACCATTCACTCTTCTTTGGAACTCGTCCCATTTGGAAAAAGTCTGGACTTAAGTTTTGCCGAGACATCAAAACCTATTCCAGAAAATTATATGGATGCATAATTGTCTATAACACGTCTGGTGACGGGTTACACGTGCTTATTAGAACGTCTACACGAGATTTTCGTGATGGGTTTACGGTGCTTTAAATAGAATGGAAAGCCATTGAATTATACTATTGAGTACGCTTATGTGTATAGTATATTATTTTTTGTGAATTACAAAATAAAGCATGCAAGATTGCTTCCAAAAAGATATTGCAAGAATTAGTTACATGATTGATGATTACCATACAAATTCACTTAAATCATAATATCGGATATAAGCAACACATATTAGTGGTTCTAAATTTACACTTAAACTGTTTCGTTCACTTTTATAAAGATTATATTATTATAGATATTTTTAAAGATTGAAGAAGAATTTATTTACATGAATGTTTTTTTTAATTTTCTCCTGTTTGTAGTTATTCATTTTATGAAGAAGAAAAAACTGATTTTGTAAGGTTAATATCTTTATTTATTTATTTTTGACTGTAATCTGAATTGCAGGTATACCTTTTATAGAAGAAACCTTATTTTGAAACACCGCAAAGTAGATAGTGTGACGATATTTACATGCAGTAGCTTCTTTGATGGCATTGCTTTTATATCTTTTTTTACCGAGCAAAAGTAGATTAGTATCAGGTTTGTTAGAAATGAAAATAACATAAGCTTAGTTCCTCTATTAAAACCAGACCGTGTGTTCTTTATGACTAATTAGCAGATACATCAATTATCAAAGAAGAGTTTAGTGTCAACTAAAATGTGTAGGAGTACCCAAGCTCTTAAAATATTTCTTAATTGTACAATGTTCTTTTAAATAAAGTCATTAAACGAAAAACTGTCTTGTTTTAGACATGGCCGATCAGGGCAGAGTATGCTGATACATGTGGACGCTTTCATAACCGGATGTTCATTACTTTGAAATCAGCCGACCAGGTACACTCCATCAATATTTTCCAGTAAGATCACAGCCACGTTGCGGAAATTCTGTATAATTAGCGAACGTAAAACAGCATAAATTATAAAACGATTGACAATACCTGTCCTCACTTTCCGGCGCTAGGCAACAAACATGAACTGCCATTTTTCAAAATGGCTTCCCACTTCCGGTTAGAAAGAAGAAAAACTGATACTTAGATAAAAAAACAAAAATGATCAAACGGAGTTGGCGACATCGTTGTTGTAACAGTAGATCACTCCCCATTTAGAGCAGCAGTAATTACCATTATGAAAATGACATTTCAGGTGATTAATGGTGAATAATAGCGAGTTTTCCTGAAAGTCAATTCAGGTCATTATTCAGAATTATAAAATTATTGTAGGCCTCAAAGACCACCAAGAATCTCTTCTAATCAACAATTCTATGAATTGCCCTATAAAGCTACTCGGTCCTACTGAAACAATTAAATTTCACATATCATTACAGGTTTTAGCTTTTATAAAACCAAAAAATATCTTGTCAGTTTTTTTTTGTTGTTGTGAAGTTTGAAAATGTGATTCCGTTAAAGTGCCAAAGAAAGAAAAGCAACTGCTTGTATATAGCATGTTTCCTTTTTGTACAAACAATACATTATGTATGAATTATTGTCTCGGGTTCGGGTACATTCAATTTAATATCAAGTACGAAACAGCATGGATCAATCCATGATATAGTGTCGCGGATTATTATAACATAGGCACTATTTAGATTCAGCGCGGATTGATGAATGTAACAAATACGGTATTTTTAAGACAGTGTCGCGGATATATAAAGCAGTACGGTACTGATTAGACCCATCCTTGAAATATTGCCGCGAAAATAACTTACCTGATAGGTAGTTGTTTGAATCCAGTCTTGAATTAATATAAACAAATGTAGTACTGTTTATATCCAACACTGAAATGATGTCGTGAATTAATATAACAAATACGGTACTGCTTGAATCCATCCTTTGAATTATTTATGGGATTGCAATGAAGAGAGCTAATAAACAGTAATCAGCACTCGAGCGAAAACAAAAACTTCATTCACATCAGAACGATTAAAGAAGTGTTGAATGTATGATGATGTATCTGATTGCTTGAAGGCATATGTTGCAGGCAATGAGCTAGTAGATGATGAGAAATTCGAAGTCTCGGCATTCTGGAAAGTAGTAAATAGTGCAATAGCAACATTTCGGCCTTTTCCGTCAAACTTCGTTTGAACGAATCGTAATAAGTGTATAGTTTATTATCTGTGAATTGTAAACATAAAAGCAAAAAGAAAAAAATACCTGACCGTTGTCAACCTGGCTTTTTCCCCTTAAATTTAATTTGTTTTGCAAATTGTTTTCTCGTTTTTTGTACAGATATTCTGTTGCTCCACAAGTAACGGGAAAACAAAAAGAATAACTACAAAAAAAATGGAATTAAGAGAATGGAACATAGATTATAAAGATTACCGACAATGCAAAAGATCAGTGTTTCAGTTTACTGATGGAGAAAGACCCCGGTTGCCCCTCCGGATATTTTTTTAGTTACAGCGGGCAACTTTGTAGAAATACCGACACAAGAAGCTTTCGACGGGGCAAGTGCTTCTTATTTTGTGACCGTGACGTCTCATCCACGAAAGCCCTCATCTCAAGATCAAACGTTAATACCGACATAGTTAAATATTAGGAGTTTAAAACCGAACAAAGATATAACATGTTCAAATTCTAACTGGAGCGCTTTTAAAGACAAACATGGTTGTTTTCATCTTTTGACAAATTCACCAAAATGGAATTTAATCGGTAATTAATTTGTCATATGTTCATTGTTTCATTTCTTTTTGGTCTCTATGTTTAACGTTCTGCAAGATACTACTGTATTTGCCTGTATACCAAACAATTACAAGCTGTAAATTTTGCATGCTTAGTACTCCAGAAACATTGGAGCATGTCGCTGCAACTTTCAAGACTAACTTTTCCATTAAACCAATCTCTAAAACTCATCTAAATTCAACTTCATGAAGATACCGATAGGAATATGATTGTGTCAAAATCTAAGATATCATTTCCTTTTCACTCAACTACGTGAGAAACTGTTTACTCAGCGCAGCAAAACCGTCACAGTTACAAGGTGAGTGGGAAGTCGCCTTAAGACCGGCTCAGAGACAATGCGATTAGAACCAAGAAAATGACTTCTATTTTTCCCATTTACAGGCCTCAATGGCATCTAGATTTCTTTATTACAATAAAAATAAGGAATTTGGTTGCAGATGTTTTGGAAGACTACAATCCCTGCAAAATTGTCAGTAAAGTTCATTTTCCATACTCGCTGCGTTTTATATACATGCACATTGTATATATATAATAAATATATAGAAAAATAAATGGAAAAATAGAAGAACAAAAACTTGACAAACACGTTCTTTTACAATGAAATTTTGCCTTAATAATGCGCAAAACCACAGTATTATATCTATGTTGTGGTTAAATAATTTGAGTAAAAATGTATGCAAACATAAAGATTTGTGAAAGTACAGCTACTTTTTTGATTTTTATTTTGTTCTATTTCATTCAGCGACAGCTTAACAGTGTTCAGTTTACCTCAAGTGTATGTCTTTGCTTTGCATCTCGACTGATTTTAATAAGTAACTACCAACTTCTTTACCAAAATTGTGATTTCTACAAAATCAGGATGAACGGCTTAATTAGTGTTATCCGGTTTATTGTCATGTGTTTCGCCAATAACTTCAACTAACTGTGTAAGCTTTATGTCACAGTGGTCGAATGGTAACATTCTAGTTTGACAAAAAAATTCAGTTGAATTCCCAGCTATTCCAACAAAAGATAATTCACATGTAAAATGTCTTTTGGATGAGACCTTAAACCCTGAAGACCTGTGTGAGAACATGTTGTTTCCTAGAATAGAATTATTTCGTTATCCATTGCATAATCCTAAAAATCTAAGTCTTCTGGACAGTCATCCATTTGGTTCCGATGGCGACTATAATACAAGTATAATCCAATCGAAAACGCATTGCCACTTACCAAAAGTTGTTTACCAAAGTTTGACTAGAATGGACGCAAACAAATTTGGAAAACAATAAAAACATTACTAGAGTTTGACTGGAATGGCATAAAACAAAGTTGGAAGACAATAAAAACATTACTAGAGTTTAACTGGAATGGCAGAAAACAAAGTTGGAAGACAATAAAAACATTACTAGAAATTGGCTGGAATGGAAGAAAACAAAGTTGGAAAACAATAAAAACAGACGCTTATTGTCATTTGAAATTTAATATCATTTTAAATAAGAAACAAATGGTATATTTTGAATTCTTTGACAAAAATATACAATAACAATAAATTCATAGTGACAGTTAAATAACAAAATATATGAATAGACACATGTTTTAAAATATTGTACACAATAGCAAATTTAAATGCATACTACTGCAAGTGTTGTTGTTAATCAGGGTCAATGCAATTACATTGTACTATAATAGCATTTTTAACATTTATTTAACAAAAGGAAAACTAATGTCAAAACTTGTGTTTTATTTAATGCCAGTCAAAGTTTTAGGGATTACAAAAGTTAACATAATGTTTATTTTTTAAATCCGATTTCACGTCATTTAAAATTATATAACTGAAATGATTAAGAATTGTTCAGTTAATTTATGAGGTTTTCCGTAATTTATAAATTCTAAAAATTGGCCGCTTAAAGCAACGAGCCGATGGGACAATTCACAAATGCGCATGTTTGCGTTATTCTTCACTTTAATAGCACTGCTTGAACCAAAAACGTTACAGGGCTTTTTACACGCAAATCATTTAATCTCATATATCAGTGAAAAAATTATTGTTTGTGCCAAAGCTAGATCTTGCTTCTACAGGGGAGATATTGCCATTACACGAAAAACTTTATGTAGAACAATATCTCAACGTAAAAATTCTAGTCTGCCACATCTACACATTGTTATTATGACATTAAGTTCATGACACTTTATTGAAATTATTTATCAAAACAACAAAAAACACTGATGTTCACAGCAGTGAATTTTCTTTAGGTTGTAATTCCCTTATATTGTGTTAACTTATTCCATTTATACTCCGAATTATTTTAAAAAATGACAACAATTGACTTAATTTTTTGGATGCGCTAAATTCAAATTGATGTTATCTAATTTCTAAGGGAAAATTTTAATTCAATACGTTGACCTAGTTACGTCACAACAATTAACTCACTTCTAGATGGTAAAGTTGCAAGTTTTATACATTAGAAAGCAAATCTTGTTTAAATTTAGATCAGGTTACCCTGGAAACACATTTATTTCAAGGTTTCTGAAAATTTCATAACAACTTTTTTTTTGAAATCATATAAGAAATAAAATATAAAACTATAACAGCTTATTTTGTTGGGAAAATGAACTTCTGAATATTCAATCAAACTTGAGGAAAGTTGATCTAACGTCAATAAAATTAAGTGCTCTTAAACTTGTTTCTTTTTCTTTCCTCTCCCATATTTTTGATAAGAGGTTATTTTTTTATGAAGACTTTTTTAGTTTTCCTTTAAGAACGGAATCAACAACAACACCAACAAAGTAAAAACATAAACATTAAATGCAATGGTTCCTTTCTTTATTTAATACCCTAAAATTATTTTGTTTCTTTATAATTATACAGAAGTTAAACAAATCCTATGATTTTGTACAATGTAAAACTGCATAATTATTAGTTAAGCTATAAAAACGACCATTTTTAATGTACCGAGACTATCTCATGTATGAAATGTTTAGCTTCAGTTAAATATCAAACTCCTAACTATTATTGTCTACAGGAGACATAAGAGGCTAGTTCCAAAAATGAAGAAATATAGAAATATCATGCCCTGCAAACTATACCTTTTTACACTACGATATTTCCATAGAAACGGAAGTAGTATTTCGCGCATGCGAATTCTGCGTAGGGCAAAAGGCAATAAGGAAATAATAGACTTTATCAGTATTCATCAGTTGTAAAATGGTCTATACATAATGGACTTGCTGTACTTTAAATTAGAAACTGCAAGGGATTTCAAATATTGATAAGTATATCAATTAAAACCTGTGACCTTTAGAACAGACCCTTGTTAGATTGCAAACATTTGCAAGCTGGCCTGGCTTTGCACTATTGCCATATGCAACTCTTGTTGCTTTTAGCACTGTAAGTTTACTCTTACTAGTAAACAAATTTGTTTAAAATCCTGAAGTTGTGTAATATACATAAAGTTATTTATAGATTTGCTTTGAATACTGCATTTGCTTTGATGTCATTAAGGAATGATAAATAAAAAACAAATATGAATATATAAATAATCTCTAAAAAAATTCTAAAAAAATGCCAAACTAGATGTAGTTACAATAATTGTAATTTTTACCAAACAAATTTGTCTGAGACATTCTTTTCACTAACATTTCTAAAAACAGAAATTCAATATGCTGACATTAAGTAGGTGAAACTGTCCTGATGGCATTGAGTATAATGTTTGATGAAATAAATAAGATGCAGTTATTTTGACAATGATACAATTACTGATTTTCACAAAAAAATGTTTTCATTATCATTACCCAAAGACAGGGCTCAAACTCCAAATTTTGCCATCAGTATGTTAAATTTACAGAGAATTATCTTTCATGTCACTGAAGCCAAAAAAGTCTTTCCTAAATAAATCCACAAGAATTTAAATATTCCGTATTTTGAATCCACCAAGCATTGCCTTAAATGTTATTGAGGAAAACAAATCTTTCCTTTAATGAACAAGATAAATTTTATACCATTTTTAGCAACCAGTCCATAAACATTTCTGATTGGCTTAATTTTAAATCAATATTCAAATTGACCAATGAAAACATTCCTATCTTAGACTGGCTTTCTGATTTTTTTATAAGCATAAAAGTACAAAGTGATATTCTTCTTCAATATTTTACAACAGACTAATTATCACAACAGTTTTGTGTAGAAACAAGAAAAACAAGAAATAGGTTAAAGGAAAAAAATCGATTTTTTTCTTCTTTATTTAGATAAACATTTAAAAATGGAACTCATAAAAAATCATATTTACAATTCCATATTGCACATTTACACATTTTCGTGATTTAAAATGCAGACATAACAAAAAACAAAATTATTATACTTTTCATGTAAAATAAATATATAACATTCTATGTCCTAAACTACACATATCTATTTTCTAGTATAGTATTTTAGCCTGTACAAACTCTTTTTAAATGTATTTAATTATTTTGTCATGTTAGTGCAATAACAGGTTAACTCAGATTTAAATTTAATAGGAGTTAACTCGTTGCTGCACTGATGTGACAATTTGTTATTTTTTTCACAAACTCATAATCATTATCCTGCAGAATTAGTAAAATAAGTTTGCCCTGCTTTTAGATTTGAAACAGAATGTGCCAGCTAAATTTGGTCAGCACTGGCCACGTGGGTTAAATCATTGACCTGAACCAGGCAAAAGGATTAATTTATTCAGCTTTATTAACAGAAATAAATCTCCTATATATGCTATATGCTTGATTTAAAGTTTTAGCCTTATTAACTGTAAAAAGATTTCACTAAATCATCTACAGAGAGTCAAGTTCAAACCTAAATATGAAATAATTTACAAGTTTCCCTAAAACAGCACCATTCCGAATCTCTTCCCACTTCAAACTTGCTCTGAACAACAGCAGCAATACATAACAAATTTCTCAAAAACTGACATAACTTCATTGTGAAATGTTTGGTGCAACACATTTGTATCTTTACATTAATAAATAAAGAAGATATATACAGTATTAAATGATATACCTCTTTAACCAAGATTTGTCATTTGCTATTGGCTATCATCTGATGAATACACAAAAAATATCTCATTTCTTTAAACTTTTTTAACAAAGCCTTTTTATTCATTTCTTAAATAGAAATAACTCTTCAACTACCGTATGTCATCTAAAAAATGCTTCTTTTATTAATATGGAATGGTAATATTTGGTCCATTGTTTCTACATGTATAATTTGGTTTTTGTACCATGATTTCTCTAATAAGTGATAAGCAATTGACTTTTATCTAGGAATTCCAATTTTGGCCAATGGTTCTTCCGACAAACAAGTTGCCTTTCATCTTGATGCATTGTTCCTTCAGTAAATAAATATTTTGTTCAGAAATGGCAATTTTTGGTCCATTGGTCTGCTAACAGCTTTTTTAGTCCATTGGTCTGCTAATTGAAGAATGGCAGTTTTTGGTCAATCCTACAGCAGACATGCCCCTATTATCATGGAATGACAATTTTGGTCATTCAATTGTTTGATAATTCTTTCATTCATCAAAAGAAATGGCAATTTTTAGTCCATGGGTTTCCTACAAAAGACATGGCCCTTTAATCATGGAATGACAATTTTGGTCATTCAATTGTTTGATAATTCATGGAATGACATTTTTGATCATTTGACTGTTTAACAATTCTTCCAGTCATCAAGGAATGGCAATTTTTGGTCCATGTGTTAATGTAGTACGCTGGTAGGCATACATATCATTAGATGAGACAGTCCATGGATCTTTAAACTCTGAATATGTGTTATGTGAAGCTGGGAACTGATGCATCCATGGAGATTTCACGACGGGAACAGGAATTCCTCCAACCAATGGCTGCTTGTCACATGACCTAAAATATAAACATGTAAATTGATAAACAATATAAAATAACATGAAAATTGATTAGCAAAGAGTGGAATAAATAGAATGCTAAAAAAAGACGTTGCAAAATAATAATGATAATCTGGTTTCATTACTTTTTGAATGTCACAGTTTTAAAATGCATAGATCCCTGACCTGTCTAAGTCTACTTATCAGGTTATTGGATACAATAATTTCAACACAACATATTTGTTAACAAAGGAGCACATGTCAATGTTTGTCCTTTAAACTATTCAAATATAAGGTCAGTGTACGGATCTATCAATTAAGAAATGAACCAAAGAAATCTTAGAAAATAATAAAAAAAAATATTGTTTTAAAGTAGTTTTCATACTGAACACTTCCAACAGGAAAGCTCAATTTGACTCAATTTTATTGGCATGTTTTCTTTTTAAATGGCAAAATAAAACCAACAATTTAAACATAATAGTTTTTCCAGAAATGCACTGATAATCTGAAAATGCTCTGAGACTGAATACAAAAAAATCCTACTGCATGTTATAAAGATAATAAAATATTATTGAGTAAAAACCTTCCTGTTTTATTGTATTTTTATCTGAAAATATTTAGGAAATTTGCATTCCATGCACACCTAGGCAATTTCTTATCTGTCTATTTTAATAACATGAACCATTTACTCATTTTTTTTTAATTCATTTTTTTTAATTCAATAATTCTTTTTTAAACTTTCCATGGAATTTAAAGATTATTAAAATCGGACCTTTCTGGAAAGATCAGTGTTGAATAACAGTGAAAGTCCTTATTGACATGTGGTGTCTAAAATCAGGTGTTTTATAGGAAATCTTTAGTTTATCTCAATAGCCACTTTACAAGTGTATAGTCATTAGTGTAGAGCCAGGCCAGCCTGAACTTCTGTGCAATTTGACCAGGCTCAACAGTGTTGGCTTGACTAAAATTAATATCTATGAATGTTTGCAAATGAGATATTTGTTATTTGTCCTTCAGTACAAGTGGTCATTTTTTCAGACAGGGGAGTGATTCTTTGGTACAGGTTTAACCGTAAAAAGAAATCACTCTCTCTTTTAATAAGGTAGCTCTCTAATTAGGAAGAAGTTCTAAACTTACCTATCATGTATATTTTTGTATGAGACTGATGAATGTATGACAGATGCCGGTGTTGCCCCTGACATGGGACTTTCAGCTCCTATGTGAATTCCATCAGTTTTGTCAGTTAAATGATTCCTATTTATATCTCGGGCACCAATGTCTAGCCCATGTTTTGGGCTATTCCCACTATCAGAATGAGGGTTACTTATAGGGCTTGGGTTGAGAGATTGTCCTGTTTTAACACACTGAGACCAAGCCGACCCATTGTGAATAACATTTCCTCGCTGTTGTTGTTGTTGCTGTGCTGAATGGTAGTTATTTGGACTGTTCAAATTTTCAACACTAGAGCAACGGTTCTGAGTCAATGGCCTCGGACTAGACATATTTTTAATCACTGAGCTATGATTCATTGTTTGTAAATTTCCATTCACTGAATTCATATCATCATGGGAGGTAATTCCCTTAGAGTCTTTGTTGGGCAGATAACTCTGGCAAGAATCAGCTTTAAATATATTTGATGGAGCAGAACTGGTTCCCGTTTCCAGTGAACTAGCATACATTGATGATGATCTCAGGTCCACTGGTTCCAGGCCACCATTAAGTCTCTGTGTTAACCAGTCAGGCCGATAATCGTAACTATATTTTTTATAGTCATTGTCTATGCGACTATAGTCCTCATTATAGTGTACTTTCTTCGCTAAATCTAGGCTGTATGTGTCTAAACCATATCCATATTTAGAACCCTGCGATACAAGGTCAGCATAGCTGTTGCTATGATACGATAAAGTGTGTTGATATTGTCTATGTGTATCACTAAGGTAATATCCATTCGTATACCCATGTTTCTCCATATCCAATCGATAAGGGTCGGGGGTCGTATACATTGACCCCCCTAAAGAGCCATACGTGTGAGGCCGATTATACAACAGATCTGACTCTATTCCGAGATTATTACTCGGATAATGGTACAAGAATTCTGGTTTATATTCACTATTCTCGTAACCATTTATCGCCGGATAGGTCCCATAAAATCCGTTAACGCCTTCTTTTCCGTTTTTCCGCTTTTTGTTATTCTGAAGAAAATCTCTGACTTGTGTTTTTGGCTTTTTGTTCCTGTTGCCCTTCATCTTTGAGACAAGGTCATCATTTGGAAAGTCAAACCCTGAGCACATGTCAAGGTCAAGAAGTGGGTATGGTAACTTAAACTCATTTCCTCGCTTGTGAAATAAATCTTGACCTTCATCCTCCCTATTTTAAATACAAGAAACAAATATTATAAATCCTGTTTGAATATACATAAAAAATATAACCGTATAAACTCTTAGAATGCTTGTGGATATAAAAAAATAACAACTTGTGCAACCAGTGTACGTCAGACTAGTCTTTGCACTTCTGTGCAGTCTGGCAAAACTCTATGCAGTCTGGCTAATAAATTCTAATATTTTCATACTGAAACCTCTGAAACAAACAATGAACTGTTCCAAATGTAAAGCAGGACAAGTCCATTCCATCAATTCAGTAGGGAAAGCATTAATAAACATATGATAACATATATTAATGAAACATCTTTAAAACTAACAATAATTGAAAGGCTTTTTCATTTCATTCAAGTTAAAGTTTAAAGTGTATATGAACCACTCTCAAGCAATATTAACATCTGAGTAACAAACAATTTTTTGTTTTAAAAGTGATGACGCCTCCAATTTAGATACACTTAATAATTTTCTCAGAAAAGTAATATACCAAATCTCCCCTCCGACCCCCCACTAAGGAAATGCAATAACAGTCTTATAATCATGTTGGTACAGTACTGAAATGATACCGAAGGCCTTGGTTTGATCCATGACCTCGCTTTCCGCTGACCTCGCTGCTGGTTCAGTCCCTGATTTGGCTGTGAATATTTATGTGGGTTCAATCCTTGACCTGGCTATGAATATTTACTAACTGTATAATTTATACAAGTATCGATTGTAATGATGTAATGATATTGTATTCAAACTTACGTTAACTGTCGATGTGTAGCTATGACAAAGTCTGGTTTACTGTTTTTGTAGATGACTTTACAACTTGACTGGAGCCACACCCATTGGAAATCCTTCGTAAACCATCGGTAGGCAATTAGTCCAGCACTGCCTGTCTTTATCACTACAATAGTCAAAGATATCATTTTATAATTCATACTTAGAACTTTAAAATTTATTGCGATCTGAAACTAGTGAATAAATCATTTTCTAGCATCAAAACCTTTCTTAACTTAGGCCATGCAAAAGAAAGTGAGGGTTTCTTAAACTGTTAAAGTTTAATTACTGTCCTTCTGAGTCTGCTATATTATGATGATCTTTGGATGTACTTTATATATCTTTGGCTGTACTCTTTATCTTTGGCTGTACTCTTTATCTTTGGATGTACTCTATATTTCTTTGGATGAACTCTATATATCTTTGGCCGAATTATATATCTTTAGATGTACTCTATATCTTTGGATGTACTCTATATATCTTTGGATGTACTCTAGTCTACATATCTTTGGCTGTACTCTATATCATTGGATTTACTCTATATATGTTTGGATGTACTCTATATATCTTTGGCTGTACTCAATATCATTGGCTGTACTCTATATATTTGAATGTACTCTATATCTTTTTGGATTTACTCTATATCCTTTGATTTACTTTTAAAGGTCTATAACCTTTGGTGCACTATATATCTTTGGGTGCATCCTGTATCTTTGGGCATATCTAATGTTACCTTTGGTACACTATATATCCTTGGGTGTATTATTTGATTAACAATCTTCTCAATATCTCCCTCAAGCATTTGTCAACAAAGTAAGTTATAACTTTTTTTAAATAACATCTACCAAATGTATATACACTGTTTTGAAAGAGAAAGTTAACTTCTACATTGTATTTATTACAACTTTTTTCACCATCATCACATAGATATACATGTTTATAGTTAGAATGCATGAAAGAAATACTGGGTAAACATATTAACAAAATACTCAATATTTTATTCTTTTTAAATTTGCCATCTTTGTACTTACATTCACCGTGGGCCGCAGAAAAGTAGTTGAGATCGTCTGGATGAATGAGATCGTAACCAGACTTGCTGGCAAGTTCCCGGTCACCATAACCAAACATCATGCGACCCCTGAAAAACATAAATCAAACCTATATAATACAAGCTTATAACTTGAGGCTTCTCCCTCATGTACAGACTCAATCAAATCAGAAGACTGTGATTTTTATGTAATCTTGTTGTAATGATCACTTTTTTCTAGATTTTTTTTCTGTATATCTATCCCTGCTTCAACTTCAGAGTAGTCTTAATTTCATTTAACATTTTTTAGGGTGCAATTGTCACTTACATGAACAAAAGGAACAAGAGGGCCAGGGTGAGTCGCTCACCTGTATATAGGCCCCCGGAGCGGGGCCAGTTTAAACCCCAGGGCTTTTATTTGAACAAACTTGGTAGACACCCATTAGAAGATGTTTCATGCTAAATATCTAAGGTCTAGCTGGTCAAGTTTTTTCTTTACACATATAGTTAAAAACAATGACACACCTGGGGCAGGGGCAGTTTTGACCCAAGGGCTTTTATTTAATTATTTATTTAATCTTTGTAGACACTTACTAGAAAATGTTTCATGCTTAATATCTAAACTCTAGCTATTCGGGTTCTTTAAAAAAGGATTTTTAAGTTTTTGCTATACACATATAAGGAAAATCAATGTCCCCCGGGGCGGGGTCAATTTTGACTCCAGGGCTTTTATTTGAACAAACTTGGTAGACACTCATTAGAAGATGTTTCATGGTAAATATCTTAGCTCTAGCTCTTTGGGTTCTTTAAAAGAATTTTTTTTTAAAGTTTTTACTACATGCATATGAAAATCAATGACCCCTGGGGCAGAGCCAATTTTGACCCAAGGGCTTTTATTTGACCAAACTTGGTAGACACTCACTAGAAGATGCTTCGTGCTTAATATCTTAGCTCTTGCTTTTTGGGCTCTTTAAAAGAAAATTTTTAAAGTTTTTACTATATGCATATAGGGAAAATCAATGACCCCCTGGGGCGGGGCCAATTTTGACCCCAGGGCTTTTATTTGAACAAACTTGGTAGACACTAACTAGATGCTTCGTGCTGAATATCTAAGCTCTAGCTCTTGGGGTTCTTTAAAAGAAGTTTTTTAAAGTTTTTACTTTTGGTAGACATGGCAACCAGAGTTCTGCATGGAATTAAATTCTTTGAACAATTTTCAAAGGTGACCACCAAAGGAACATTCCTGTGAAGTTTGGATGAAATTGGCTTAGTGGTTTATGAGGAGATGTCATTTAAAGTTAAAGTTTACGGACGGACGACGGACGGACGCCGGACGGACGCCGGACGAAAAGCGATCACAAAAGCTCACCCTGTCACTTTGTGACAGGTGAGCTAAAAATTAATGATTATGTTACAATATACTTTTACTAAAAATTCCTAACATCTAAAACTTCAAATCACAGATTTTTTGTTGTTTTTTTTCTTTATAAATACCCAGAAAAAATTGTTTTTATAAAAATGATGTAATAATAAAATGAACAAATTGTTTTGCATAAAGAGACCCAGTATATAACAAGATATGTTTGTAAAACATGTATGCCCCCTATCAGCAGCCAATTAGTCATGTGATAAGGTTATTATGCATGACTTCTGACCCAGTGATCAAACAATTAATAAGGGTTATCAAGTATCTACTGGTCATGACCTTAACCTTTGACCCCTTGACCCAAAACTCAATAGGGGTCATCTGCTGGTCACGACCAATCATCATACAAAGTTTGAAGTTCCTAGGCCTAAGCGTTTTTAGTTAATTGATCAGAAACCGTTTTTTACCTACAAGGTCAATGTGACCTTGACTTTTGACCCCTTGACCCCAAAATCAATAGGTCATCTGCTGGTCATTGACCAATCACCATACAAGTTTGAAGTTCCTAGGCCTAAGGGTTCTTTAGTTATTGATCGGAAACCGTTTTAACATACAAGGTCAATGTGACCTTGACCTTTGACCCCAAAATCAATAGGGGTCATCTGCTGCTCATGACCAATCACCATGCCAAAATTGAAGTTCCTAGCCGAAGCGTTCTTTAGTTATTGATCAGAAACCGTTTTTTACTTACAATGTCAATGTGACCTTGACCTTTGACCCCTTGATCCCAAAATCAATAGGGGGTAATCTGCTGGTCATGACAAATCACCATACCAAGTTTGAAAGTTCGTAGGTCTAAGCGTTCTTAAATTATTGATCAGAAAAACCGTTTTACTTACAAGGTCAATGTGACCTTGACCTTGACCCTTGACCCAAAACTCAATAGGGGTCATCTGCTGGTCACGACCAATCATCATACAAAGTTTGAAGTTCCTAGGCCTAAGCCTTTTTAGTTAATTGATCGGAAACCGTTTTTACCTACAAGGTCCATGTGACCTTGACCTTTGACCCCTTGACCCAAAAATCAATAGGTCATCTGCTGGGTTCATGACCAATCACCATACCAAGTTTGAAGTTCCTAGGCCTAAGGGTTCTTAAGTTATTGATTGGAAAGCATTTTTACCTACAAGGTCAATGTGACCTTGCCCTTTGACCCCATAACCCCCAATATCAATAGGGGTCATCTGCTGCTCAATGACCAATCACCATACAAGTTTGGAAGTTCCTAGGCCTAAGGGTTCTTTAGTTATTGATCGGAAACCGTTTTTTACCTAAGAGGTCAATGTGACCTTGACCTTTGAACCCTTGACCCCAAAATCAATAGGGGTCATCTACTGATCATGAACCAATCACCATATCAAGTTTGAAAGTCCCTAGGCCTAAGGGTTCTTTCGTTATTGATCGGAAACCGTTTTTTACCTACAAGGTCAATGTGACCTTGACCTTTGACCCCTTAACCCCAAAATCTATAGGGGTCATCTGCTGGTCATAACAATCACCATACCAAGTTTGAAGTTCCTAGGCCTAAGGGTTCTTTTTTTATTGATCAGAAACCGTTTTTACCCAAGAGGTCAATGTGACCTTGACCTTTGACCCCTTGACTCCAAAATCAATAGGGGTTATCTACTGATCATGACAATCACCATACCAAGTTTGAAGTTCCTAGACCTTAAAGTTTTTAGTTATTGATTGGAAACCGTTTTTGCTTACAAGGTCAATGTGACCTTGACCTTTGACACCTTGACCCCAAAATTAATAGGGGTCATCTACTGATCATGACCAATCACCATACCAAGTTGAAGTTCCTAGGCCTTAAAGTTCTTTAGTTATTGATCGGAAACCGTTTTCCTTACAAGGTCAATGTGACCTTGACCTTTGACCCCTTGACCCCAAAATCAATAGGGGTCATCTACTGATCATGACCAATCACCATACAAGTTTGAAGTTCCTAGGCCTTAAGGTTCTTTAGTTATTGATCGGAAACCGTTTTTACTTACAAGGTCAATGTGACCTTGACCTTTGACCCCTTGACCCCAAAATCAATAGGGTTCATCTACTGGTCATGACCAATCACCATACCAAGTTTGAAGTTCCTAGGCCTAAGGGTTCTTTAGTTATCACTCGGAAACCATTTGGTCTACGGACCGACGGACCGACAGACCGACGGACCGACGGACCGACAAGTGCAAAGCAATATACCCCCTTTTCTTCGAAATGGGGGCATAATTATCATACACATTGGGAGAAAAGAAGGTTTAAAATTACCCAATGATTCACTTTCAACAGAATGGAAATAAAAACGAAAAAAAAAAAGTCATACTTAATATAATTCCCAGTTGAAGAAATCTGGTTTGAATTTCTATATATTCATTAAACAGAATTAGTGGGAGTAAAACAACTTGACTTATGCCCGACACTGACGTAAATTATGCTACGATTTCCGCAAAACTGTAATCATATATCATAATATACCAAAATTTCTTCTATAAGTGCCGTAACTTACAGAAAGATATTAAAATGACATTTTGTGATGTATTTATGCCTCTCCTACCGCCAATTTTGTATTTAAATCAAGCTCAGATGTGTCTCAAATCCGTACAATTTACAATTTCAAAAAAATAAAAATTTTCAAAATTTACTCGGGTAGAAAATAATTTCCGAGCCAGAAAAGGTCTAATAAACGTATCGACCAGTAATAATAGGGTGCTTTATGACAACCGTACAAACTTATAGTGGGGTTATATTACATTTAAACGTCTCATCATTGTAATTGAGAAATGACGATACATTTTTTTCAGCCCACTAATATACATATCTAACATCAAAATATAGTTTAGAATTTACATTTGGCGCCATTTAGTTCGTCAAAATTTGTGAAAAATATATAGGAACATATCCGAAATGAAATTTGCATAGTGTTATTTTATATCGCTATTAATACTTTTGACAAATTATTAAAATTCAGATAAATACGGGTATGTGTAACTTGCACTATTTCCAGCGACAACCTTTTCAAGGTGTCACTTTCCTGTATATAAACTATGACGGATAAACACAGAGATAGTTTAATCATGTTTCATCGGATATAGATTTTAATTTAAATTTTATCCCATGTAAAGTGAGTCACTGCTTAAAATATGCAAACAAAAAAGTGTTCAACATATAATAAAGTACCCTACCCTCTTGCTAAAGAAAACTGGCCTCCTACAAAACAAACTGTTTTCATAACAATTTGTAACGGAAAAGTGAAACAAGACATAACCTTTCTTTTTTGATGGTACTTTGCACTTTTCTGTCTTCATATTTCATATTATGTTTGATATTGCAAAATTAAATAGTTCCGTAATTTAAAGTTTATTTGTGCATTTAAACAAGCCAAAACATAAATTCTTACATCAAAGGCATTTCGCTACTTCTACGGCAAATTTTATGATCAAGTTTCAATAAAATGACATTACGTTTTCAATGACAAATTCTATTTTTTATGTAATAGGTACATTTCCCCTACAAGCTACAATTGCACGCATTCTTATAGTGCGATTATTATGTAACCCTAAACTGCAGTTAGCCTTACGCTCTATTTTTCCAAAACTCACATTTAAGTGCCAAGGTCACGACTCTATAAAACCTCTTTGCTGAAAAAACTAATTTATCAAATTATATTCCAATTAAGTGCACTTGAAGCGAAAGACCTTTAAAATAGCTGACACTGGAGACCTGCATCGGTACAACAAAGATTTTTTTTCTCTTTCTAAAGATGTTTATTTCAACTTGCATAACAAATAGCATCAGTGTCTGATCTTTAACCTCCATGTCAAGTGTCATAAGGTGAATTAACTTTTAACTAATTTCATGTGAAAATTTAATTGGTCAATGAACATTACAGGTCATGATACTTTTAAACCTGCAGATTACGAACAAAATTTAAAAAAAATAAATAAATAAAAAAAAAAAAAATCTTAACAAAAAAAAAAACAAACAAAATCATACTTTAAGAAGATATTTGTTAAAAAGTTAAAGGACTATAAATATACATGTATTAACTGTTAAAGGGACTTCACAGATTTGTGAAAAATTTGTTAAAATCATTTATTGACTTATTCCTAGCATATTTTAATAGCCTTATCATTAAGACAATTATTAATTGACTAATTCCTTGCATATTTTTATTTAATAATTACCTTTACCTTTTCATTCATACATGACTGACATTCCTAGCATATCTTTAATTGTCTTATCATAAACACATGATTAATTGACTTATTCCTAGCACATCTTAAATTATAAACACATGATCAATTGATGATTCCTAGCATATCTTAAAATTATTAACACATGATTAATTGACTTATTCCTAGCATAATTTTAATAACTTTTACCTTATCAGTCATACATGATTGACTTATTCCTAGCATATCTTAAATTATCAACACATGATTAATTGATGATTCCTTGCATATTTTTAATTACCTTATCATTAACACATGATTAATTGACTTATTCCTAACTTATTTTTAATTATTAACACATAATTGATTGATGATTCCTAGCACATCTTTAATTGCCTTATCACTTATACATTTTAATTGACTTATTCCAAGCATTTTTCTAAATGCATTTCTCTTTTTCATATCTTTATTTATAATGTCTTATTCTAACACTTTATTCCTAGTCTTATTCATAAAATATTTTAATTGCCTTAAAATTATTATCTCTAACACACTATTCTAGAGTATTGTCTCCTTATTCATTACACATTTTTAAATTGGATTATTCCTAAAACTTTTCAATTGCCTTATTCCTAACTTATTCAAATTGCCTTACAATGATTTTCTCTAGCATATAATTAATTCACTGTATACTAGAATATTGTCTTATACATGAAACAAATTAGATTATTCCTTACAAATTATTTATTGTCTTACTTCTAACTCATTAATTGCCTAGTGGTTCAGGTGTCTGCCTCTCAACCCAGAGATCATGGGTTTGAGCCCTACTCTGGTCACGACCATGTTTCTTCATATGACACCAGTACTGGTTGGTTCCAGGAAGCAGACTCAAAAGTGATTAATATAAGTTGCAAGAACTTGTTTCACAATCAAGCTTGAATAAATATGTTTAAACCAAACCGAACCAACTGCCTTATTCTGAATATATAACTCATTGCCTCATTAATAATACATAGTTGGTTGCCTTATTCCAAATACTATTTAATTTGTTATTTATAATACAATAGTTATTGCATAATTCAAAATATTAGTGCAATTTTTATTGCCAAGAAAAAATTCATGTTGGACCATTCATCTATCTTGCACTGTAATTTCATTACATTCATAAAATTATAAGAATTTAGTGAGTGTCATAATCATTAATAATAATCTCAGTAAAAAAAATACGCCAAAAACTAATCTGTCCCTTTATTTCACCAAGGTGGTCTCGATTATTAACAAATCGCATGATACAGTGTATTTAATCTTAAACCATCGTGCAAAACGGTAAATGTTGTGTGTGACAATAGCTCAGGCTTGCTACAATCCACAAATAAAACAGAGAAGCTCTTTAAGTGTTATGTCTCTTTTGCTTGATTTAAGACACTTTTGGGTATATCCGATTCTTACTGGTAGATTGACAAGTAAATAAATGTCATAGAGCAAACAGTAGCATCATCCAAGTATTGGTCTACTACATGACTATATACATCTAATTTCAGTGACAATCACTCACATTACAATCTGGTTCATATTTGATATCAAAAATGGAGTCTGGTCACGAAACACAGGATACGCGAATAGATATAGTGTTTATAGTGAGGTTTTGTAGTGATCATGACCTTGTCCAAACCTTAAAGTCGGGCCGTTAATAGGTGTGTCAGGGGAAGTTACAATTAAGGTATCTGCTTACTTTTAAAACTGCATTCGAGACGGAAATAACCATGATATTGTAGCAACTATATAAAGAAATTGTTTAGTACATGCAAATAAAAAGCAACTTTACTGATGAAAAAATATATTTGTAAGATTCAACATAAAATAAATTATTTTGTAACTATTTCTAAGTAAGACATTCATTAACATCCTATTACTTTTCAAAAATCATAAGTTCTGAAGTGGCGGTTAAACCAAAGAATATCTTTTTATCAATTACATAATAGTTACCTATTATCCATAGACAGGGGAGAGAAGTCCATTTTATGTTTTGATTTAAAAGTTAGCTCCCTTGAAGGTAGGTCCATTAGAGACAGAGGGCCAAATGGGCAACATGTAGCAAACAAGGCAAGTTGTGGGTCCTCGCTTCTGTTTGGCTGGCCATGCATCACTCTTATCCAACCACTTATCTCTAGTGTCTGTGAAAAAAATGAAACAGTGAAATGTGAATTTCATATATTGTTTTGAAAAGTGCATTATTCTGTTTATATACTAGGGTTTTTCTTCAAATCTGTTGTTAAAATTGTTTGATCTTAATAAAGAGGAGAAAAATGTATGAAGCATACATTGCTAAATATAATTATCTAAAATTTAGTTAACTTTTTTATATGGTTGAGGCCCGGCAAGGGGTTTTGGAAAAGTATGATGTTCACTCATTGAAAAACAATGCCTGCAATGTAGAACAAGGGCCGCGAGTCTGCACATCCTCGCAGTCTGACCAGACTTTAACCCTTAGCCTACTATTGGCAAATGATACTTTCCTTGTGACCATCTGCTGGCAAATGAATTGCTTGCTATTCAGTCAGTACTTATTACAATTTTTTTTTCAATGGTTTTGTCTAGCTTAAAGATAGACATTTAAGTCCATTTTAGATATTCAGGGAGGTAAGACTTGAACTATTAGATACTGATGCTCAATTTTTACTTTTGGATAAAAAAGAAAACCCCTATAAAATAACAATGAACAGTCTCCAACTTAAATTAGGGTGAGTCCATTAACAGAAATATAGGTGTTTAAAAAAGCTGAAAAAAACTTACAATGAATCCTGATGTGTTGTCTAGGAGACAACGGAATCTGACTGTGAATGACCTATGTAGATAATGGTAGTTTTCTGTAATACAAAACATTATTATTAGTAAGAAAATAAGTAAAATGCTGACAAAATTTTCTTTTATATCATCTTTTATGAAATCCAATAGAATCTTCAATGTAACAGCAAAGTTTGCTCAACCCTTGCAGCAATAATGACTTAATTGTTTATGCCATAAGTATAATGCCAGGATATTCTGTACCTTTGTGCAGTGTGACCTGAGTATTTTACCTTTTGGATGGTAAATTTTAGTGCTTTGATATTGAAATCTCTTAAACTAGCTAAAAACTTGGAACATTTCCAGCAGCACATTCAAGCATATTACAAAAACTTTCACTCTGCTGTACACTTAAGAAAAATTAAACCTTTTGAAACTTAATTCTGTTCATAATCAAGCACTCAGATTTGATAAAAATTATCTGCAATTAATAATTAATCATAAATGCATTTGAATGCCAGTATCTTTTATATTGTCCTTGTCAATGATTATAATTCAAATGGCTGAGGCTATTCCGTTCAACACCTTACAATATTAGTATTTTCAACATGTTTTTACAAATATGAAAGTTACCTGGCATCATAACTTCATGTAGGGTTAGGTTGGATTTATCCGCCGGTAACATGGAGTTCCAAGTGAGCTGACGTTTAAACTCTTCCCTGTCTTCAGAATGAATCAGTTCCATAACACTTTGATGTATGATGTCCGACTGAAAAATATGGCAATTATTATAATTATCCATATTAAGGGAACTCCACTGAGGTCTAATAGCCTAAAATCATAAAATTTGAAATTCTTTCATAAATCAACTGGTGCACTCAATCTGGAAAACTATGCAATATACAATACATAAATATACTTGATACCAATTAATAATCAATTTATGCGTTTTTTTTAGCCGAATAGCGGGAAAAGTGTTGCAACACTTTTCATTTTGGGGCCAATTTGAGCAATAAAATTACTTATCCCTGGGAAGCGGGGTGAGCAAATGATCTGAAATTTTGCACACAAGTTATTGGTCCAGACATAGTCATACAGTTATACAAAAATCTTGAAAACATATTTCTGGTCCCTTCATGTCAAAAAAACCTCACAGGAGTCTCTTAACCTGAAACCCACTTGAACCTGCCAAAAGTGATTAGGCTTTGCCGCAAGTATAGATTCAGGCCAGCCTGCAATTCCATACAGTCTGTAACCTGCCCGTGTATATCGACTTTGGTATTTTCATATTAAAATCCCTGAAACTTTGAATGGGATGTTCCAAATTAGAAGCAGGACAAATCCATTTATATACAAGTTCAGGTAAAGGTGAACTTTTCTAGAGCCTACAGTATTATTATAAAAGTCAGGCCAGCATGGGCAACTATATGCATCAATTTTGAACAAGTAAACACACTATACAGTATCCTCTTACCTCCTAAAAAAATGGCAGCCACTAAAGAATTCTAAATGGATTTTTTCAGTTTAAATATTCATACCAACAACCAATCAAAAAACTGTCCTCATTTGTTTTGCAAACTCCATACGAACATTGAAGTAATTCTAAAACATTGAACTACAGGACTTCTAATCAAACATGCCAGCACAATTTATCATTTTCTAACAAACAAAGAAAATGAGCAAAACAACTAAACAACATTTTTTGTTTTTCAAAAGACATTTGGCCCATTTCCTTTCCTTCAATAGCCTGTCAAGAATTAATTTACTGTTAATATTTTTTTACCCCTTTCCCATTTTGTGCAAACTTTACGTTTTTCTGTTTTTCCTTTTGAAATCAAAAATGCCGAAATAATTCTACTTGTTCAGATATAATGTCAAGATTTACGAAATTCTGAAATACTGATCAGCGCATTGCATGAGTGTAATTACTTTTCATTTTGTTTTTTGTACATTACATAAATGATGCACGACTATAAAGTTACAAATATTCCCGCAGAAGTACGTTTTCTTGAAGGAATAATTTTCAAATTTTCAGAAAGATGCATTCCTACTAACTTTTCTATGAAAATTAGCTATGTCTTCAACGATTTATAAATTCTATTTCTAATTCAATATATTTTAACCATACTTTTTGATCGCAAAAAAAAAAATCCTACAGGTTTTTGGGTGTAATAATATGGTTCATGTCTCCAAAACCTCAAACAGTATCAATATTCTTTCAATAAAAGTGAATTTATTTCGAATTTAAAACCATTAAGCGCGTCTCCATCAACTTAACTCTTCAATAAAGGAGGACGATTTTGTCTTCAGTTAGTGATATTATTACCATATCCACTATCATTGAGGGGTTCCTCTAACTTATAACCAATAATTGGAGCATATGAAACTGCTGTAAAATGGCTGGAGTAAAAGGAAAATTGAATGTTGCCATTGATAATAACAGTTTTCGGCCTTTTTACATGAAATTCTATCTTCCAAAATCCATAGCTTTTAAGATTAATAGAAATTTTAACATTAAGTCTGCCAAAGGTTAAATGGTTCAGCTATGCCTTAAATGAACTGTGGGATACAGTTAATATTAGGGTGTACAGAATTGAAATTTTAAGACTTTTTCGATTTCTATTGAAATTAAATTCGTTTTCGATGATGTGCGCAATAATGCCTCTTAAAGAATAGTTAGTACATGATACAGTATGAAATTAATGCAATTTACAGAGTATCTGCATTTTCAATTATTTTCAATCAAGCACAGTCTTTATATCAACTGATATTCATAAAGTTGTCTGAATTTGAATCAAAACAAGAAATTACGTAGCGTTAATACAGTTTTCATGATTTTAAATTTTTATGATAATAGTGCAGTGCACATAAAAAGATAAGTTTCAGACTCCATGTAGACACTCTCCATTGAATACTTTAGTTTAAACAATAATTTATTTATTAAAGCTTGATTTCGAACAAAGATTGTAGGGTGATATTTGAAGAAATATCAAGTCCTGAATTTCTTGAATGAGTAAACATGGTTGATGTGTCAATGATTCTTGGGTTCTGAGGCAGGCACCTTAACCACTTAGTCTAGGCCACCACTCTCGTTACAACACTTACTTGGTGGAAATAGCTAATCATTTTCAGTTCCGGCAGGGTAAAGTTTTAATTTTACAAAAAAAACCCAAAACCTCCCCCCATCCAAAAAAAAACTCCAAAAAACAATTATAAAAAAAAACAATAAGAAAAACTGCATTATGTTTACCTGATGAAACCCGAGGTACTGTTCGACTGTCCGTGACGCGTAGAAGACCTCACTGTCACATGTCACCACAAACAGAAAACCGTAAAGTGCCTGTAACATAGTTATAAAAGAAAACATAAGAAAAATGTAAGAAAACTAATAGTCAAGTTTTGTTATTACATGTACCTTTATGTTTTGCACCAGAACAGTAAAACAAAAAGAACAAAACTCTTATATTAGAATTTCATAGAAAAATCTATTTTATCTAAACTAGAGAAAAATATCAAAATATCTTTAGATTGGTTTTTGAAAATACTGACTTACACGTAACATCAGTTCATAAATTTATGGAATTACTTAAATTTATCGGAAAAAAATGTAAATGTTAATGCTTACAAATTAAAGACCTTAAAATGCTCAAAAATATTTTTTTTTTTAAATTCTATTCTTAAAATTTTCTAATTACAACTCTCTTATTTAGAAACTGTAAAGAAAAGTACCAGTCTTTTGCTATTGTCCTAATTCTACAACTTTTGTTGCTTTTTTTTCTTCAAAATTTCATAATTTATTATACTTACAAGAAAAATAGTATGCCAAATGATTTGATCATAAAAAAAAACTTTTTCACAGCTACAATTTCTACCATGCGGCATTGTTTGTTTTTTTATTTTACTTTAATTTCCTTTTTTTTTAAATAATTAAAAAAAACTTTTAAAATATTTATGAAGGGAACATTAATTTTATATCTGTACAAAAAAATAAATCGAGCAATTTCAGATAAAGTTGTTACAATAAATCATTCGTAACAAGATAAAGCCTGTAACGGTAGGAAACCAGTAAATATGTCAACCGACCCTGCGTGGTACGACTAATTACGCGGTGTTGAGCCTCGCTGTAGGTCTACCTCAAACCATAATTTGTCAATGTATCAACTTACATATATTTCTGTAAAGTTTATCTTTAATTTCTAATACTTGATATTTATCATGTACAGTAAGTCAAGCAGAAAAAGAATCAGTACTATTTGGTGCTCAATTCCAAAGTGATTTAACACCTGTCAGTTGAGACAAACCTAAAATTGATTCAAATAATACACTGCAACAATTATTCATCAAGTACTAGAGACTCCTTGTACATTCATGACCAAAAAATTTATTCAAATCCAATATTTCTATAAATAAATGTTTCCACAAAATTACCTGTAAAATACTTTCTCCCTCGGAAAATGAGGGGTCTGCAAATAAATGACTTCTCCCTAATAGACCATGGTCCAAATTATATCGGTTGCCAGGCAGCACAGCTGAAAGTAAAAACACAGAGGTGAGTTTAGTTTACTAGAAACATAATTTCAATAAAGGTAAATGTGTTGGAAGTTGGGGCTCTTTTCCTATTAAATCACTTTTGTGTATCTGAGTAAATTATTGTAGTATAATGGTCCTCCAGTCTGCTGACATTTACAGAATCTACCCATTTGACCAGTGCAGACCAAGATCAACTAACACATTATTTCTGATCCAGGTCTGCACACTGTTCTCTGTTAAGTCAGTAGATATTTTGAAATTGTCTTTAAAAATGATATATTGCATTGTTCAAATTGAAAGATGTACAATTTCATTAATAACATTTAAAATGGTAAGGGTCATGGAAACACATCTGGTCTCTGAAAACACTCGTGCTTTAAATTTTCAATAGATCTCACAACTAGATGTTCTTTTAGAATAATAGATTGACCTTATCATTTATGAAGAAAACAAAACTGTCATTGTTAAAACCCTTCACCATACTGCCATTGTCAAAACATATACCATACTATCTGAATAAAATATATGGAAAGACAATGAATTCGTTGTCAAAACAATGTTGAGTTTCAGATACGGATGCTGCTTTCATCGTATCATATTGCTAAAAAAATGCACGGGTCAGTTAGAAAACGCAAGGAGAATGCTGTATCAAATTCTGTGCACACAGAGGCATGGTTAATTTGTTGTCATCTACCTTAGATAGAGAAGTATATTTCTAGGATCACATGACATAAATCGTAATTGACATTCGTGATTTCAAACAATCAGTGATTCACTAAACAACTGGACCACCATAATTCAGAAAAATTCCACAAAAATACAACAACAAACAGTTCAAAATTACTGACTCACACATAAAAAATTAAAGTTATTTATAGTCCATCAGTTAAAGATAATAAATTGCATGTCGACCTTTAACAAATGAAATTTGCAATAAAATTTAAAGAAGAACACTTTATTATAATTCATCAAAATAGATTTTAACCAGTATTAGAAAAGTAGCAAAATATTTTTCTCATTTATGAACAAGTATGGTTATTATAATTATGCTACAAGAAATGTGGAACTAAAAATGATAATAATGCCACATTAAATAACAAATGATAATTTCCCTCTTGTGGTTTTAATGTGAACACATTTCTGAAATACATGTAAACAACAACAACGAGACCTCTGGAACATAAGTTTTCGTTTAAGCCAAATAAAGTACAGTCATGTTTATCTTAACTCTCAGCTGATTGGAGACAAAAGTGATTTTGCCTTTGCCACAAGTATAGAGCCAGACCAGCCAGGACATCTGCACAGTCCTTCCAGGCTCTATACTGTTGGCTGACTTATTAAATTATTATTTAAACTTCATAATTCCAAACTATTGATGATAAAAAGTTCTTAAGTCCATTTAAAATAAACAAACAAGAGCACAAAAACCAACATTCTGAAATCATATAATGCAAAGGTTTTGGCTAGATGTCTTTTATCAAGTCCATTTAAGAATTACATCAGGTTTAAGGTTAAAAGCACTACCATCAAAATTTGTAGGGGACCACCATTCTTGTTGTTTATTTCAAATATCATTAATGATCAATGAAATGTTCTATTTTCAGACAATTTTTCCTATTTATGGTGTTTACACAGAGCATAATAAAAATCTAAAATAAAAAACGTTCAAAATCTCTAAATGTCTATAAACACACACTAAGATAATTTTATCCAAATCACTTCTCAATTAACCTGAATTTTTGCGTATTTTCTACAAATTTCAGAGATAATGATTGTGTTTCTATAATTCACGTCTGTGTTTTAATGTAGAGGCACCTGTAATGACAGGAAGTGACTTAAGTGCTGTGACCCGTACGTCTTCAGGTACGAGTACCTGGCTTCCTGTCTAACAGCGTCTGCCATTAGAGGGGGAATATTTTCATCGTCACTCGGTCATCATCAAGATATAAACAGATGGGAGTTAATTTACTTGAAACAATTACTCTAAAAGGCAATTTTGTTTATTTTTAGTTTTTGATTATAATCGCATCTGGAATTAGGATTCTGTTTTTTGTAGTATATAAATGGAAAAAAATGTATTTTTGCTGGTGTTATATTAGGTATAATGTGCATATTTTAGTAAAATTGGAAAGAATTTGCTACTTAATTTATCTGGTAATTAAAACAAACGAAACAAAAAAAGAATTGCAAAGAAATATAACCTTTCACAGAAATTAAATTCAAAATGGACCAATCAAAAAATATTTTAAGGTCACAATAAATCCGGAAACAATCATAGTTTTAATTAAGAACTACAAATTGCAAAATATTGCTATTTCAACTTTAGAAAGGATTTTTTTCTTTTTAAAAGTATATCTTTGTATAAATCAGTTGTCAATTGAAATTACTGACTAACAGAAAACTATTGTAACAATCACAGACTTAATGCATGAGATTTTTGATAAGGAATCGGACAATTTTACCGCTTTCATTAATATTTGTTAGATATGCCAGGTATAATTTTAAAACTACCTCGGTATTCCCTATGTTATCGGAGAGCCATGTATATAAAAATATCTGATCAGTTGTAATTTTAATCAAGATCCATTTATTTGTGATAAAAAAAAAAATTCATCACAATTTTCAGAATTTTTTTTCTCCGACCATTACATTACATTACATGTGTCATTATTACTTTAAGTAATTAATATAATCGTAATTACTTGTACGTTTGTTGTGACAACAATTCTAATTTATCGTTACCGAAGCTGTACTGCTCGTCAACCAACAACTATAAAACAAATTACGGCCCCAGGGCTTGTTTTTACAGTGTGACTAACATTTCCATTAATTTTCATCAATAAAATTTTCCAATTGTTGTTCCGAACATGTTTCCGAGAAATGTTGTTGAATTTATGAAATAATTGTACAATGTAACAAATATATTTTAGAAAAAAAATTTTCCCTGTGTGTTTGAGTTTGTGATCTTTCACAAACTGCCTTGTTTGTTTTTTCCATATATTTGAATTGCAAATTTAGATTCAAGTCAGAAATTGTCTGGCAAACAACGAATCTCCAAATTTTATAAAAGTTCCTTTATGCAATATGGTTTATACAATATTATGGATTTTTAAAATTATATTCTAGATCTGAATTCAAATGGTCTTAATGTTTAAGGCTGTTTTGGCCATCTTTAAGATTTTTTTTATATAAATTTGCTCAATTTATAATCTAACAATCAACTAAATAAATTTTAAGGTGGTGTACTATTTAACTGTATAAGCTTGCTAATAGGTGGCAACCGATTCTACCCATGTGACCAGTGCGTGCAGACTAAGATCAGCCTGCACCTCCATGTCGCACAGATCATGGTCTGCACTGTTTTTATTCAGTCAGTACATCTATTTTGTAATTTTCCCTTAGAATGATAAATGGTTTGTCCAGAAAAAAGTCACCGTATTACTGACCTTTACTGTGTTGGTGCGATGTAAAACCATACAAAAAAGAAACATGTGTATATACTTTCTCTGATTAATTTGGATAATCATCAAATAGTGCAGCTTTTACTTATAATTCACCCTTTTTGGTAAATGATAAAACAAATTGCATCTTTACCAATACAAATTGGGGCAAATGATCAACAGAATGCAATTTAATGATCTTAAAAGATGCATTCAGACTTGAAGATTAATTTTTAATTCCATTTATTACAATAACAAAAAGCATCCATCTTGTCCCCCATTTCTGTGTCTTTTGGCTCAATTAGCTTCAATTTGTCAATCAGCATAACACACTAAATCATATTAAACTCATTATATTCAATAATCTCCTCCAATCAGATTACTCGCCAGTGCACAATGTACAAACCGTTGACAAATTACTGTCTTTTTATGAAAATTAATTTTGTAGCGGAGACGTTCCTCGTCAAACGTAATCTTCTCACATCATAAACTTCGGCTCTAATCCAAACGACTGTCAGCTGGTTTCAAACAACAACTTACTGCCGTTTGTGACATATATCTTATAATAGGGCTTTGTGCCGAGTAAAATATTTTTAACTCCTATTAAAAAAGTCTGTTCATGAAAGACAATGAAAGTTTATTTGGAAGTGACTATATTTAGTAGCAATTTTACAGAACACTAAATTACATCACAAATGATAAGAATAAGATAAAATCAAACAAGAGCTTGTAACGGTCATTTAATGAATGCCAAAAAAAACATACTTGGTATAGGACCATATATAAAACTGCATGATACCCAGTAAAGCCAGCACCAACCCTTTGTCATTATACAGACCATGTCAGATTGTTAAAGGTTTGAGCATGTCTTAACTTCACCCTTCCACTGCCGGGAAGAAAAAACCAACAACATTTTTCACAGCATTTTCTCTGTTCTGGCACTTACACAATAAAAAATTTCAATCATTCCACAAATCAGTCCTTCGAATAATCATTTCAAAACGAAGTCTTGATAAATAATAAAAAAAAAAATTAGACCATAAATGCATCTACTGTTACAATACCAAATTTAATGGAGATTTGTTTCTTGTGCATTGAGTGACGGTTAATTTAATAACTGGTAAGATTAAAAAAGAATCATTTTGTTTTTACAGATATTCTGAGTTTTTAAAAAAAAAAAAAAATCTTTAATATCTTAGTTAGTTAACTGTGACCCACTGCAAAATTCTGCATATTTCTTCAGAATTTTTTTTTTTCGTTTTCTTTACATCAAAACATTGCATCCAGGGAGTATGCCTCGTCTATCCATCATCTTAAACCTCTCTCTCTAAGTTCACTTGTGCAGCCATTTTTTGTTTCAACAAAACAAAGCACCTAGGGACACTTAACAATTCCATGACAAAATATTTTCATTTTCTTGCCAGAAGAATATCAATATAAGAGCAATTTGCTGTAATTTAAGAACTTTGCATAAACTAGGACACAACCAAAGTTTTGTATCTTTTTCTGTATCGATCTTTGAGAAGAGAGAAAACTGCTGTTGTTGAATGTAATGTGTTCCTGCCACAAAATAATAAGTCATTCTACGTGCTATTTTTCTCTTTTTATGAGTTTTGTCCAGAATTTAGAATTGTTGTCTGGAAACAAACTATTTCTATTTTTTTTCCCAAACAACTTTGGAGAAGATTGTTAAAATCATTTCATTTTCTAGAAGATCGAGGAATTATATAATTGGACAAAGTCAGATAATAATTTCCCTGCAAATAACTTTTGATTACAAGTTTAGAGCACAATGCTCTTTTGAGAGAATGGTTACAACAAATGATAACAAATTTTATAAATTGTACATTGTTTAGAAAATGTGCTACAGTTACTACAAACTGTCAAATTTATAAATGGCAGAGGCATCATGCATTGCCTATGCAACCAATATAGAGCCAGGCGCAAGCTTGAGTACCAGTTCAGTGCAGTGTGCAGTCTGACCACAAATTCTACACTGTTTAATGCTCAATTTTACCTTTTTAGGCTTATGGGACATATCCAAACAGGTCAGCATTACATTAAATTTTCAGAATAACATTAAATTAGGACCAGTCAGAATAACATTAAATTAGGACAAGTCAGAATTACATAAATTAAGCAATGTAAGAGTTAAATATATTCATTTTATATATCTTTCAACAGGAGCAAAAGTTCAGATCATTGGTCCAGTCAGCAACCTGTTTAATATGCCACAAAATATAATATTTTTAACTAAAATGATACAAAAAGTCAGAGACTGTAGGAGTATGATACCCTGTTGCTGTAACAAAATAAAAACTATGGAAATACAAAATATAAAATAGGTAAAATGTTGAAGAGAAATTTTTAATAGATCCTGATAAAGCACAAAAAAAAAAAAAAAAAAAGAAAATAAAAAAAAACAAAAAAGAAGAAAAGGAGAAAAAACAACATAATTAGTTTAAAATTCCATAATGCAGGACTTATGTATTCTCAGTGACTAACTAACATCAATTTCAGATTGTCAGAAAGATATTTTCTAATCTTTACATCTTACAAGATTTTTGTACAAATAACTTTTTATGGCCATACTATTATATTACTCATGCAAAAATTAGTTTAGAGAGGAAGTTGTCTGCAATACCTAATCTCTCTCCTTAAATATTGATGAAAAATGATTAAAACTACAGGCATCAG
This sequence comes from Ruditapes philippinarum, assembly GCF_026571515.1. Classification (NCBI taxonomy): domain Eukaryota; kingdom Metazoa; phylum Mollusca; class Bivalvia; order Venerida; family Veneridae; genus Ruditapes; species Ruditapes philippinarum. The sequence continues at coordinate 98,338 of NW_026856776.1, read as the reverse complement.
TAAAGTCTGCCCATTTTTAACAACACTTTTGCCTTAATTAGAATCATAAACCCATTTTGTTACTGTCAATAACTTAGAAATGACTGTTAATGAAGCAAGTTAATAATTTTCATCATCATTTTACATTAAACCAAAAGCACAGCTCAGTCTTTATTATCTCTCCGAGCCAACAAACTTGTGTCGACAACTCCGATCATATCACCAGCACCAATGGCAATAAAATGTGTACATAAATGAGATTTAATAATAATGAACAGCTCTCCTCAGACGGAGATAAAGAAACAGTACTCTTCAAAATGGAGGCTTAGAAATGACTTAGCAGTAACACAAAACTGAAGATTTAAGGGCAATTTTTTTTTTTTGCAATGGAAAAGCTGGTACTAAAATGACAAAAATCAATGAAATGATAAAGTGATAAAATGGAAGAAGGATATAAAACAAATAAAAGGATCACAAAATGTAATTAAAGGAGGGTATGATAGGAAAAACCTTTCTACTGAACTAAGTTACAGAACTCTAATCAATATGAAAATACTTTGAAGACCTTTTGTATCATTTAAATGTAACAATGTGTACTGTGATTGAAATAAAATACTTGAGTAAAATACTTAGGCCCCTGATAATTTATTTCTCTTACAAAGGTAACATGCATCTAGGGCTCCATGGACTTCTGGCTAACTGTTTAATACAAAGCATTATCAGGACATTAAATGCAAAATACTTCAGAGCCAATTTTCCCACCTGAGTGAGTCTTTTCTCTATTTCCAAAGAAAAAATCATGAAATCAGGAAACTGTACATCAAAAATTTTCTTTAAAAAGTAAAACAGAGGTCTGTATTAAAATTGTGTCAGGTGAAATAATATTTTAAACTGCTCATATTGATGAAATTTCGAATTGAAATTGAATTTATGCTGTTAGAAATATGTTATACAAAGATGTTCTAGTAAAACTTTTTGATATTGTATTGATTATATATAACCTTTCACATAGAATTATTTAATGGACTCATTCAAAAACTCCAAATGAATCTGGTCTGAATTAAGACTGCATGATTGTATAGGTTGGTCTGGCTTTGCATTGATGGCAGAGGCCTTTCATTAACACCTCCAATGGCTGTTAACTTGATGGCACTGTCCCTGCAATCTCAGACCAGACTCTATACTGTTGGCAACTATTTTTTTTGTATTTTGATATTGAAATCCCTTCAACTTTGAATAGAATGTTCAAAATTCAAAGTAGGGAAATTCCATTATAACAAGATATGTTTGTAAAACATGTATGCCCCCTATCAGCAGCCAATTATTCATGTGATAAGGTAATTATGCATGACTTCTGACCCAGTGATCAAACAATTAATAAGGGTTATCAAGTATCTCCTGGTCATGACCTTGACCTTTGACTCCTTGACCCAAAACTCAATAGGGGTCATCTGCTGGTCAAGACCAATCATCATACAAAGTTTGAAGTTCCTAGGCCTAAGCGTTTTTAGTTAATTGATCAGAAACCGTTTTTACTTACAAGGTCAATGTGACCTTGACCTTTGACCCCTTGACCCCAAAATCAATAGGGGTCATTTGCTGGTCATGACTAATCACCATGCCAAGTTTGAAGTTCCTAGGCCTAAGGGTTCTTTTATTATTGATCCGAAACCGTTTTAACATACAAGGTCAATGTGACCTTGACCTTTGACCCCAAAATCAATAGGGGTCATCTGCTGATCATGAGCAATCACTATGCCAAGTTTGAAGTTCCTAGGCCGAAGCGTTCTTTAGTTATTGATCAGAAACCGTTTTTACTTACAAGGTCAATGTGACCTTGACCTTTGACCCCTTGATCCCAAAATCAAAAGGGGTAATCTGCTGGTCATGAAAAATCACCATACCAAGTTTGAAGTTCCTAGGCCTAAGCGTTCTTAAGTTATTGATCAGAAACCGTTCTTACTTACAAGGTCGATGTGACCTTGACCTTTGACCCCTTGACCCAAAACTCAATAGGGGTCATCTGCTGGTCACCACCAATCATCATACAAAGTTTGAAGTTCCTAGGCCTAAGCGTTTTTAGTTAATTGATCGGAAACCGTTTTTACCTACAAGGTCAATGTTACATGACTTTTGACCCCTTGACCCTAAAAACAATAGGTCATCTGCTGGTCATGACCAATCACCATACCAAGTTTGAAGTTCCTAGGCCTAAGGGTTCTTAAGTTATTGATGGGAAAGCATTTTTACCTACAAGGTCAATGTGACCTTGCCCTTTGACCCCTTAACCCCAAAATCAATAGGGGTCATCTGCTGGTCATGACCAATCACCATACCAAGTTTGAAGTTCCTAGGCCTAAGGGTTCTTTAGTTATTGTTTAGAAACTGTTTTTACCTAAGAGGTCAATGTGACCTTGACCTTTGACCCCTTGACCCCAAAATCAATAGGGGTCATCTACTGATCATGCCCAATCACCATACCAAGTTTGAAGTTCCTAGGCCTAAGGGTTCTTTAGTTATTGATCGGAAACTGTTTTTACCTAAGAGGTCAATGTGACCTTGATCTTTGACCCCTTGACCCCAAAATCAATAGGGGTCATCTACTGATCATGACCAATCACCATATCAAGTTTGAAGTCCCTAGGCCTAAGGGTTCTTTCGTTATTGATTGGAAACCGTTTTTACCTACAAGGTCAATGTTACATGACCTTTGACCCCTTAACCCCAAAATCAATAGGGGTCATCTACTGATCATGACCAATCACCATATCAAGTTTGAAGTCCCTAGGCCTAAGGGTTCTTTTGTTATTGATCGGAAACCGTTTTTACCTACAAGGTCAATGTGACCTTGACCTTTGACCACTTAACCCCAAAATCAATAGGGGTCATCTGCTGGTCATAACCAATCACCATACCAAGTTTGAAGTTCCTAGGCCTAAGGGTTCTTTTGTTATTGATCGGAAACCGTTTTTACCCAAGAGGTCAATGTGACCTTGACCTTTGACCCCTTGACCCCAAAATCAATAGGGTCATCTACTGATCATGACCAATCACCATACCAAGTTTGAAGTTCCTAGGCCTTAAGGTTCTTTACTTATTGATCGGAAACCGTTTTTGCTTACAAGGTCAATGTGACCTTGACCTTTGACCCCTTGAGCCCAAAATCAATAGGGGTCATCTACTGATCATGACAAATCACCATACCAAGTTTGAAGTTCCTAGGCCTTAAGGTTCTTTAGTTATTGATCGGAAACCGTTTTTGCTTACACGGTCAATGTGACCTTGACCTTTGACCCCTTGACCCCAAAATAAATAGGGGTCATCTACTTGTCATGACCAATCACCATACCAAGTTTGAAGTTCCTAGGCCTAAGGGTTCTTTAGTTATCACTCGGAAACCATTTGGTCTACGGACCGACGGACCGACAGACCGACGGACCGACAAGTGCAAAGCAATATACCCCCTTTTCTTCGAAATGGGGGCATAAAAATGTGGGACGTTAAGGGTTAATCACTTACTATACATGGAGAGAGAGGGGAAAAAACCTCATTTGATACAAAGATGAATGTTTGAATGAAAAAGCAATCATGAGTTGTGTTGTTTAGATGATGGGGTACAAAGACATTTGATGAGAGACTCCATCTTGTACTAATGGAATTCTCTGACAACCTTATATTATGTTTTACTGATGATCTTGTTTCTACAGTGTAGTGGAAATTGGGTACATCTCATCGCTGAGTCAAAATAGGGTAACAATATTTCTTTACAGAAAATAATTATATGTTGTTGAATTTTTCCCCTGTCAATTTCAATTGAAAATGAGTACAATTTTCCATTTATGGAAACATTGAAATAAGATTGATGTGGAATCTTCAATTCCGGTATTTGATTGGTTAAAATATTTTAAATTGAAAAGCAGTGCCACGGATTTCTGAAAACAAACAATGATGCAAAGTGTGTTATAGGTTAAACATCAAGCCTGACAAATTTGACAAAAAGTGCTGTTTAAAAGCAAAAGTTGTTTATCAAATTAACATTTAAATACCATGCACCAACTACAAACTGCATTGTTCTGCATATAACTAAAAAGCTGTCATTGAGAAACGATATTAACATCTAAATTTTAATAACAATTTAACATTATATTTTTAAAGAATCTAATGTTAATATAAAATTGGGTACATTAAACTTAAAAGGATTAGTAAATCTGGTCTTTACAATATTCCCTTTAATTTAATGAGCCATAGAGAGCCAACAGAACAGAGGCTGTGGCTTGGCTTTTTGGCAAAGTCAAGTCAGTGTCATAATGGTGGCAAAGTCAAGTCAGTGTCATACTGTAGAAGACTGAACTCAGTATAAAAAAGTGCAAGAGTCAAGTCAGTGTCCTACTGGTGGCAAAGTCAAGTCAGTGTCATAATTGTGGTAACAGTCAAGTCAGTGTCATACTGTAGAAGACTTAACTCAGTATAAAAAGGTGCAAGAGTCAAGTCAGTGTCCTACTGGTGGCAAAGTCAAGTCAGTGTCATACTTAGTGGCAAAGTCAAGTCAGTGTCATAATGGTGGCAAAGTCAAGTCAGTGTCCTACTGGTGGCAAAGTCAAGTCAGTGTCATACTTAGTGGCAAAGTCAAGTCAGTGTCCTACTGGTGGCAAAGTCAAGTCAGTGTCATACTTAGTGGCAAAGTCAAGTCAGTGTCCTACTGGTGGCAAAGTCAAGTCAGTCTCATACTAGTGGCAAAGTCAAGTCATTGTGTCCTACTGGTGGCAAAGTCAAGTCAGTGTCATACTGGTGGCAGAGTCAAGTTAGTATGTGTCAAACAGGCAACAGTCAAGTCACTGTCATATTAGTTGTATTCAGGCATTCAAGAAATTAAGCTATTTATTATCATCAATGACATCCTATGAATGCAAAACCTTTGACCAAACCTTTTAATAGAGAGCGTCAATTTCTTTATTATATTTATTTTACATGTTTACGTGGAGAAACAGATGAACGGATAATCGTAAGATGGCGTCTAATCTGCCTCTACAACAATGTATAACCATCCATCATTCAATGTAACATAAGCTCCCCTGGGACAAAACAAAAGTTTCATTTCCGTAACAGGTATTTCCAATTAATTAGCAGGGCACCTGTCATTTTGCCATGTATGAGACTTTTATAAAGATGTATTGCCGCCAAATTAACTTTTAATTAACTACTAATCCAATCAGAAGGCCCAATCACTCAATTGTGCATTATGGGTAAATTCTTCTCTGGAAGGAATTCAAAACTTATTCCTGGACTGGTGAGATTAAAATGCTTTAATGGCAGAAAAAAATTAAGGTAATGCAACAAGATGTGTCTGACTTGGAATGGGATGATTATTTTTTCTATAAATAGTTTTTTAGATTTGAAATGAAAGAATTTTCATTAGGCTGCATTTAAGTATAAGACTGTGGACAGAAAATACAAAAAAAAGTGTTTGTTTTTTATATCAAGATCAGATTTCATTGTTACACATACATTTTGTATTACGATATTTTGTTTGTTTTTTTGATTATCAGGGATTTTTAAGAAATAATTGGATATGACAGGTGTCAATAAAGCATAACTGACAAACATTAGTGGAAGCAATGGGCAGTCACAATCAATTTTTCATTTTGTAATTAATTCAGTACCTGACGCACTTGTATATCTTTTTAACTAAAAAGTCTTGAAGAATTAAATAAGAATTACCTTCACTCATGAAAGTATATTTTTCTTAGTACGAACACGAGGGTAATAAAATTTTGAGCATAAAAATTACTTAGATTAATGATAATACCGTAAAATATAAATATTTGATAGTTGAAACTGTATAAATATTCAATTGTTGAAGTAATATAAATATTTGATATCTTCATCATTCTTATCACCATTCGCCGAAGGTCGTTATGAAACACATCTTCCTCGCGTTACTCCGAATTAGAAAACATTACCATACAATATTCATGAAAATGTCTTTAATAGTATAGTAACGGCCTGAAAGATCAAACGCTTCGTATTCCTTCGGTCATATCCCCAAGTGAGCAACGATCATACTTGGCAGATATCGCACTACCTGGCTTGATTAAATAATGTACAGTTAATTCAAGGAAGTGTAATTAAGGCGAATATCTCAGTCCTCGGCTAACCGAAGTCGACAGTTCTCATCACTGGGATATTGATTTCTAAGTACGGCCGATCGTAAAAAATATAGCCAGGCTGTAAAAAAGGCATGATAGATGACTAAAATGAAAAAGAAAAAAAAAGAAAATTGTAATGTCATAATTTGTCCTTCCCATTCCCCCCCTCTCCATTTGGTGTAGAAATATTGATAATCGGCTATCTCTAAGTAAATCGCAATTAATCAACTTACTTTTATCAGTAATCAAGCTATTTATAGATTTTTTAATAATAAACATGAACTCTTATATATATAAATACAACCTTATATCAAAAAGTACTTTCTCAAGAAGTCCATTTTGCTTTTGAGGTTTTTATATTTCTATTTTTGGATAGCGAAAAAAAAAAAATTATTTGCTGTCTTAAGAATCAAATTATCAATGACACTCTGACCAATAAAAAGGCAAAAAAAATTCTTCTATAATTACGGACAATTTCGGAGATTCTTTCCAGCTATCATACAATTATTCATCAAATTAACATTTTTGTCCAACAGTCAAGGTAGAAATACCCGTTTATATTTGGCTAATTGTTACATTAAAGTTCCCATAAATTCTGACCTGTCATATGAAATTTTGACAGAAATCGTATCAAATTCTGATCAGGCTGTAAACAATACCCCGTCGTATAAACCGTATAAACCGAATAAAACAATGACGTTTGATATTTGGGCGACGTATTGTCAAAAAGTAATGGAGCTCGGTCGTCTGTGATACGTGCTGTACTTCTGCAGTTTCAATATTAACAATAGTGTTTATGCAAAGTAAGTTCGGCTCGTTCATGTGAAATTTTTTCCCTGGTTTCGAGGAATGTAAAACTTGGCCACAGAAGTTGGCAAAGTTGCGATGTAAAGTTGGCTCAGGATGTGGTTAAAAAAAACAAAACTTTTTTTTGGATAACAATGCCTTTAAAATATTAAGGATGAGAAATTTAGCATAAAAATAATTTATTATCAAAATAACACATTTAACTGCAAAAAATCTTTTGAAAAATCAAGTCATCACATTTCTGAAATTGATAGATAAATGTGTTTTTATATGAAAAGGTCTCAAAATACTAGTAACTGAAGAAACATTTTTTTTTTTTTTTAAAAATTGTTTAGAAAGAACTTAACAGCATTTCTTTTTCCCATTTTTAATAGCACTTTGGAATAAAAATATCCTTTTATAAAACAATTCTCTATATATTTGATTATAGTCATAAAACTTCATGTAAATAAATTTACAAAAGCTTCTTAAAGGCACTCAACTGATGTGATTTGACATGAGCGGACCAGAAATATTTTACCTAGTAATTATTTTGTGTACCGTTTGATTTAGGTCTAGACCTTAAATATTAATAACTTGTGGCAAATTTACATATCATTCCATTTTTGTGTGCAAAATAACCCAAACATGAAAAGCCCTGCAAAAACACTTTTCACTCAAATCTGGCTAAAAATTGCACAGAATCTGATACTGATTTTTAATTTAAATTCTATGCATATCTTTTATTGTCCTTCACATACTAGAATTTTTCATTAAATCTTTTAGACCTTTTGACCTTAGTCAAATTTTATTTCTCTTTGATGCTGTCAAAAAATATTAAAGTTTACAAAATAATATTATAAATATTATTCTTAAATTGAATGTCTGGAATTACTGAAATTTAAATAAAATTATAGCATTTCATTGACAAGTAAAATCTTTATTTATTATAAAATAAACACACCTTTTATAGTGAATATACCTAACATTTAAATATTAATTTAAAAGTCTTCATTAAATTATCTCTTTGATTTTTAAATAAATATTTTACCTGCAAATTATATAACTCAATTTAATACCAGTTATACTAGATTATTCCTCTTTAATTCCTGATGAGTGAATTGAATATATATTAATATTTGCATTTCTTACTTGTTGTTACCATTTTAATATTTAATAAAATCATCTTTTATATTATTGGATCAGCAATTTATATTTACTATATACAAAATCATCACAAAAACCTTGCTATAGATAAATTACATGTACACAAATTGCAAACTGAACATTTAATTACTCTTTCAAAACTAGCATTAAGAAAAATCCTGACAGATCCAAAATTTAATTGAATTCAATAAAAGAAAAATTAGCTATATCTAAATACATTTTCCCTACTATTTCAATTTCTAAAATTCTTTACAAGTAAAAAAATCTATTAACAAACAGAAGTCAGAAAAGACCAGTATTTTTTTTATATTCATCTAAAGGAAAAACATTCCTTTCAACAAAGTAATAAAATCGGACCTAGATAAAATACTACGACAAAAATGTGTCTTCCGTGTTCAGTTACAATTGCATGATATGGGCTTGATGACCCAATTATTAAAATCATTGATTTCATGTAGAAGATAATTTTTACGATTTCTCTGCGATCCAATGGGTCTTTTTCATGCAATGTTTATTTTGACGGAGAACCAACCGTTCAAAACTTTTGTGTAAAACATGTAATTGTCACGAACATTTGTAACCCAAATTGTATTCTAGGTCTATACAGTTATAGAGGGCTCTAAAAGCGTGCTTTAAGTGCGGCTTTGCATGTTACATGCGATGAATTCTGCCGAGGTGTTATTTTCACAGATTATGTATCAATAGATAATGCCCCACGCAATACAACTGGCCGACATGAAGACAATTATTTATAGATTTACGTTATACATGAATGAGAGAAAAGTGTTACATTATTTTGTTTTTTAAATCGTAGATAAAAACTTTAAAACGTAAAATTCTGTACAGTTTCTAAACTATTATTTCTGTCAAGAAGAATACAGTATTTAACACTACATGTCCATTAAAATAATTTTCTTTTTATAATTTAACTCTTATCCAATTTTAAATGGTAGAAAAAATATAATCATTTAAAAAATAAAACATTAATGGTGACATATTAACAGAAACAATTAATGGATAATCCAAAACTTTGGCTACTTGGATATTGTATTAAAATAATAATCTTAGGCTTTATTTAGGGTCACTTCAAAATTAGTCTTTTATTTTCTCTATCTTCCTTTTTTCATAGCAGCATGTCTTTATCAGGTATCTTTCTAATACAAATTAAATTTGCGATCTTAAGTTACTTGACACAAGACACTGACAGTATTTCTACCTTTTCCAAAATACAACAATTACACCTTAAAAGGTAAAACAAAACTTCGCCTGTTTTTTCCTTGGTTTCTGCTCTGTTTTGCAATTAGAAAGTAATATTTTGTTAATATTGTGCAAGATATCAGACACCTATATGTTTCAACAATTAGATTATTTGTCTTAACACCTCCGGTCTAATCTTTCAATCTGCAAAATCCGGTTTAAAAAACGTAAACACATAAGATTCATTTTCCTCAATTAAGTGAAATGAAGTCTGAAATGAAATCATGACGGTCGTTTCTTTTGAAATAAACGCACGATTGTTTCAAAAAAATAAATTCAATATCGATCGCACAAATTTAGTCCGAAAAAAAAAAAATGGATACAGACACATTCGGGGATTTATAATAGGTTTTTTTTTTCTTCTTTCTGTTTTTGGTTGAAATAAAATATTAGTTACCGTAGAAATCGAATGGAAAAGGAAACGATTTTACGACTAATATTGCCATTACAGGCGACATTGTGTGGTATTGTCAGTGACCGACGCTCATCAATGGGGGTTCTTTGTGGAGAGTGACAGAACGATAATCAAGTAACATCCTTTTACAGCGGGTATTCATGTTCAACATTACAATATTTGTAGAGCGCACAATGCCGAAATAATTGATAGACTCATTCAGGTTAATTATGATGAAGTTAACTTGCATTTTCAGCAGAATAAAAATGAAACAACATGCAGATGTACACCTTGAATAGCAGTTTTTTTTATATTCGAAAATTGCAACTGTAGTTTTAGATCGATGAAAGCGCAGATAAAGTGATAAGATAGAAAAGATATTTGATTTGAACATTTTTTGGTTTTTGATCGCACAATTAATACACATGTACATTGTGTTAGTCAATGGGTGATGAATAACATTGCATTTTTAATGGACAAAAATTGTAATGATTTTAGTTTAGTGTCAAAACACATATGGTCATAACCGATTAATACTGGTCAAATAAAATAAGTTATAAATATACACTGTAATGTTAAACAGCAAATCATATTTTGGTATAATATTATGTTACATCATATAATTATCATATAAGTCAAACTAAGCTTGAATGTTATTTCTTAAAAGCATATATTTACTTATAATATCTGTACATTATTTATAGATCTTATTTCGACTTTTTCACTGAAAATTTTATATAGAATTAGACAATAATCATCAAAATATCACTTTCATAAGAGTGTAGACGAAACTTGAAGTTTAAGTTAATCGAAAAATAACAAGTTCAATATAACACTATATCATTTATTTTCTCCCACACTGAAGAACCTGAAAGCCGGATATTCAATATTTTTTATTGACATTTATATAACATTCTCAGAAAAACAACAATCTGTAATTATTTTATCTAAATTTTAATCTAAGACACAAGAAATGTAAATTTATTTTGAAAATGGCATTTCAATTTATTCATTAATTCATTTACTTCGTAACAGGAACATTCTACCCCTCACAAACATACCCAACTGTCCGCCACCCCCCTCCCTTATTTATATTGATGGGGTCTCAATTCTCAAAGATATAAATTTTGAAACATCATCACAAATTTTATACCCATCTGTTTACAAACTCATTTTGATTTTCCCTAAAAAAAGTTATTTGTTCATCTCTTGAGACTTGAAGAAAGAACAAATATCAAATTTGTAATCAATTATTATTTCAAACAAACAAACAAAAAAATGAAAATTACATTCTTTTTTTCACAAGTTCTAATAAACATATTAATTTATCCAAAGGCCATCTGAATATCCAAATAAGTCATAAATCATCCAATTAACTGTCCCATTTCTGTCATTTTTTAGGTTCCTCATCAAGTAACGGGACAAGATTTAAATATGTGATGAAGAAAAGACAACGATGAACCCGTTGTATGAGATAAATTGAAAGTAACAAGAGTCCGAATAAAAAAATTGAATCAAGTTACGGTTCATAGAAAATCAGATGATTCTAAATGAAATAACATAAATAACGTCGCCAACTGTGTTTAACACACAGGCAAATGGCCGGCTATTAAGTTTTAAAAGTTAACGGGTAATATGTGACGTAGATTAAGTCCGCGATACAGAGATATGCATATGGCCAAAATCTGTACAAGGTCTGTCAAAAGTCAAAACGAGAAAAAATTTTGTTAAACAGATGTTTGCATTTTTACTCTGTCGTCAAAATGTCGTTAAAATCCCGGTAGTTTATGTCGGTGATATTTAACTGTACGAAGAGCAATTTTAGTAATTATATTAGTTTTTTCAATACCTGCTCAATTTTTATGGCTTCTTCTACGAGCCGACAATGTGTTCAAAGTTGAAATGAAATTCAGATAATTTCAAAAGAATAGAAGAAGATTTTAACAAAAACGACGAAAGAACTTAATCATCAATTTTGTTATGAATTTTAAACTTCTATTCAACAAAACTTAAATTGGCATATAACTTGTAATTATTCCAATTTTAGAAAATTAGGTTTTGAAAATTACGCAGTAGAGGTACATTTGTATTCTTACGACCAACAAGACTTCACCTTTCAATAAACCTTAATAGAAGAATGCTACGATATTTGACCTAGATAAATAAATTCGAGACTTTAATAATCCATTTAAAAATGATATCTAATTCAAATTTGAACCTGTTATTGAAATTACCTAATATGCTCAATTAAATGAGAATAAATGATCAAATGCTAATGATGATATCGTTACATTTACGTAATATTATGTAACGTTTGGTTATTCTATTTAAATGTTTATAAAATTTATGAAAACACTGTTGCTTATCTGTAATTTCAGTAAATTTCATAACATCACAGTAAATTTCATAACATCGGTTAATCTGAGGCCCACATGGAAGATCAGAAAACCGGATGTGTAAGCCTCATTTAATAAAGACGTTTACTTACTTACTTACCGGTACTAATCTTATATCAATGACTCATGTCATTGGTTAATTTTGAATCATCAGTGAATTTTATGATATACAATGAAGGTTAATTTTCACATCATTGGTTGATTTTTATACTACAGTCCGACCCCGGTTATTCGACAACCCTTTATTCGAATACCCGGCATTATCCGAAGTAGTTCTCCGGTCCCGTTTTTATCTCTATATAAAACAATATAAATACGAGCGTATCATTCGCAATGCATTATCCGAATACCTCCTATTTTTCGAAGTAAAATTTCGGTCCCGATTATACAATAACGAAAGAATTTCACACCTATTATTCGAAGCCAGCCTAATTATTATTCGAAGCTAGACTAATTGATGCAGATCCACTCGCTGACCAGTCGACTTGTGAAAAATATCCACAGTCATGCGTGTAATTAGACAATCACGATAATAACACTTCGTGTGTTCTTTAATTAACGAAAATGAAAAGCTATGCACCGTGTCCGATTTTGTTTAAGATGACAGCAATAATTTCTATACATTCCGTATATGTGAATTTGTCAAAACATCAAAAACATTTTTTTCATTAATTGTAACGCTACATGAGAGCCTTAATTTATCCTAATCGAAAATACCAGAGTTTAGCTGTAAATACCGTAGTGACGACACGGCCATTATCAAGGCTTTGCGCGAAACGAAACAATACATAATGTAGAATAAAATGCAAGTATTTATGTCTTAAATGTCAATACAATAATTTTTACGCATCTTTTCTTTAATATCTATTTTTCTCAATTGATTACAGGAAGCAAGTGTGTTGTAAACGGTAGTCTTGCGGTGATTGGTCAAAGTGGAGTAGTTTTCGTCTATCACAATATTCCGATTTCGATTATTCGAACCCATCGATTATTCGAAGTAAATATTCAGTCCCAGGCACTTCGAATAAACGGGGTTAGACTGTATTGGTTAAGTTAATATCTTCAGATAATTTCGTATAATCATTTGACTTTATATCATTAATTATTATCATTGTCGGTCAACTTAATAATTATCATCTGTTAATTTTTTATCAATTAGAATAAATAACTTAAAAAAAACAAAACACATCTAGTTCTATATCAGATTGATATGTTCTCTTAAAATGTGATGTAGCACCTTAAAAGAACTGAAAAGCAGCTCATTTCTAAGCACAAAATAATAATACATGTATTGTCTAATATTGAAAAAACCACCGCATAGCACCTTTAATTAGTCATGTAGCAAAATAGTGGGTTTGTTTTTTTAATTTTTGTTTTCATTAATGCATAAAAATATTTTGTTTTAGTTATCTTTTATCCAACAACATTTTACTGAGATGAAAAACACATCTGCTTAATTTTTTTTCAAAACTGTCACGAGAATTTCTTCTTTTTTTTTTTAAATTACGATACCTGAGCTGGAATTCACGTGACCGGCATATGCTTCCAAAAAGGTAAACAACGCAAAATTAAAATAATTACCCCATGTACGCCTGCTTCGAACCACAGGTATTAAAAACTTGAATTATTTCCAGATTTATGAAATATTTACTATTACACAGATAGAACAACTATAATTTTCTCAGAGGGGGTAATTTTGCGACTGAAACACTGGGAAAAATGCATGTGTGATTTTAAAACAAAAGGAATTAAACTAATCTTGGTTTAATACTATACATTAATTAGATCAATATTTGAATTTGTAGTATTAAAGATCAGACAAGACACAGTATCAGGTACTCAGTGCAAAAGGGTTATAACTCATTTGACATAAAGATGGAGTTACAACCCTTTCGCACCAAGCAGTCGAAAATTATGTTCCTTCAGATTTTTTTTTTCTTTCTTCAACTTTAACATCTTTGAAGTGTTTAATTTGAAATATCTCTGTCGAGATTTTGGAATGAAATGCACTCATTGAATTGTCAGAATTGACACCCAAGTCTTTATAGATATAATACATAATTTTTAATTATACTATAACCTGGGTTTGTACCTGTGCAACCCGGCCAAAAATGATCACATGTTTTTTTTTTTTTTTTGTTTTTTTAATTTCAAACACACAGTATTGACTATATTAATTTACAATAAGTCTATGCCAATTTCATCAACTTAAAGTTTAAGTGCACAAACTGTAACCTAGAGTGTGGGATACATTATTAAAACAACATTAATGAAGTACAAGGAAATACAAAGCTGGTGAAAGGACCATTAGATGAAAATCTTGTTTTAAAATCTCTTTTGATGAAAATAGGGCAAGTTGAAAAGCAATTTTAAAATGCTTAAATCTGTCTGTATGGTATATGCCAAGTTTTGAAACAAATCACAAATTCACATCATTTTTTTCGACACTGTGAGCTAAAAGAAGTAACTTCAGTAATTAAATACTGTAACAATGTCCTATGGCTTCATAAAAAGGAAATGCCGTCACCTTTGTGCAGTAACATGTTAACTGCTTATATAATTTAATAGGAGTTAACCGGTAACGGCACAAAAGTGACGATGCATTGATTTAAGATATTTGACAATGTCCTGTTCTGGAATTATTTGGAAAATTTCCGTTTTCTAATTTCAGGAATTTTCAATATGAAAATAAATCTATTAAGCAGCAAACTGTGTCTGGTTGAACTTTGGAGTAGCCTTATAGGTTATTTATGCAAATCACATGATCCATGGACAGAGAAACAACATTGGAGTGGCCTTATCATTATAGGCCTAAATGCGGCTTACATGACCCATGGGCAGAGAAAACAAAAGCATGGTTCCTGGTCTTACCTTGAAAATAGCTTTTAGCTCTGAGATAGCTGACACCCAGTCTCAGAATGGAGAGCTTGTCTAGTTTTGAGATCACACTTTGCTCAAATGGTAACAGGCTTGCCAGGTGGTCGAGTTCTCCATTAAGGCGCTCTCGATGCCGTTTGCTTGGGTTACTCTTTGGCGGATCTTTTGTCGGAGTCTTCACACTGCAATGTATAAAAGATTTTTATATACATGTAATAAAATCCCATTTTGTAACCCCAATTCTTTCAGTAACCATAATATAATTCTTTGTATGTGAATTACTGTATGAAGAGATAATTCCATGTGTCGAAAAGTTAGTAGATTCAAAATTCCAGATAATTCGAATGAGAAAAATTAGGGAATCGTGCCATGACAGGTTGGTTGATATTTACGCAAGAGCAAATTTTGGCGATTTCTGTCAATTCGCGAAATTCGCAAATATTACTGCATCACTAATTTAACCATTTATACAGTATGTCTTTCTGTAGAAAAGTGAAAAAAAAAGATAATTAGCCGTATTTTGAGACATTATGTTTCAACAAAAACATGAACTTTAAATGCAGTGTCTGAATACGAGATCAAACATAGCTGAAACTTGATGCCGAAATTGCCGTGAATAATTACAGAGACGCTGTAAAAAAATTATAAAGTCTGATGCCTTCGGTACCAATTAAATTATTATCAATATCATAATAAGTCTCACATTATTAGGTTTGTAAATATTACTTTGAATCACCACCTCTTAATTAAAAAAAAAGTAAAGGGATCGAACCTAGAAAATAACCTTTATGATTCTAAAGAAAGGATGAAGATCATTACAAAAAAGAAAAGAATATCAGATTTTTTAAAAAATGTTTGAGTAACTCTTGCTCTTCGGGATGAAGTCTTCTTTGATAATTAAAGACACATCATGCCTCCTGACAATCAAGTGATATCAAGTGCCACTGAATAGGACAACTTAAACATTTCAAGTGCCACTTAGACAGTGAATGGGACAACTTAAACATTTCTAGTGCCACTTGAACACTATACCAACCATTTTACAACAACAAAACAAATAGCTGAGGACACTTTATACCAACTGCCTCTTTCAGAAACAAATATTATCCACAGACTGTTTAACAGTGAACCAATTCTTTTGAAAATGCTTTTTCTGTTTTACTCAGGTTTAATCCTATTGAAAATGCTTTTTTCCGATTAAATGATTCAAGTCCAGATGAAAATAACTTTTTCTGTTTTATTTTTACCATGAAATTGTTTAGTTTCAGTGTTCATTATTAAATATGGAGATTATTATACTGATTGTACTACGATCTACAAAATTTTTACAAATTATACTCAATTTATTATAAATTCATCCAAAAACTTATCCCAGTTGGTGTAACAAATTGATTCATTGGCAGCAATGAAAACAATTATTTTACATTCAATCCAATTATTTATATTTAAAAAAGGATAATATTCAGTATAGAGAGTTTTCTCATTATTAGCTCTTGTCATTGGTCAATTTGAATTAACTGACTTTACAGCAACCAATCAGCTGAAAGAGTTGCTCCTCTAGCCTCGAAGCCAAAGTTTTACAGAATAAAATTCAGGTTTTCTAGTGCCTTGCATCTATGGTATGTTATTTAATCAAACTGATAATACATATAGGCCCATTTTCTAGTACATTAATTACATGTTAACAATTTTATTGCCCATTTTTAACAATGAAATATCACAAATAAACAGCATATTTAATTAATCATATTGCTATAATGTAACGAAATTTTTGCAGATGTTTCGGGACTGGCATACCATTTCCAACGTGAGATTTCAAAGGTCTCGGGCACACTGCAACAATTATCTCGTCTAATTAAGATGTGACAGCTACAGCAATGATTCCCTGTTTAATTATTCACATTTCATTGAAGTTGCAGTAAATTTTCATCCAGATCAATAGGAAACTAGTGGCATTGATTTCAAATTCATTGAAATACACTTCATTTTATTGTTCTGTCAATGGAAATGTACATTTACTAAAGCTATAAAGGGAATTTTCCTCATCGTTACTCAGATGTATCTTTTTAATGTATACGTTATTTCTCTGCACTTATTGTAATCATCTTTTTTTGACAAATGCAACTTGGATTTGTATACTTCAACATTTCAACAATATTTTTTAGCTTAGTATCAATACAAGGATTCAGAAAAAAAAATCTGCATTATCAGTTTTAGATACATGTAATTTTCAAATTTGGTAATGATTCCTGTACATCAAAATAAATTTCTACATACGTTTTGAGTAAATCGACCATTATAGATGTCTAAAGATCATTATCTAAATTGTTTTGGACTAGGCTGCATTACTCATTTATATTTCATATTGTTTTTTACTTCTCCATTGAGGTGTGGCTACATCAGAAGGGAAAAATTTATTAGCAAACAATAGTAACAGATTTTTATTAACATAATTTTAACACTCAGCATTATAATTACTGAAATATTAATCTTATGCTGTAATTATTTTATATATTTTCATGTCATTTTTGTGTCTCAATAGGTGTGTTGCTTTATAAGAAAGGACAAAATTGTTAGTAAACAAAACTAACAGATTTTTATAAACATAATTTTCACAATCAGCAATATAATTACTGAAATATTCATGCTGTAATTATTTATTATATTTTCATGTTGTCGTTTTTGTTTCTCTATTGTGGCTTCTACAGAATTGAAAAAATTTGTTTAAGTAAACAAAAGTTACAGATTTTTATAAACATAATTTAAAAAAATCAGCAATGATTACTGGAGTACCGGTTTTTAATCCCAACAAGCTCTTTGATTGAAGTAAATAAGAAAATGTCCTTTTTTATAAAAAAAACATCATTAAAACTGGCAACTAGTTGGAGAATTAACATTTAGAACAAACACAGAGGATTGTTACAGACGCTCACTAACATTAGCCTTAGTTCAATAATTAAAACTCATATAATAGAAATAATATTTGAACGAAAACATGACAAGGTCTTGTTTAATTAAATGAACATGCGTTATAGTAGCAGCTCTGTCACTTTTTACCCAGAATTCTAATGGTCTCCCTGAAATTTGATACTCATTTCCTTAACAGATTTCTTTGAAAATTATCTAAAACCCGATACTATTTCAATAACAACTTTCGCATTCAATTTTCTTTTGACGACTGCAAGATTGTGAAGTTTTAATTACAATTAATTGATTAATACATTTCTTGCAGAGACCAAAACACAGTATAGAATATGAGAGGGAAGTGGGGAATCTCAGACGTAAATCTAACGGGGGATGCCGCTTGAAACAGGAGTAGAAACAAGGAATTTATTTCTAAAATATAAAAATAACAAAAAGAGCATTAATTTTTAACCCTTTGTCTGCCTTGTGGCAACTAAATATACATATGTGACGAGTGTAGACCAACTTTAGCCAGCAAATTTGTGCCATCTGCTAATGGTCTGCACTGGTCGGTATTCAGTCAGAAATAATTTTGAAATTTTTGCTAAAATTGATGAAACTGATTCTGCATATTGAAAGATGGACAAGTCCATTTGAGCCGCATCACAACAAAACCAACATAATAGGTTTGCGACCAGCATGGATCGAGACCAACATGCGCGGTTTTGTCATGACGCAGCTCATTTAAGACATTTAGCACAGCAGCATGTCTCAAGATTTTAATTGTCATGAAAA
This sequence comes from Ruditapes philippinarum, assembly GCF_026571515.1. Lineage (NCBI taxonomy): Eukaryota > Metazoa > Mollusca > Bivalvia > Venerida > Veneridae > Ruditapes > Ruditapes philippinarum. The sequence goes on along the minus strand of NW_026856776.1, from coordinate 79,637 downwards.
CCTTTTAAGAATGTATTTAAAAGTAAAATATTGTGAAGCTAACAAAGACAGCATTACAGTAAGACTGACAATTACCGTAACTTTCATGATGTCAGTACGACTTTCAGGTAAACAATATCTTAAAAGTACTAAAATGAGATTTGCTTTTTTTTACTTAGAAGGTAATACTATCAACTCATCATCCTGATTATTTCAAAAAGTTCAGTAAGTGCTTTTTTGACTTCTGATAGAAAAATTTGCTGTTTCATTCCTTCCTGCTATATAATTATGTGACTATAAAACCCATACTTTAAACTCAGGGGGGAGGGGATAAGCACTCGTCAAAAATCCAGAATAAATAAAACTTTATGGTCAACCTAAAATAGTTGTATCAATTAAGTTTAATAAAAAGAACAGGTTGGCAAAATAATTGTGTTGGTATTATTTCTGAATTTTGTAAAAAAGTAGCTTAGAATGGACCAAAACAAAGTTATGATTAAGTTACTATTTAGTTTAGAATAGGACCAGTCAATTGAAGAATACTGGACCAGTCAGTGTTGTTGAATATTGCACCAGTCTGTTGTGTTATATTGATACTTTTTCAATATATGATGGACCAGTCTATTGTAGAATACTGGACCAGTCTGTCATTGAATATTGCACCAGTCTGTTGTGTAAAATTGATACTTTTTCAAGATATAATACCAATATTTCATAAGCTATAGATAAATTTGACAAATTTACTGTCAAATTACTGTCTTTTTTTTAAAAATGCACTTTTTAAACAAAACAAAAACAACATACAAACAGAAAATTCTGAAAAAGTCTGACCAAACTTTATAACACTGGTGGCTTCTAAATTTCCTTTTGATACCCCTAACCTGTAGCCTGACGGCAGGAACTATACTAACCCATACGACCAGTGCGAACAAGATCTTCCACGCCATCTGATCATGGTCTGCACTGTTTGCTATACATACATTGGTTAGTTCGAAAATTTCCCTAAAAATAATAACCTGTTTTGTCCAGATTGAAAAATGGATATTAAGATATATAGCGTTGTAAGGTTAATCTAAAAGCGGGGAAATGTGCCAAAAAAATGAAATGAGGACAATCACGTCCAATTTACAGAAATTAAGCAACGGGTCCAAAAATATTCTAACTTTATAATATAATACAAAAAAAGACTTTCCAAGATATTCACACACATATGAAAAAAAACAACCTAACAAACTCTTGCGTTTACAGTGTGGTACGTCTGGGTGATTATAAAGGTTTCCTCATCACGATATATTTCTCGGAACAAAATGGAGGCGAGACATGCGATATGTCCATATTTCTTCCGGCGAAAAATGTCTTCTATGTTAAAAGGGATAAAGAACTATAGAAATGATGAATGTAAAAGCGTTACAAATTGCCTGCTTTGCAAATTGCTAGCTCTATATAGTTCATAGCTTGTAATGCTTTTTAGCAAAACATCTTTGCATTAAAAGGCAAAACTATAAAATAATGCAGTTCAATATGTAGTAAGCGCAAAAAACCAACAAAACATGTTTCTGTTTTTATAACATTTACCTTCTATCGAGTGCTAAAGTTCACAAAATATGGTTGTATCAATTAACACAAAACAATCATCACCACACTAGATATCTTAGATGGAATTGTACCTCTTTCAATCTATAAAAAACATTCATTATTTTTGATGAAAATTTTAAAATCAGTACTGAATAGCCTATAGTGCAGTACAGACCATGAGCAGTGCAGACCAATCACAGCCAATGCCAACTGATCTTCAGGTCTGCACTGGTTGCATGGGTATATTATAAAATCAGTAAAGTAATTTAGATATGATACAAGCATTGAAATGTTGTTTTTTTTGTAATACTCACTTCCTAACCTATTAAAAGCCATTAATAAATAATAAAGACTTTCTTTAAAGAGACTATAACATAGTTAGGCATCATAAGTTAGTAAATTAAATGTTACCCATATTTTATATATATATAATAATGTTCCTACAAGTTAAAAAAAAAAAAAAACTTTAATAAGATTAATTTGAATTGGATTTTTCATACCAAAGGATTTCTTTAAATCACAAATTTTTCATGTTTTTTGATGATAGAAGTCAAATCTATATGGCCTTATTGTATTATATACACATTCTTTTACAGAAATGATCACTGGTTGAGCCCTGCAAACAACCAATTATCACAACCAAACTATCACCAGTACTTTTTAAAGCTTAGAGAATCAGTCTTGAGAATTGGTTATTCAAAGCTATATATTAGAATTCAGCATAAATAAATAAATATGTTTAAACTTAAATCATTCTGCATTACTCATAATTTCAAACAAAAGGTATATAGTGCAAAGAAATTGGTAACACAATTATTCAAGATGAAGAATATTTATTCAGCAGCTAAAACAAGACTCTATATTATGTTTCTTATATGCTGGTCCTGAAATGCTGTAAATAATGTCTAAAAAAAACTAATACCAAGAAAGGTGTTGGTAATTTCTGCAAATTTTGTTTCCCTTTATCATATTTCACACTTCTCCTTATGAAGTGAACACTATCTTTGTATTCCATGAGGAGCATTAAAATGGAATTAACCAATCAAAATGCAGTTCTCCCAATTAATTGGCAAGAAATAAATAAGACCGGTGGGCAATAAAACTCAGTTAAATCCACAAAGAAATGATTGTGGTTTGACTAAACATGCTGGTGAAGAAGGATCCCAAGGGGTCCATTTATTCTCACAATGGAAAATGCCGTCCACACCTTTTCATTCCTTCGATAGCTAGACCCCCTAATCCAGGATTGTAAGGGTCCCTAATAATTTGCATATCCAAGCTGCTGAAACAGCTAGCAGTAAGTACGGACTGTGAACTTTCAAGACAAATATTATTTATACAATTATTTATGAACTTACGCAGATCTATATTTCTGAGAAAAAAAATCAAGAATCAAGTACAAAATATGAAAACAACATGTTTTTAAAATTTCTATTGGTTAATTTCCCCAGTTGTAACTTTATGTTCTGTAAAATATGTAGTAAACAAAAATTATTTTTGAAATTAGGAGTATAAAAATTAAAATGTTGAAATGACAAAATATTTGTGTTTTTTATTATTTGTCTGACAGCACACTTTGTTACTTAAGGGAAATAGCTAATTTTTTTAGATGACTAAATAAAATATCAAGATATTTTTTCCAGAAGCCTTCTGTAAGTTATAACAATGTTTCGTTTTTTTTACTTCAATAGCTTGGCGTGTGCTTTTCTACAAAAAAACCTGCATCAATCTGTGTCACCATTTTCGTGGCTGAATAAATTCGGCAATTACATCTCTATTTACTCCATGGCGACTCAATGAAAACATGACAGATTGCCATGGGTTTTCAAAAACAAATTGAACATATCTTTTTCCCAAAGTTATCCACCGTACAATAGGCGAAGGTTAAAGGTCTCGTCTCCCAGTGAGTACGGGATATCATATGTCATATGTAACAAAATGGCCGCACGGCTCAATGAGTATGTCGAAACAGACACCCGTCATCACCGATACTCGACTTCCTGCCAAGTTCTAACGGTTAACCGAGTCACACAAAAAAGGGCCTACAAATTTATACTGTCACTGAACACTCCCGAAAAAATGACAAAATGTTTTCATTCGCTAATTTCTATTGTGTCTTTTACAACACAGACAGATAGCTCAATCAACTAATTGATGAGATTTATTAACATGTGCTTTCTGAAATCTTTAAACAATAATAATTCTAGAGAATCAAAGATAAAACTTGGGTTAAAAAAAGATCAGTCAAGAAAACTTCAAAGACAAAATTTTCTGACAAAGTATTTCCAATTTAACTATATCCATCAATTTTTTTTTGACAAAGAAAACTTTTCATTTTTAAAATCAATAATTTTACTTCTTTTGAAGTGTATGGTTATTTAAGTTGGTTTAATTTCCACCATTTAGTACACACTGTCTTGTTAGCTCAATTAGTAGAGCCTTGGACTTTGAATTGGGTGACCCGGGTTTGATTCTCAGACTGTGCAAGTCATTTTCCATGTGATGGATCATGAAATTCTTTCTACATTTGCACTGCACCTGAGACTGCTCTGGAATGCACAGATGTTTATCACTTCCTTGTTAAATTGGAAGCAACTAATACTGGTAAACTGCTTTGACAGCCTGCCTAGAAACAATGCGGAGGCTGAACTGTGCTCTGATAAATTCAAAATGGCTAACTGCCATGATCAGGAGGGTCAACAACAAAAACCACCACCACTTAGTACACACACCAGACTGCATGGTCCCAAACAAGACAAAACAAGATGATTTCAGGCACAAATTTAAGGCTCAAAACTTCTCAGCAGAGTTATCACAACAAACCCAGACAGTGGCTTGTACTGGTTTCCTTGTCAAGGTATAAAAGACAGTAGATTTCAATTCTTTTCATATCCAAGTTGTCCAAATACCCACATAGAATTGACTCTCATTGTATATATGCCATTTGGTGAATTATCATTCTGTCTGTAACAAGTCAAGTTATTATGATTTTGTCTAGACCAGAAAGATATATTGTCTCTTCATAGCAGTCGGGCCAACAAATAACATTCAATAAAGTATTAAGGAATTTTGAGTTCCTGTAGAACGCTTTAAACTGTTACATTAATTTCAACAAAAATCCTATATATTTTACAATTTTTAGCCTTTAAACTGCTGAATTAGTATGATAGACCGGCTCAACTTCAAATTTGGAACAATCAATTTTCATCTTAAGGGGATTTGTAAATCGAGTTGAAAATGAATAATTAGTCCATGGTCAATTTGTATCTCTGCAGTCAGTAATTTGACCTGACTGTAGACCAGTCAGCATTAAAACCTTCTGGTAGACCTGTCAGCAATTAGGCTTAACTGTAAACCAGTAAACATTATCACTTGACTGTAGGCCAGTCAGCATTATGGCTTGATTGTAAACCAGTCAGCTTTATTGCCTAACTGTATACTATAAGTCAGCTTAACCATTTAGCATTATGACCTGATTGTAGACCAGTCATCATTATTGCCTCACTGTAAATCAGTCAGCATTATGGCCTGATGGTAGACCAGTCAGCACTGACCTGACCGTAGACCAGTCAGCCTTATGGCGCATGGTTGTGGACCAGTCATCTTGGCCTGACAACAGACCAGTCATCAATGACCTGATTGTAGACTGGTACCATATTCAAGTCATTATCATCGCTAGCTTTCAAAGTGTTTGGGAAAAAAATTAAGGTATATGCAGTTATGACATCTTAATAGATTTTTGGTCTTGCGGAGACAGCATTCAATTATAGTAACAGATTTCAGTAACATTTGATAAAGTGCTGTCTATCACTGTATATGACTTCATATAAAAACATCTTATTTGCACTTGTCTTATTGTAACCCACCCCTTCTTTGCCTGAAGAATACCAAGGAATCTAACATTAAAAAAAAAAATTGATGTAGGCCTGTATCAAAAAATTGCATTTCAATTTTTAGGTTATTCTCTCTATCCATTTTTCCAGAATGGTCATTTTTATTGCGCAAAATTGACCAAAAAATGACAAGTGTTAAATTGCAACTTTATTCACTCAAATTATCCAACTGGGAATCAAACAAATATTGATTCCGATTTAATTGTTAGTTTTTTTCTATATTATTGTTTGCAGATTTTATAATTTTGACTGCTCCATGTGATCTGTCATATTTTGAAATTTTATATTTTTAGGCATTTGGACCTCAGTGGAGTTCCTTTAATACAATTGTCCCATACTGAGAGAATACATAAACAAAAGCCATCTTAATATTCACAATGATTAAACATTATAAAGTTACACAATATTTTCTTTCTGACAAATTATTGTTGTAACTCAATGAAAAAAATAGACTTAAAAAAAACGCACGTCGGTTCCTTTTTGTGTGACTCATTTATTGAGATCAATCACCTTGGTACAATGCTGATTGTCCCGTAAGCTGATCTTTAAATTGTCCTTATGTCCAATTATTAAAGAATGTGTCAAAAAATATAACAGGTCCTTAAACACTACAAATAGCTGATTTCGGGTGGTTTTTGTGGCATTGACATGAATGAATCTAGGCATACAGGTGTTCAATAATTACGGGACTTTAATCTATTGTCTACATATAGATTATCTAGGTTGATTACAACATGATTCGGCCTATCCTTGTATTAGTCAATAAACAAAATAAAACACAAGTTGTAATGAACCCAACTGGTACACACTAAATAAACAGTGTACAGTTAGGTTACTCTAACTTTTTGATTACTTATAGGCATAATTACCTGTCTTTATTGCTATGGACATGAGGTAAGCCTGCACATACACACATCCATGCAGTCTGAATAGATGCATATCAGCAAAAAGATTTTTAAAGTTACTAAGTTATTAAAGTAAAGGTTACACTGTATAAAGGACAGCAAACTGACATTTCATAGTAGGAAAACGAAATCCAACAAAATCAATTTGTATTTTCCCTAGAAAAATATGCAGTATAATTTATGTACTGTAGTTAAATAAATAACTTGTGTATTTTAAAAAGTCATTCTGTATTACAATTAAACCATTCATAAATCAAGGTTAGAAATTTTATCGTTATCTGAGATAAACAAATGATGTCTTTGTAACAAATCTTTTAATTTTACGAAATACACGAGTAATTATCAATTTGATACCATTTAAAGGTCTTTTTCAGGAAAGGCGCAAATGCGTACAAAGAAATGGCACTTGCAGATTTATACGCCTACGTTTCTTTTAATTGCTGTTTAATTATTCCGAAACCTGCCATGGAAGCGTGCCGTCCAGATAACAATCTCAATATACCGCGACCTACATCAGAGATTTTTTTCTTTTAATTTTCATAAAGATATCTTACGATACAAACAGACCAAATTTTCTTTTTTGTATTGTTTCTTATTTTTAAAGAAATTTATCTGAAAAAACATCAGCCTTTTTAATGATTGATTAAATTATAAAATGATCAACCAACAAGAGGGAGCGACATTCACTAAATGCAACCTGGCACAATACCCAACTATTTACTGCATAATCGGCAAGGCAACCAGCAGGGCCGGATGGCCGGGAGGGCAGAGCAATAACGGGGCAATTATCAACAATAACAAGCAAAACTTGCCTGAATTTTATGAATACATTCTATAATGTACACTTATTACCATTTTCATTAATTAATGCAGATCACTAAATTGCTATAAATGTATGCAGAATAATAAATTTGTACATGTTTTGCAAGTATTGTCTGCAGACTATAATATATTTCATACATAACACTTATTAACCAATGTTGAGATGGGAAATGAAAATGGCTGAAAATTGTTCTACATAATATTATTGCAAATTCAAATTGAATATTAAAATCAGCTACCCATCAAATGCATATATATTGTCATGTTAGTGTAGAAATAGGTTAACTCCTTATAATTTAATAATAAAAATTATAGTAAACTGTTGTAAATTTAAAAGCAAGGCAAATCCATTGGTTAAGCCAGTTTAACATAAAACAAACAGACCAGTTGAATGTGAACATGCATGCATGTATCGTAAACTAAAAAAATCCTCTTTTACTCCAAATGTTACAATTTTTCCAATATCGTGCCTGTAATTAAACTGCTTTTTAATTTTGTGGGTGGGGTGATTGGTTTTGTGCCCATACAAAGCTTGATTAACTGCTTAAACTGGTCGAAAGAACATAAACAATTCCAATATTGTAACGCAGGGACTGAAAGATGAAAATGGAAATTTAATATCCAAGTAAAATGTTTCCAATTGTTAAGGTGGTGGAAAATACAACAGTTTTATGAATGTTCAAAATGGTGAATAAAATATTTAAAACAACATACTTAAAAAGATAAAAACAGTTTGTGACCATTATTTTTTTCCAACGAGGAAAAGTAAATGCCCTGTCTTGTTATAAGCAGTCAACTTTCATTCATATGTATGAAAAATACTTTCATGTAATAAAAAGGAGAATATATTTTAACAAATTAATTTGCATGCAAGGATCTCAGTGAAAAAAGGCTGCAATTCGTATGAAATTCAAGGCAATTTAACCCTAACCACACTTAAAATATAAAATGAACTAAAATGTCCATCTTTCAATCTGAACAAGACGATTCATCATTTAAGTAAAAAAAATTCAAAATATGAACTGACTGAAGAGTGAACAGTGCTGACCATGATGTTGGCATGGTAGTGCTGGTAGATCTGCACTGGACACTCGGGTAGGATCTGATGTAAACATTTTGGTTGTTGTCTTCAATATAATTATAATTCTCTAATTTTTATACCATTTTTTATTTACATGTATTCCTAATCAGAATTATTCTGGGTTTAAATTCAGAAACTAAAACCATTTTGGGCTGAAATTGAGACACAATAAGCATTTTAGCTTATACACAGAAATAATAAGCGATTCGGGCTTAAATTCAGAAACTATAAGCATTTGATAAGGCTCAAATTAAGAGACTATAATGCATTAAAATGGGGCAATAATTTAACTATAAGCATCTAGGGCTCAAATTCACAAACTTCAAGCACTTGGGGCTTAAATTCAGAAATTATAAGCATTTGGGGCTTAAATTCAGAAATTATAAGCATTTGGGGCTTAAATTCAGAAATTATAAGCAATTGCAAAACCCTTCAATGCTTATAATTGGAAGCTTAGAAACTCACAAACTTTGGTTAGATAAGAAATGTGTAAGCTTTGTGCCCTAAGCCAAAAGAGTCATTATAAAGCTAAAATGGACATAATAAAGGAACAAATGTGCAAATACCCCTATAACATATTACCAAAAGGTGTCCTCATTCCTATTGCAGATGTTATGAAATTACAACAAATCAAATCCTACAAAAATGGTGAAAGTGGCCTACTGTTTTACCAGAAGTTGTACCAGTCATTTTTCAAATCTCTTTCATTTATGATGACAGTAATTTGAAGTTTGAGCATGTTTTATTTCCGATGATCTTGATGGTAAACCTTACGAACCATTTGCTAAAGGATGATGGTTATTTGTTTCATCGAAGGTATGATTACTACCAGCATATTGCGATGTGTTAACGGCACATGTGCTCTAAAAATACCAGATATGTCTGCGCTCAGTTCGCCTACTTTGTCCAAATACTCTCTAAACTTTTGTCCAAATAATCTCTACCCCCAAGGACATGCTACTGTGCTGTGGTTCAAACAAATTGTTAGGAGATAATTAGAGGGTGGATTTCAAAATGAATTTAAATCGTACGATTATCACATATCCATAGGGGTGGAAGAAAAGTGATATGGTAGCCAAAAAAGACTAGAAAATGTTTGAAAACACCAGTATTCTTTCACAATCATAATTCATAATTGTCACAATAGTTTCACTAGAAAAAGTCATGAATGCAAATTTAATTACCCACTATGAAAAGCAACACTATTTACTTTATTTTCTGTTATGAAGAGTTAATTTGTGAAAAATTTTGTGATATTCAAGACATCTTCTTTTTTATTCAAATCTTCCAGCACTCACTGTGTTTAGTTGATGTGTACAGTCAAGCACTTTCACTAGTTATTTAGGAAACCCTGGCACAAAATTAGGCATAATTTTATGTGTATATTTCTAAGTTTATTTAATTCATCGAACAAAATAAAAATATTAGGTAGACCCTATAAGTTACTGAATCTAAATGTGACTAAAAGTGATTTGACAGTGACCTATATCCATGAACTAATTCAGGCTCAATCAAACAAAGCCTACAAACTTTTCAACTTTGCCATGCTGAGTACCTCAAAGATTCCCCTTTAAATAATTTTATTTAATGATCTGCTGAATTTTAAACAACAATATTTGATAATTTATTTTTAATAATTATGACAACTTCTTATTTTATAAAATGAATATCATAATTTCCAAAGTTAGGAAATATAAATTCCTGTTTTAAGTCTTGCGTCAAAATTACGTTCCTCATTAGCCCATATACAGCATAATCATTTTACAACACTTAACAAAAGAATTTTTTTCTGCTATTGTAAAACCATAGCATTTTTAGAGATAAAATATCACTTATTTTGTCAATTCTATCAGACTTTCGTCTCAATGAATCGCAAGGAAAATATGATGTTTTAATTTTTAGGTCGTAATGTCATAGCTAAATCTACGCCTTTTGGTAAGATCTGGACAATGATGTCCATAGATTACACAAAGTCCTTTGTATCGAAGCTAGTTCATATTCTATTAGTTACACATATTTGACGGCAATTTTGTAACTTTGTGGGTAAACATTTCCGTTTATGGTGTAACTGATACCCTTAATATGTTTGATTTGTTGGTAGTTTTTATTTACATCGTAAACATTCGTTACAGAGGGGAAGAACTGTAATGGGACATGTTTACATCCTAATTATACAACTCGTAACTAAAAAAGCAAACTGACGAGGAAAAAAGAACAAAATTTAGATAATCGTAAGCAAACAACCCCAGACTCGGTCCAAAATAAATTTTCTTTCTGACTGTGCTGTTGTTTAATTTGGCTCAAGATGAAGTAAAAAGCAAATTTAAAGTTGTTTTATGTTTGTAAATTACAATTACATGGATGTTTGATCTTTATTTTCTTTTACAGATATAAACATGAAAATCTTTTTAATTTCACCCTACATCTGCACCATTGCACAAATTTAAGCCAATTTTTTTTTTTTTTTTTTGATATTTGTAAAAATGAATAGGCTATTGAACTGTTTTCATCAAATAACAATAACAACCAATTTACGAATTTTTACTGAAAATTTAAAGCTTTAAAACATTTTTCAAGCTATATTTTACAACATAAAATTCATTTTCCATTGAATTTTTTCTTTTGAATAAAACAAAATTTTGTATTAGGACAAAACAAACATCAAAGTCGTATAAACAAAAGATAACCAGGTCCTTTTAATCGCTAAAAATTTAACACGGTTTAATTTCCAAAACCTTTTGGCACGGCCACGTCAACATTTATGACCCTTCTGTTTGTTAACAAGGTGCCATAAGTCACCTGACAATGGCTCGACAATTACTATTATAAACTGACCGCTGACCATAACTATTATAAAGTGACCACAAGATAGCCCCATTCAGCTTTATGGGGTACTAATTACAGACCATGCCCTTGCAAGGAGGTCCACACACTGACCAGTATGCTTTGACCACTGGTCAGTCACTGGACAGTTGTTTCCTTGCAGCTGCACATTTGTTTCACCCTTAGGGCATGACTTTCCTTACACATAAAATCTACAATGTCCTTGATGTGAATTTGATAACATTACATACAGCTTGTTGTTTTTCTACAAACCAATAAATATTCAATTTCTTAGAATTTGTCTTTTTTAAGGGTCATTTCTGGCAGTCGTAGAAGTAGCTTTCATTCTCAGGTCTTTTATAAAAACAGGAAAATTTCTCCTTATCATACACACACAAAAAAATTGAAAACACAAAACATTCTAAAAACACCATTTGATTCCTTTGTTAATATTACAAAATTGTTGCTGCTTTTTGGCAGAACAACATTAATAAGCCACATTTTTTAAAAAGAAATAATAATTTTTAACAAAATTTCAGATTTCATTTCAATATGGATACTGCCTATTATTATTGACCAGTTAAACTACTACCTATTACCAACACAAGCTGACCATTACTGACCAGTGCTAATTAGGTGTTCATCATATTATCACCACTCAACAGAAATCGAGCCAGTAGCCTGGAGCGGTCAGTTGTCCACTTTGGGAGGAAGATGACCGTACTGATAAAAGCATCTCGTTTATTTCACTAAATAGATTATAGATGACCCGCGTGTGGCGTATTGAGAGATGACCACACTTATCTATTATCCTTTTGTAAACAGTTGGCTCCCTATTGTTGATGGTTATCACAATTAATTTTATTAGATTTGTTGAACAATGAATTAATATTAATCTAATTATACAAAGGTATGGTCAATAAAAATTTTACCTAAAAGTTGATCGAAAGCTTCGGTACAGGAGGGAAACTCTTGGTTCACTATTATGCCAGGTCTTTATTGCAAATTGCAGCATATGTAGACAGTTTAATTCAACAACAACAAAAAAACTTTGACATATGATAAATATATGAAAGACGAATAAAATTGTGACAATGTTATGTAAATTATGATTCTTAGTTCTACATAATTATTATGAGTGTATAAATCAAATATGTAAAAAAAAATGAATAGCAGAAAAAGGAAATGGGGACAGATAAGAATCGTATAAGTAATCAAGCCTTTTAAAAAAAAAACATCAGTTATGAAAAGAAATGAACCAGTCAAGTAGTTTATCTAATACTGAGTTTAAACACCATAATTTTGTAATTGTAATAAAATAGCATTCATATAAAAAAAGTCTATCAATCTCCCTGGGGAGTCTTTTAACTCCGCTTAGTGCAGCCGACACTTTGGCGCAACGGATTTATACCACCCTCGCAGGTACCCATTTACACCTGGGTGAAGTGAAGCAATCGCAGGTAAATTTCTTGCTCAAGGAAATTAGCAGTGCCCCTAGTGGGGTTCGAACCCGGGACCTCTCAATCCCTAAGCGCGCGTCCTACCACTGGACTACTGCTCATATAATTATATTCCAATCTTAAGTTTTTGAATATGATTAAACAAAAAAAAACACTTTTAGAACTGGGATGCTCTTTATTGTAAAGACACATTAAGTTGACCTTCATTTGATATAGTAGTCCTCTAGCACTTGTCATTAAAAGCAATATAATTAATTAACATAACGCTTCAATAAAATAATACTAAAAAAATTCCAGACGAAAACAATCGCTCGTAATTCACGTGCATCTTGGGGGTTCCTGTTTTACATGCTACAAATTTATTACATCAATGCCGAAGAACTACAAGGGAGCTCGGCTATAAGGGGTTAATGAGAAACAAATATTCAAACATGACGGAAGCAGACGACAAGCAACAAAACTGTCATAACTACGCTTTTGTAACCCCTCGTGTTACGATACTCTTTCGCTCGATCGCAGATATGGAAATTATGATTTATGAATCAATATTTTGTAATCAAATTATGCTAGATCAGGCCTAAACCTCATATCACTTTAAAGGGTCAGTGCTTTGACAATTTCTACTCCCCGTTTCTAAAGAGAGTTACAAGACAATACAAATTTTTCTTTTCGTTCTCATCGAAGCATTACTGCATAAAACTTGCATAGATCATGATTTTGTTAAAAAAAATCTGATAAAACAATCAGTAGCTGATTGATTTACGAGGGATATTATTTCAATGTCGACATTAATAAATATCTAGTTAGTGCAGGTCTATGTTGACCCTCGGTTCGTAAAAAGACTAGTTACTGAATAATAAGAAAAGGTGTTGGAATGAAATCAGCTGTAAAAATGAATTAAGAATTGGCATATTTAGATAAATACCGTGAAAGACTAATCTGTCTTATATTTCAATTAAAACAAGCAAGTTTTTTTTTTCTTTTCTTTTCTTTCTTTGCATTTTTTGCACACCAAAATGTACCAGTTAACTTTTTACTAAAATGAAATTTTCAAACTATTTGTAAAGTACTCACCTAATATTGAAAGTTCAAGCTAAAAGAGTAATACACATATTTGTAATGTAAACTTAATATGGTTTTTGTCTTAATTTTTTGTCTTAAAGAAAGTCTAAAGATTTTACCATTTTAAACAGGAATTTTGAGAATAAATTATTAAAATTTGACAATGTTAACAAATTTAGTCTGCATGGTCAATAGATTAATGCATAGAATAGCTGAGTGGTGCCTAGCCTTAGCAGCTCTACAATTAAAGCATAACATGACCTATAAGTCTTTACTGAAACTGGATCTGTAGGGTTCTAAATACAATAGAATGTTATTATTATTTACAATAAATATATCATAGTACTTAAATATCTATATCTACAGGACTCTTTGGCCAAAGTCCCTGGTTTGAAGTTTTTCATTCAAGAAAGATATTCAACTAGTGGTACTCTATAATGCTACTGTTTGGTTCCATTTACTCAGGTGCCAGCTTGTATTTAAAATAATTCATAAAAATTTAGGCAGCTGAGGTCTTTCTCAGCACAAGTAAAGCTGGTAAGTCCCTATGTGATCTTTAAAGTGCCAGTGTTTTGACTTAAATTCTAGCAAACATTTATTTATCTCTACCAGTGTTTTAAATTCTAAGCAGGACAAGCCACTTTTAGGAATTTAACCATTTCCTTACTGGTAGCAACTATTTCTACCAATGCGATAGGTGCAGACCATAGAGCAGCCATTACATTGATGCTGTTCGATCATGGTCTGCACTATTTATTATTCAGTCACTACATACTTTTAATTTTTTTTAACTAAAAATAATGAATGGTTAAATCCACACTGAAATATGGACAAGTCCATTTAAGATATTTAGTGCACTTATAGATTTAGTAACTTAGTTAAAGTCTTAGTTAAAAACAAATCTATCACAACTACCATTATTGAAAGCATATTTAATATAAACATTTATTTCAAGGATATTTTGTGTACTTTAAAATGTTTTAAAAATTATCCAGACAGATTAATGTTCAAAAAAAGTTTTAATAATATCATAATATTAGTAATAATATTTTTGAAAATTGATATTCAGAATGTATGCCCACTATCACAGCCTGTAAAAAGTGACTTGAAATGTATTTATTTTCAAATCTACATAAAAACATTGGTTTTTGTGTATAATTATTTCACACTTAGTCCATTACTTTTGAATAAGAAAATAACACTAAAGTATGATTAAAAGAAAATATACATTTTTTTTCATTCATTTGTATGTATTAAATTTCACAATAATGACTCAAAACTAGAGCCCAAAAATTCCCATAATGTGAAATGGCTTTCTCTTTATATTTTATTGCAATTGAATTAAATAGTTGTTGTGTTACTTTGATATTTAAAAAAAATGTTTACTGGCTCATTTTAAAGTTGACACTACTGTTACATGTGCAGTACAATCCAAGTAAGATTCCATAATTATTAATAATAGTGCTTAAATGTCTTTCGATATCACAATATTTCAACATCATAATATTTCGATATCATGCTTTTCCAAATATAATACTATTTCAACATCATAATATTTCAATAGTATAATTTTACTATTTCAATATAACAATTAATATTTCAAAATAGGTGAAAAGTTGCAAGGTGTAGAGGACCATTTCATGGGACCTTGGGTTAGTAAAGTTGAAAGAATGGTTAGCAATTTAACAACAATTCGAAAGGGATCAAACATGTGACCTTTGATTCATTGTTTAAGAGTAGAACCATTAGGCAACTGCACCCACTCTCTGTACAATTATGATATTAGGCCAGCTAAAGGCTTTATATAGGAAATAAAGTCTTTATTAATATAATGACTTTAATATATATATTGTTATCTTAAATATTTCATAGAATGATTTCCTTGTTATAAGGATATATTCAGTAACTTGGTCCATATTCTTCAAGTGAGTGGCATAGGAAATAATGTCCTAAATAAATAAATTGTTGTCTTAAACTTTTCACATTATGATTTCTTTATAAAAGAAGAATTAAATAATATGATCCATGTTCTTTAAGTGAAATTAAAGGGTAGGGCATAATCTACATGATTCATTTCTTTCTGTCTTAACATTTTATGTAGCACTTTATATTTAAGTGACCAATATGGTAGAAACAAACTGTTTGATTTGAAATATTATTTTCTTAAATTACCACTTAAACTATGCAAAAACAGAGTATCACATCTTAAATTGAAAGAATCGTTTATGAACAGTGAAGGAAAGAATATATTTCTTTTGCTTTTTTCTCATTTTCATAATAAAAGATGTTCCTTTTCATGGTGCTACATAAGTCATGCAATGGCAAATGGTTTGAATTGTATTATAATAATTATGAAAATAATCACTAAAACTATATTGAGTTTGTACGTTGCCTTGAATTAGACTTAATCAAGGCACGATCATGATTATGAGTGATTCAAGTTTTATATAACCTATCTTTAGCATTGAAATGACAATTCTTTAAGTTGTCCATTTTAATTCTTTAACTGGCTTAAACGTCTGCAAAACATTGATTGAATATCATTATAACATACTATCAGAAATTTCCAATAAAAATTTTCCTAATCATACGAAAACTTCCTAAAAGATCAACTAAACATCATAACAATGTAGCTATTTTAATACAACCCAATAATTACGTTTGAAATAACTTGACAATGTTGCTATTATTATTTACGACGGGACTTTGCGAAACAACTTCCTTGCCAAAATGAGAAATTTTACTTTACGACGTTAAGGTCAAAACAATGTGAAGTCAAACTACAAATAGACCGTCGTTGGAAGCCATTTTTTTCGGTCCCCGTTAGGATGATTGACTTTCATCTCTCGGGAGTTGTTTAAGAATTGAGTGACGGTTAAATAGAAATTGCCTGACAGAGTAATTAGCCATAGGACTATTCTAATGATACTAGTATCGAATCGCGACGATAATGAAAATTTAAATAAATATTCAAATCACTATTGCCATTAAACAAAACTTTTGATGAGACTACTGTCAAACGATGCTAGAATTTTTCTCTGAGTTAACGAGCAAAATAGGAATACATTTCGTAAAATACTGCTTTATTTTAACATCAATTAATCTATACATATAATTGTAAAGTGGTTTTTTTTATCATCCCATGAATCTGAGAGGTTTTAAAAAAATTACAAAAAATACATTTCAACATTGCTGTGCAAAATTCATTACTGAACCCTATTCCTCCCCTTATCTTGTGAAATAGACTTGCCCTCCTGTAAAATCAGAACTGACTATGGTTATTTTTAAGGGGTTTCAATATCAAAGAAGTTAAAATTTAGCAGACAACAATGCAAAAACCTGGTCAAGCTCTGTGCAGGTTGGCCTGACTTTATACAATAGCAAAGGCAAGTTTTTTTATCTTTCATAGCATTCAAAAATTTACGTTTCTTTTGTCATATTGCTTAGTTATTCTTTGAAAACTGATATTTTTTCTGTCAATATGCGTAAGAATTCATTTGTTTACAATGTCCTTGGTTATTGTTTCTCTACATTTTTGACATATTGTATTTCGTAAATCACAATGATTTTTCTTCCTCATCTATATTGTACTACATCTTTCTAAAGTTTTGTTTACTTCTTTTTCAATAATGGAATATAACTTAAATTACAGTTTGAAACAAATGTTTTCTCGCCAATATTAATCACGGTAAGGAAATTGCTATTTTATAAAAATGATAACAATCTGCGATGGTATGGAAATTATATCAATTTTCAATCAAATCTATCTGTTCATTAAAATTAAGCCAGTCCAAAATTAGATACAAAATATACATACAAAAAATAATTACAAAAATTTGTGTTTCATATTAATAATCTTTTTTTTTTCATAAATGCACAAAATGTTCAAATAAAATTATATCTAAAGTACATAATAAATTAGTACATGTATGTAAATAATGACTATGCTATGATTATTTGTTATACATTTAGAAATAAAAATTTGAACAAATGATAAAAGGTTTCATGCCCATATGTTATACAGTAGTGATGATTTGACATTTAATAGATAAAGTTACAATAGATTAAAAATCAATTTTTTCCGTCTGATAGATTTTTAGTTTGCTTGTGGCATTTAAGTATAAATCTCATATGAATTTTTTTTTCAAGCATTTCAAAGTTACTTTTGTTGTTACTAAAATTCTTTTCTGAATTATAAAGATCGTGAACATATCGATAATAAACTTACAAAACTCAGAAGAACGTTATAAAGACACAGTGCATTTTCAATCGACTACAGGTTACACGTAAAAAATACGTTACATTTGTAACACAATATGCAAAATTACAGATCATATTTTGATACATATTGATCGAAGATCCTCGTATTTTTTGTTCTCCAATTAATTGTGCTCTATTTAATCAATTAACTAACTATAGCTTGTATTAGATGTTAGATGGCAATATTTAATACCCCATATAAAGATGTCATATAAAGATTATCATTGATTTCGTATTAAATTGACACGTACACATTGTCTGTTTTTTTACAATATGAAATATATTATTACAGTTTATGTAAAAATATTTATGTTTGTGTGTAAATGGAATGGTCATTTAAAGTGAAATACACATAGTTTTTTATTGCTACAGCTCATAATATTATAATACTGTTATTACGGGAATGGCCATTTAAAGTGTAAAACTATTACAGTCAAAGTATATCATTCTGTACCAGTGTAAATTGAATGGTCATTTAAATTGAATAGTATATATTTATAGTATACATCTTTTAAAGTAGAAAAAAAGCAATAGTCAATGTAAGCATCCCATTCTAGTGTAAATTGAATAATCATTTAAAGTGAAAGAAATAAAGATAATGAATATATATTTTTACACTTTTATTATTGAAAAGAAAAATAATATCAGGTTTGCAATAGAATTATATAAATAAGCATGTTAAGTCAGAAAAAAAGGTCTTTTAAGAAACAAAGATTAAACATTTAACCCCTTTTTAATTGCTTAATATCTTAAATGGACTAGCCTGATTTTTTTCTACTTGGACAATAAAAACCATATTGTCATTTGGGTAAAAATTTCAAAATAATTTCTGATTGAATGAACAAACTGTTTAGACCATTTCAGACTGCACATATTTGTGCCCGAACGGCCCTCTGACCAAGGACTTGATATTGCAGCACTGGTTGCATAAGTACATGTTGCTGAGGGTTTAAACCAGCTGAGGGTTTAAACCAGCTTTAAACCAGCTGAGGGTTTAAACCAGCTGAGGGTTTAAAGAGCTCACACTGTCACCATCCTTATTTTACAGTTATATCAATCATAAGTCTATAGGAAATTAATAGAAATCTATGTACAAGTTCAAAGAAAAAATATATACATTATAAATTATGAATTAACTCTTATGAAAAAAAAATGTTCTTGTAAGAGTAACCTTAAAAGTACCAGGGTATTCCAACAAAAAAACAAACCATTTAAAATTTGCAGAAGGGGTACAAATAAAACATAAGTAAATTTTTATTATACTATATTCCAATTAAAAAAATTGTGATATTAAGAACTTTATTGAATTCAAACTTTTATTGCAATTAAGTACAGTATATACATACTTATAGCAAATTAAAAGAAAAGAAAAATACACGTAAACATGAAATTTTCGGGAATCATAGTATGAAGAATGGAAACAAAGATATTTCATTTCAGTTAGCATTATACATGTTTAAAGTATACATGTAGATATGATTTTTTTCAATCAATGAATTAAAATAATTTACACAAGAATGGATATGGCCATGCAACATCCTAATTAATTAAATGATTATGTTTTATCTTCTTTCCTAACTTCTATTTATTACTTGAAAAAAAAAGTTCTTGTCAAATTAAAAAAATAATAATTAAAAACAAAACATTCAATATAATGGATATTACATTATCATTATATTCTAAATTATATGTAAAAATGTATAATTCCTTGACTAAAGAAAGTCTAAAAATAACTTGCTGAGTTTAGTGTATTTTTAAATGAAGTCATTTAAAATCTTCAAAAAAAGAAAAACATCAAAAACGAAGCCCTTCAAATCTAGAAAAAAACAAAAACAAAACAAAAAAATCCTAACACTATTTTCATATGAATAGTTTAATCATGTTAAAACCCATGAAATTGTATGAATAAAAAAAATAGACATTCATTTAAAGATATTGCTACTGTGTCATGTTATAATTTATTGCTAATTTGAAGCTGGAGATAAAAATTGACTACTTTTTGCAGTGCAAAAGGTTACACGGAATCTGTTCATCTGAGCAGCTTATTATAAAAGTTGATTGATCCTTAAATTGGTCCAATTATCTGATAAATCTCGAATATTTAACGTTAATAATTAAATACGATGTTTAACCAGCCATATATTACTGGCATGATGATATTTTCAATTTTCTGCTGCAGACGTTGTTATGTTCACAGTGATTTTAATCATTAAAACTGATCATGTTTTAAAAATTTAGTCAATTTACGAATTTACAGAAAAATTAAAATTTGTGTTCGTTTTAGCATCCCTGTTGATATAATAATTTAATATTGTACTAAAATAAAATTAAAATTGTTGTTATGAATAATTTGATTTTAAATAAATTTGTTTCATTGTTGAAATATTTTTTTAACGGAACTTGTAGAAGTTTTAACACAGAAATATCATTTTGAAGAAGATAGTATTATTATTTTTAAATTAACATACCTTTTGACGGTGCGGCGTCTCCGTTTTGTGGCGTACATTTTGGAGCTAAGTATTGTGTCCACCATCAATTTTGTCCTGTTTGAAACCAAATCCTGCTGCAAAATCCTTTATTACATAATCCAATATTTGTATAACAAAATTTTGGCGATATTCTTTATTAAGGTGTAATCAACTTTTTTGCTGCAGTTGTTTTATCGGATAACTTTCATCGGAACAAAAAATAATCATGAAATCCGCACTTCTACGTTAAAGATCATTCTACGGTCATGATTTTTTTTCTGTATTCAAATAAATCACGTTTCAAATGGTTTAAAACATTTTAAAGAAGCCAATCATAATCATAACCTGAATGTCGATACATGTATCGTGTACATTTGTATTGTTAAATCGTAAAATTTCGCACTTCAGGGTAATTAATGTAACAATTCGCTGCAGAAAAAGAGCACTATCACGCAAATTCTGTATCGAGCTATGGTCAGACACGAATATTACACAGACAATATCGTGGGGACATATACTTAACTTCCAAGAGTCCTTGGTCACACGCCACATCACTTATTCATTCTAAAACCAGACATAAAGATGAAAGCCACACCTCCTTTACTATCCAGTCCCGCCTCCTGCTATTCAGCTTGAAGCCGGATTGTATCGTTATCGAATATTTAAATAACTTGACTGCAATTTGTCAGATTAGCTTTTCTATCACTGACAGAGGATAGCCCAGGGCTGCCATCCTCTCTATGATATCTTCTTTTACACTATATCGTCTTAAATTTGACATTTATGTGAAATTGGATTACTGAATTTTTAATGCACTAACACTCGAATAAAAAGTCACTGAATGAAAAAAATAAAAATGTGTGGTGTAACTTTTTTTTTTTTTTTTTTTTTTGTGGATAAAGACAAAAAATAGGAAAAACAGTAAAAACAATCAAATGTATTGTCAGATTTATGATTTATTATCCTTTATAATTAATAGAATTGGACACTGATGCATTGCTTTAGGTAGTGTGTTTTTAATTATTATTACCACTGAATGTGAAGATATTTTTTGCATAAATTATGCAAATTAGTTTTATTGGAATAAAAGAATATGTACAATCATATAACAGAGTAACTGTTTAATTAATACTAATTCTCTTATTACTATTGAAACTTTGAAAAATCTAAACAAATATCCTTGAATATTAAATTCTTGCATGGTGCATGCATGACAAATATTTTATAATGATAAATATAATTTATGATGCCAAAGCACCTGTCTTTTATTATTTTGGTTGATAAAAAAAAAGTTAAATATCAAAAAAAATAAAAAAAATTAAGATTTGATATCAATTATGAAAAATACTGACATCTGGTATCATAAAATATCTATGATAACTCTTTAATTTTAATCATACATTAAAATACCTAAACATATTAATAATGTTTTAGATGTAACAAACACCTTAATATGTCATAATTAAAGGATTTTAAGTAAATATATATAAAATATATAAATTTTGATGGCCTAGATAACACTGTGTTTCCTGGTTGTTTTAAAACAATTATTAGCACCATTTTAATTTACTATAACTATTCATCAATGTCTTAAAAATTAGGGATTCAAAATTTTCACTTTCCTACCTGCCTGTTTCACTTTGGTTTAATGCATTAAAAATCAATTTGCTTCTTGTTTTCAATACAAAAGGTTTTTGTGTTCAATTTAAAACAATTTGGAAATACAAAAAACATGCATTGATGTCAATCAGAGAGGAGAATGTATTTTTTTGATTCATTTAGTGGTGATCTTCTTCAAACATCTTGAAATTCAAGCAAGTCAGGTCTAAATGTCAACAATGATCCTTTTACAGAGGTGTCCTTTTTATGCAAGTTCATGGTGTTTACAATAGATAATTCTTCCTAATATTTTCCAAATTACTTAATTTGAATCTTTCATTATAATAATAATAATAATAATAATAATAATAAAATAAATAGTAAAAAAAAAAATCATCATGTAATTTTATCATAAGACAGAATAGAGAATGACGAACTGGAACAAAAACTGTGTTTACAATTACTGAAGAATGAAACGCTTTCTTCCTTTATCACAAAACTCTTTATTTATTCAATACATTTTCAGAATGAATTGTATGAGATCACATTGACAAGTCTCAATAAAAGATACAATCGGACGTGAGGCGAGCATTTGATGTCGTTCGAGTATCGACAATGTACGTGGCCCGAGGGTAGGATCAGCCACGCGCCAAGTCAAATCATTTAATCAACCAGCAATTACAGTTATAACGATACTCCATCGATACTTCATCGAAATAAAGCCAGTTTTCTGTGAATCAAACATATGGTTTTAAACGATGTCATTAAATACGTCAATGATGAATGAAAATTTTATGTTGCTTTATTTTTGTATTTTTAATATTGTTGATTTTTTTTAAATAAAAAAAAAAAACACAAACAGGCAAAAATATTTTTAAGGAAAACAATACTACATCTTAAGATCAGATATCACGTGCTTGTGTAATGGTAGAAACTGCATGCTGTTTCAAGAGAAATGCCAGAAATAGAAGATCGTGCGAATTATGTTTTCTGGCAAGTTGTTTGCATTAATTAAGTCATCTAATTTGTTGTTATTATTATTAATAGAAAATTTAAATTAAAAAAATATAATGAAGAAGTTATCAAAAAAAAATTTCAATGTGGTTGTATGGCTATTTTTTTCTCATGTTGTTTGTATATTTAACTTGACACTCGATCTAGAGTGTTATAGTTAAAGGAACTCCACTGAGTTCCAAAGTCTAAAAACATAAAATTTGAATTTCTTACATAGATCAGTAACTGTTGAGGCACTTAAAACACAAAGATATACAAAAGGTAATTAAGAAATGATATAACTCTGAAATTAATTAGAAATTGTATTTCTGTGCTATTCTTAGACCGATTATAGTTACAAAGCTTCTCAATTTTGTGTCTTTTTCACAATTAGAATAATTATTCTGGAAAAACGGATGGAGTGAATGCAATATGATCTGAAATTTTGCACACAAATCATTGTTCTATAACTACATTAAATGAAACATCAGTCTTGAAAAAATATTTCCAGTCCCGTCATGTCAAAAAAAACCTCAGTGGTGTCCCTTTAAGCAGTGAGTATAAGACTTGCCTATGTTACCTGAGTGAGCTTTTAAATTAGGCCAGTCCGCAGCTTGATACTTTTGGCAGCTCAAGATCTTGAAGTTTCCTAAACTTACAAAAGTAGATCCAAAGTTAAAGCAAAGACTAGTCAATGACAATAGTTCACTGGGGATAATAAATAGCTAACTGACCCATTTCTCAACATTAATTTTCAAAAAAAGATAATCACATAAACTAAAAATGTGAGGATTTTAGAACTTGGTTACTGATAAAAAAAATAATAAAGTAAATAAATCTACCTTAAAATATAATTAAAGCCAATATAGAATCCTAAAGTCAAGCCAATATTTCAAAATACTTTTACTTTAAAGCTTTCTATCAGGTCTCACCCACCTTGAAACACAAATAAAATTCAATTAATAATACAAAAACAAACAACAGCAACAACATCAGCAACAAAAAGTGTTAGATCTTAATTAGACTCAAATGTAATCATTTAAATGGGCTTTTATTTTACATCTTTGCATAACATACAAAAAGCACCCCATAAACAAACAAAACAAACATATAAATTCAAATCCCAAGGAGAAAAGTCTTCAAAGACGTAACTCTATGCCACTTGTTACAATTAACTCGGCGAAAAACCAATATAAAATCTTACATTATGTTTGTTCCGACAATGCGCGAGATATGAGAGTAAATATTGATTCGGTGAAAATCACCCTTGATTGTTACAGATATGATCTGTCGCTTGTCGTGCTATTTAATGTACAAATAATTACAGAGCATCAACGTGACGTCACGCTTCACCAAACGGACCCTATGCCACGACCATTAAAACTCCTTGTGAAAAATGGAAGCTACTACACTTATCTTTAATCTTGTCTCCCCTTGTCCCGATTGAAGTGTGCCATACTTCATGTGAACTACAGTGAAATGAATGTTCTGATAATGCAGTTATCAGATGAAATAATTATCGAAAGAAATTGGTAATTATCTGAACTTTGACTGCCATCGGTTTAATATGATTTATTAAGTTTTGTTTAAATTTGACAGGAACATTATTCTCATTCTGACAAAATAAATACAATCAAGTGCAACCATCGGTGTAATTATTAGTAAAATTCATTTTACATGATTTCACTGTCATTTTTTAATAGATACATCAGCTGCTGTAAGTTTGTTTAATGGTGTACATATTTCTAAGACAAGCAGTCATAATTTTCATTCATACGACAATCTGAGTCAAACCCATTTGGTAATTGTATTAGCGAGTACTTTACAAAGAACCCCCTTTATTAATTACCCTGCTCCATTCATTCCTGTCCAAATCTCCTTTGACCATTCAGTCTGGAAAACTGCCTGGTAAGGCTTACGCCATCTTCAACTCCTCAGTACCTTTGCTTTCCCTAACTTCTACCACTTGTACATCAAGATCTAGCCATCATCATACAGAGTAGCTCTACTTAATTAACCGTTAATTGATAGTAAAATAAAATATTTGAAAATAATTCATAACATTTCATAAATTTAGATAGCACCTTGGGTATAACTACAGATCATTTTATCAAGCAGAATAAATTCCTTAAAAGATTCAAACCTAATACTGACAAGGAGCAAGAGATTAAAAGTTCATTGACCCATTACAAAAGGTACAGGTAGAACTGGATAACTTAGGTTTACCTCATACAGACAGACAAACATCTGGACAGACAGACAGATGGTTCAATTACTATAATTATGCTAAGGGGCATAAAAATTTTAGTATCAAAGTACTAAAACTACACTACCACTACCAGCCGTATAGAGCCTGAGCGACCAGACTGCCCTGTTGTGCCTGGCTCTATACTTGTGGCAAAAGCAAACTTCTGATCCCAACATGCTATTGGTTAAGAGAATCAATTAGGAAGAGGCTGGAGGTAAGCAACTTAACAACTCAGACACATAAATTAGTTACCATAAATTTTTACAGCGGGTGCTGCAGTGATCTCGGGGTAATTTATTGTCTGACTACAAATCCAGGGAAAGCAAGTTTAATCCAGCATCTTCTCTGACTAACAATTACTAGGTATGATCTTCCAGATGAGTCTTTAAAAACTTAGGTTGAATATACTTTTTTCTTGCATTTATCTTCAATAAATCTAAATTAGTAATAGCCTTCTTAAGTAAGTTATCCACATATTAGTTTCTAATGGTTGACTTTAACCCTTACCACATAATTTGACTTTTAAATCTGGATAAAACTGTTCATTATTTTAAATGAAAATTTCAAAATATTTACTGACTGAATAGTGAAAAGTGTCGAACATTATCAGACAGTACAAATGTGCCAGGTGATCTTGGTTTGCACTGGTTGTGTGGGTATTATTGGTTGCCGCTAGCAGTCTGAAAGTAAGATAAAGGTACATCCTCCTGCACGTACACAAGTCATGAAATATTTATAATTTTATATACCAAACTTTGTATTACTGCCATTCAATCCTACTCTAATTTAATCTTATAACATATCAGGAAAAGATTGATAAAAAAATAAATGAATAAAGGATACAACAACAAAAAACATTAAATGATATCAATAATTAATACCAGTACAATGTGAATGATGGCCCCTAAAGCATTACAAATTTTATATGAGATAAAAATGAAAATGGAGCGAAAAATATTAATCATAATTTATATAATATCTTACAAAAAAATCTTTTTTTTTCTCCATCTTTTTATTCTACACCAAATGGCAACAAATCAATACTATAAAATATTACATCAAAATAAGATTTTTTCTCTCTCATCTTTACAACCTAATAAATCATAATCATTCGTAAAAATCTATCATACCTGATAATAACTCACATTTCAGGACAAACAACACAAGAATTTCATTGGAAACAGGCAAAGAAATCTAAATAAAAAATCTTCTTTTCAATATTTTCTAGATTCAATTTAGTTTTGAAATGTAATCAACTTTTAGTTGTAACAGTTGTACATATTTTTTTCAAACACCGATATGAAAAAAAACCCATCTCATTTAAAAGAAAGCCCGAGGGCAGGGGAATATAACAATGCATTGCAAGTAAAAGCATATGTTCTATTAATTATGTATAACGGATCTGTGGCAATTCAGAACATCAAAAAGAATCCATTCATTCATGAGGACCTAAAAACAGACAATTTAGATGGTATTGAAGTTTATTTTTACAGAAAATTATGCCAAGAAGGGGTAATTTTGTGGACTCAAAACATATGTTTTCATACTGTAAATGGCAAACAGATATCTTTAATTAAACAAATAAAAGCTATGGATGGATGGGTGTAATCAGTTAATCAACCTAAAGGACTACAGTTAATCAACCAAAAGGACTTGGAAAGTATTGGAGAAAAAAAGAAAGAGAAAATTAATGGGAGAATAAAATTCTTTAGGAAATTAAAACACTTGTTTTTGTGTAATTAAATGAACATAAAAAAGGAGTTTTCTTTAAAAGTGTTTTTATTTCTTTGAAAAGGAAGAGAAATAGTTCTTGATAAGGAAAAAAACACTAGTCAGTGAATAATTAATACCATTTTTATGAAAAAAGAATAAGATCTGTTGAACATAATATGTTTTAAAGAAAAGAAAGTAACCTTATTTAAGGTAGTATTTTTCAAATGAATCAACTATATTAGAACCTTATAATACTGCATGTTTGTAATGTCGCTTTTGATTGGATAATTGTGACATTTACAAATTTATATAGTTTTATACACAATCTCTTCTTTTTTTCCCATAAAACAGGAAAGTTTTCTGTATTATCAATTCCTTATAAAGATTCTAGACAGGTTATATGGCCATATATATAAATGGTTGATTGCAATATAACCCACCATTTATATAGGTATATAGGGCCATATATCATGTCAAAAATCTTTATAACTAATATTATAAAGGTCATATGGTGTCTTTTCAACTTAACTTAAGTGTCAAAAGATGTAAGTGGTGACTTGATGCCTAATTTAAGGTTGAGGGAGGCACAACACTTCATGAAGAGAAATGTGCAACACTTAATACACAAACTAGAAAAGCCAATGTCCATAAATCGTTTTCCTTACTCTGAGCTTACAGAATGGGATTAGAATGTTTATTGTTTATACATCATAAAAAGAAAACAATTGTACTTTGACAGGATTTACTAAAACAATTTGTCATTCTGACAGTATTAAAATCTTCCCTCCAGATCACAATCTTTAATTTTCAAACAAAAAAAAGAGTGACCTTGAGCATGGTAAAATGACGTAACAGCCACCAGGTGTCACTGTATCACACAAGGTGGACTGTCACCATATATTTTAAACTCAAATATCTAATCTTACAATCAGAGCAGCTGACCAGTCTATCATTTGAAAAAAAAGAGAGCATCAAATTTTTTTTTCAAAAATTATCAAAGTGCTGAAAAGTCAATGACATTTCAACATAATTAAAGGCAAAATATCAATTGCGACTTCTTATAAAAGAAAGGAAAAAGAAAAGCTTTGAGAAAATACATCAATCAAAGTCTGCAGTAATTAAGTTGTAAACAGGACAGGTGTTTTTTTTATCCTTATCTTTATTTGTACTTCACAAAATCATACAGAAGTTCAGTACCTAAGGCTATATCAAGCTCGTTGGTAATTCCTATATCTTAAACATCTAATGAATTATAATCTTTGTCAATTACCCCACTATAATTGTCACTTACAAGTTGATGGGGCTGCAGGCAAATCATCCACCATGTTTGACCACATGTCTATAACTTGGTACTCCTTACTCTTGCTCGATATGACTTTACCCTAAAAAATAAAGAAAGAAAATACTTTCTTCTTGGCTCAAAAAAGTAATTTAACAATTTATAAGATCACAGATTGTTTGCCTTGGTTAATTTCTTAATTTCATTAATAATAAATTACAGCCGTAATTTTTCAGCTATCCATGATGTTTAGGCTGAACTTGTAAGTAATGATACAATTTAATGAACACTTGATTTTAAGCTATATCAAGATGGTTCAATATTGAAAGAAAATTCTTACTAACAAAATTTATAAACAAGCATTTCATGAAGGTAATTATGATAATACCTCTGTATGATTTTGTATTACATATTTCGAACATTAAAGAGAACATTTCTATGTCACGAATCTGCTTCCTGGAACTTACCCGTTCTGGAGTCAGAAAACATGGTCATGACCTTATAAGGACTTGAACCTACAGTCCCTTTGTTAAGAGGCAGATAGTGGCAATTGTGAGACTGTAAAATAAAGAATGTTCATAATTTTTCAGGGCATAGTTTTATAAAAATCAAAAACAAATATTGAAAAAAAAAATAACTTGTTTACAAACAATAACCAGTGTTGTCTAGTTTTTCAATTTCCAGAATTTCAAGTCAATGCAGCTACTATATCTTTCATCTGAAAAAGTTAAAAATCATTTTGAATATGACTTTTAATGAAAGAAATACAAAATATCAGACAGTAAATCTAAGATAGAAGTTCAAATTAAAGTAGAATAGCTTACGTAAGTGTACGGCATTATATAACCTTGTAGCTAAGTCAGAAATTCAAAAAGCAAGATGATACTTATACATGTATAATAATATAATAGATTATTATTATATATAATCATTACCACACTAAAAATTTTTACTGGACATCTCCATCTTTCATGACGGTACTGTGTGTTGGCAGATCTCGGTGTGAACAGGTCTGCATGGGTAGATGTAGGCTAAGGGTATATACATGCACAGATATTATATTAGTTATTTGGTTTTTTTTGGTTGCGTTTACATCCCACCAACACAGTATAGGTCATAATGGCGACTTTCCAGCTTTACGCAACTGGTCAGGAAGACCTCTGGTGCCCCACTGTGCTTTATTCCATGATTTCTGTAAGAGTAGAACAACTGACACACCACATTCAGCTAGCTGGATAGCTTCCTCACACGAAAGAATCCAAAGTCCCTGGTGGGATTCAAACCCCCCAGTGGTGAAGGGCAGGTGATATATATTACTTGTTCAATGTATTTACTAATGACCAGATATATCAAAGAGAATACTGCTCGACTGAGATCTATATGCTAGAAGGCACTACTATTACTATAATAACAAAATGACTATCGAAAAAGACATGTAAATGCTTTAAAACATGTAAATTAAATGCTTTACAAGTAAAATAAAATTAGGTGACAGATATTCAAATTGTTGCTACGGTGACAGACTTATCATAATACCTATGTAGGTAAGTGGGCAATGAGACTAAGAAATAAATAACAGACACTATGATTTATGGATGATATATAGACAGTGCCTAAAAACAATGAAAAATCGAGAAATTTATTTGCATTTTAAAAAACAATAATACAGCGCATTATATTATTGCTTTAAGATGCAAGAAAAAAGAATTTAAGCACTGCATATTAACAGTACTATCAAAACTTAACCTGGTGAGAATTGAGAAAGACTAAATGAAAGGTGTTTGTTCAATCCTCGGTGCACTTTTTCAGGTACAAAGTGTCATCTTAGTCACTACCATTAACTTTCAGTAAACTCGCATTAACTTTAAAAAACAAAGAAAGAAAACATAATTGACTTGTGCGGACATAAAATTGTATTACAATTCACGAATGAGCAAATAATCTAGATCTTATGATAACATCATTTTGTCAATGCATCATTGTGAAAATGTGAAATTTATTTCATGAAAAACATTTTTAATCGGTATTCTTTATTGCCGTCATCTTGCAGAAATCTGCATCCAATCTCAATAAATTTCTTTCTTACAATACAATACTTCTACAACTGTCCTATAAATATTTCTGCTATTACAACCCATATTAATAAAAGAAAAAGAGAGGCTGAACCATTAAAAGAATTCGATCAATCAATTTTCATACCTTGTCACCTTGCGGATTTAACCATATGGGCACTATTGTATCGGGCAGGTAATGTTTCTTTGAAGAAATAAAAAAGAAACAATAATTTAATCAGTTGTTATGAATGTTAGATCTATGCATGATCAAATAGGTGGCGGGAAACAGGATGAGTGCATTTTGTGAAGTTCAATACTCAATTATGATGCCGTCAACAAACAGGAAATGTAGAGATTAAACTGAACTATCACCTACCGGTGTGTATATCCAGTTGTCGTCTGCAATGATGATCACATGGGGAGAAAATATGAAAAAATGTTCAAAAACAATAAAACGTATTTATTAAGGAGTTCTTATTCGGGTGCAGATGTAGTGGTGCCTGTTAATATGATGTATGCAGCAATTGGTATCACCTGTTGCAAAAAATGCAATTGCCATTGTATATTTTCTGATATTAAGTAAAACCAACCTATTTCTTTATATGTACAAAATGGGTATTTTTTTAACTAATAGTAGTTGAAAATGCCTTCGTATTTGATTAAACGTCAATTTTTTCTGAAGAAGACTAAACATCGAAAGCTAAAGAAAAATGTTTGTTTTCATTGAACTGATTATACAAAAATGAACTGAAATAGCAATTACATAAGCTGGTGAAAGATAGCAAGAGTTTATGACGATCTTACCTAACATTAACATTTTCCCTTATATAAGCGTGTTTCGACGGCTTTTTGCCCCCCCCTTTTTTTGAGGCCTCAAACAATGAAAAAATGCCCTATTTAGGCTCCCAACACTGTTTTTCGTTTGAGAAATGTTGTTAAAAAAGTGAACCCAACAAAAGTATACATTAGTGGGTTGCCAGAAGGGGGATGTACCTGGGGGTTTGAAGGGGCAACACTCCCTCTCACTTGCCAAGGAAATTTTGGACATGTGACAGGCTCAAAATGACCTCAGGGTTTATGAAAAGCCTTTTACTCTATTTCAATTCATTGAAAAATTGCAGCACTTTGAAATCCGATTTGATGGAAAAACACAATGCAAAATAGTGATTTTTGGTAATTTTGAGTTGCCATAGTAACAGGAAATTTACAATTGAGAATGCTATTAAAGAGGCTATGTTCTAGTCAACATTTGTGCCAAGTTTCATTCGTATTGAAGCATTTTTCATAGTTTCATAGCAGTTTGAACTTGTTACAGGATGCTTTTCAATGAAAATGTTCCTCATTGCCATTTTTCGCAATATGCTCATGGGGTAAATTAAGGTTAATTAATGGTTCCAGTTTCCTTAAGTGGAACATTTGTTTGTTTGTTTTGGGTTTTACGTCACATCGACACAGTATAGGTCATATTGTGACGTTCCAGCTTCACTGGTGGAGGAAGACCTCAGGT
The DNA here is from genome assembly GCF_026571515.1 of Ruditapes philippinarum. Classification (NCBI taxonomy): domain Eukaryota; kingdom Metazoa; phylum Mollusca; class Bivalvia; order Venerida; family Veneridae; genus Ruditapes; species Ruditapes philippinarum. The sequence goes on along the minus strand of NW_026856776.1, from coordinate 47,916 downwards.
GCCCTTCTGTGTATTAATTTTCAGGCACAAAGGGGCACCTGAGTAGAACCACCGACGTTCCGTAAGCTAGCTGGATACCTTCCTCACATGAAACAATCCAAAGTCTCTGTCGGGATTTGAACCCACAGCGGTGAGGGGCAAGTGGTTTGGATTCGAATCCCGACATTTAGACTTCCAAAGCTACATAGAAAAATGTTTTATTGTATTTTTATTTCATTAAATAGTTACATTCATGGATAAAAATAGTAGGAAAATTTAATACATGATATTTGCAGACCTTTTCAAGTACAAAATCATTACTACTCTTCTAAGAATGTTCAAGGAGATGGGGTTTAAAGATAAGTTTAAAATAGAATTTATCTGACATAAATTGTACTATATCGAACAGAAATTCAAACAAGGTAATTGTTTTTTATTTACTTTAAATGACCTATGAACTTTAAAGCATCAACATTATGTTTTCATCCAGCATACATACTGGGCTTGATGCAATGGTTTTAAGTCATACATTATGACAACAGCAGTTACAACTATTTCACACCAAGCCTATTATTCTATAACTTTAACTATTTCACACCATACAAAATTTAACCAATGAATTTTCAGTGTTTTAATCATGTAATCATGTGATTTACAAATATAAATCATTATTGGATCCAATTTTATCAATAATTAGCAGCATTTTCATTTCTTTGAATCCAAACAATCCATATCAAATCCATGTTTTACTCCATTAGGCCTGAGTTTAAACCATTGAGACCAATAATTTATATCAAATTTATGTTTTACTCCATTAGGCCTGAGTTTAAACCATTGAGACCAATAATTTATATCAAATCCATGTTTTACTCCATTAGGCCTGAGTTTAAACCATTGAGACCAATAATTTATATCAAATTTATGTTGTACTCCATCAGGCCTGAGTTTAAACCATTGAGACCAATAATTTATATCAAATCCATGTTGTACTCCATCAGGCCTGAGTTTAAACCATTGAGACCAATAATTTATATCAAATTTATGTTGTACTCCATCAGGCCTGAGTTTAAACCATTGAGACCAATAATTTATATCAAATCCATGTTGTACTCCATCAGGCCTAAGTTTAAACCATTGAGACCAATAATTTATATCAAATTTATGTTGTACTCCATCAGGCCTGAGTTTAAACCAATGAGACCAATAATTTATATCAAATTTATGTTGTACTCCATCAGGCCTGAGTTTAAACCATTGAGACCAATAATTTATATCAAATTTATGTTGTACTCCATCAGGCCTGAGTTTAAACCATTGAGACCAATAATTTATATCAAATTTATGTTGTACTCCATCAGGCCTGAGTTTAAACCATTGAGACCAATAATTTATATCAAATTTATGTTGTTCTCCATCAGGCCTGAGTTTAAACCATTGAGACCAATAATTTATATCAAATCCATGTTGTACTCCATCAGGCCTGAGTTTAAACCAATGAGACCAATCATTTATATCAAATCCATGTTGTACTCCATCAGGCCTGAGTTTAAACCAATGAGACCAATAATTTATATCAAATTTATGTTGTTCTCCATCAGGCCTGAGTTTAAACCAATGATTCCAAAAATCTATATCAAACCCATATTGTACTCCATCAGGCATAGTTTATTTTTTTGAGAGCAAAAATCTATATCAAATCCATGTTGTACTCCATCAGGCCTACTTAAAACTTTTGAGTCCAAAAATTTATATCATATCCATACTTAAAGCTCCATTTAGCCTCTTAATTTCAGATCCAAAATATCATATCAAATATATTTGAAAGTGTCCATTGCTAACAAGGGGGTTGGAGCTTCAATATCAAAATGTTCAGACCCAGCAGCCAACAATTTGTAATCATAATTTAAAAACACCATGTCATCAAAGCCTATAAAATTTGCATTTTCATAATTTGAGCAAGGGGATGGATTTGATACATTAAGCCTTTATTTCTTAAAAATAACCAAAAAGAATACCATTTACTTCACAATAACACAATTGATTCATTTTGAATAATATTAACTATCCTGGAGTCCCAGTAGCGTAAAACTAATGGCAGTTATATACCTATACTGTTTAAGGTTTGAGTCTCAGGTAAATCTCTTGTTTATCTTTGACAACTGGTTAAGTTAGTATGGGGAAAAACCGGAAAAGCACTCACTTCAGAATGCTGTAACACTGTTAAACGACTGCACCATTATTTAAATTAACTGAAATATGTTACAAAAAATCTGGTGCTCTAATGTTTACCCTATCAGCCATTTATACAAACAAACCAATAACCAATCAGGATGAAAATCAAATCATATATAACACAAAAAAATATAATAATAATTAAGAATCTTAGTTGCAGAATCAAACATCGTCTTTCATGAATTACCGTGTACGGTATACGGCCGCGGAGAAAAATATATTGAACAGAAAAAGATTAACCTAGCTAATCAAGTGTAAGATATATTGATACCAACAATACGGAGACTTGGTGGCGAGGTATTGATCCAGAAATTAGCTGATTACCGCCGCAGGGTACGATGTATTCTAGGACTGTTAAGGTCAACAATGTTACTTCTCTTTTGATTTTTTTGCCATCTTTCTACCTAAATAAAATGAGAGAAAAAATATATAAATGACTAAGAGGCAAATCTTTTATATTAATATCATTATTGCTATTGATATTATTATCATTTTAATATTATTACTATTATTAATATATGATTTATCTGATATTTGTTTAACACAGCAAAATATAAATATGTATGTATATGAGATAAGGAAAATGATAAAATATTATACAAACTTATGCATTAAAGGCAATATCTAAGAATTCATGCATTAATTCATTTATCTAATTTTGTTGCAAACCTGGAAGCAAAGGCAAATTATAACTGAAAAACTGAAGAAAAAAACCCAACCTTTACGTATAAAGGGTAACAAACTTAATTTTCATCGAGATTTATTACGACTGTTTAACTGATTGCCAAACAATACCATTCCTTTTATGTTAATGAAATAAAACATGCATATGCAAGAGGTACAAGTAAATATTGTAAACATCATTTGTTGATTCCTGAAGCCTATAAATGTAGTTGCAAATTTTGATTTGAGTGCCAAGAAACCAGGCTTTATGCTCTGTGAACATGCCTTTAAGATGGCTGCAAAATTTGAGTGCTATGTTCTTGCATAATGGCTTCAAAAAATTTGACTTCTATGTGAACCAGCCTTAAACCAGCCTAAATGATGGCCGCAAAATTTGAGTGCTATTATTTCAAATTTCAAAACAGGACATGTAAATTACACTACCAGGCTATGTTAAGTTTGTTTTGTTTTTGTTTGTTTTGGGTTTTACGTCACATTGACAGAGTATAGGTCATATCGCGACATTCCAGCTTTACTGGTGGAGGAAGACCTCAGGTGCCCTTCCGTGCATTATTTCAGGCAAGAACGGGCACCTGAGTAGAACCACAGACGTTCCGTAAGCTAGCTGGATACCTTCCTCACATGAAATAATCCAAAGTCCCTGTCGGGATTCGAACCCACAGCGGTGAGGGGCAAGTGGTTTGAAGTCAACTCTTTAACCACTCGGCCACGGACGCCCCGGCTATGTTAAGAGTTATATTTAACCATTATACACTGCTGGTCTAAATGACATGTCTATCACTTGCAACAGCAGCAGCATAAAGTGCCACAGGCTAGCCAGTCAACACAGGAGTTTTATATGGCTTTTAATACAGTTGGCTGCCAAATTTTATAATAATCATATTATTTTAAGTCACAAAAACTCTCAGAAGGAATGGACAGTGGTGACCTCAAAGCAGCTTAATCAGAGCAATGTGACTTCAAAGCAGGGCAGGCTGACTTCAAAGCAGGGCAGTCTGACTTCAAAGCAGGGCAATCTGACTTCAAGAACATTACATAAATTCAACAGAGTTAGTGTAGAAAGCTTATTTGTTAGAAAATGTGGCCCAAACTACCAATGGTTGTAGACTTCAGTAGACATAAGTTATAAATCAGGGAACAAATAACTGTAAAATTGTCTCTATTCATATAACCAGTATTTCCCTTAGGTATAAAATATAAATTGAATAGGGGGGTATTTTACTTTTTTTGAAATAAAGAGTTATTTAACGGATATATCCCCCAATGGGGTTATACCATTTCCGATCTTTCATTTGATGTAGACAATGATTTATTAGTATATCATAATTACTCAGCTTGGAAGAGAATGTTATATGCCTTATTTGAACATAAAAACATTCAATTGAATGCCCTTCAAATATTGGGGCTTTAATGGCCCTGAATCGCTCACCTGATTTAATCAATCGGTCAGCTTTTTGTAACATCTCTTACTATGGTTACTCCAGTTGTCCCGATAGAAATTTTCATTTTGGAATATGAAATATGTTCAAGTAAAAATGCTTTGAACAATTATTATGGTTGAATGAATAAAATTTGTTTATTTTTTTGTTTGAAATTGAGGCAATTTCATTTCTTAAGAGCTGCAGCCACATCATCAAAAGCTATGTGAATTTCAAATCTTTGAACAAATTTACAAACAATTTATTCATCTTTTTTTCGGAATTCTTATTTCGGTCACACCCACACTATTTATAGGTTATATTTGTTTCTAGCTTTTCTGGTGAAGGAAGTCCTTTGGCCGGGACCTTCCAGCATCAGGTGATGTATAGAATCATCAACTTGTTATAACCCAGCTTTAGATCCCTCGCATTATCTCATGTGAATTTTGAAATCTATAACATCTTGATGGGCAAGTGATTCAGAGTCATACCCTAGTTTAAACTTCTCTTCAGAAGATTCTGAGACCAAACATCAAATTAGCCAAATCGAGAATTCTTCAATAATATGGGAGTAACATTTGCAAAATAGAGGACAGTTTCTGTTAACATAATTTTATTAATATTCTTTACAGGTATGCTTGTTTGGAAGATTTACAAACCCTGCTTTGAAATCAAATCAATATTTCAATATATTTATGAATCTGTTAACAGTTTAAAGACATGTTGTTGTACTGTAAATTTTTTGAAAAGATGAAAAAAAGGGTGTTTTATTTTTGGTTCGGTTTTACATCGCACCAACACAATATAGGTCATATGGCCACTTTTCGGTTTTACTGGTGAATGAAGACCTCAGATTCCCCTTTTTGCATTACTTCAGGCATAAACAAGCACCTGAGTAGAACCACCAACATTCCGTAGGCTAGCTGTAATTAGCTTTCTCACAAGAAAGAATTCAAAGATACTGGCATGGCTTGGACCTATGGCGATGAAAGGCAAGTCACAGGTTTGAGTTTAACGACCTTAACCACTCAGCCATGGACACCCCTTCTTAAAAATAATTGTTTGCAATTAAAAGACTGGTAACATGTGATGTGTTATCAGTTTATTTGATGCAACTGATTGTCTGTTTCAAATTAAAATTTTCTGCCATGATCTTTGAATTTTAGACTGGTTCTACAAGTCAAGGCTAACATTGCACCTGTAATGTAATAATTATGCATCACTGTCTATAATCAAATACTCATAAGTCCTTTGAGTTCCTAAACATTATTTTAGATTTTTATTTTAATTAGCCATGGAATACAAGGAATGTGTTTAAAATTAGTGCTATTTCCCTTTCAACTCAAGCGGAAGAATCATTTAAAATTGATAAAAAAAGAGAACTGTTACATTATTTCATTTTGACCCCAAGATAGAAAATGAACAATATATGATTTAGTAAATTTTCCAATCAGTTTGACGTATTATAGATAACGTAACATAATTTATAAAGCTATGTTCAATTTCTCTTCTCAACAAATTGGTTCATTTTGATTGTTATCAACCATTTTCACAAATTCCTTAAAATATTATTGTTAGTTTGCATGTTTAAGGTTAATTTTAGCTACGATTGAGAAAAGGGCGATCTCCGAAGTTAAAATGCTAAATACCCGTGGGCATTGCAGTATTTTATTATGAACCTCTGGGTTTAACATTACTGCCCCATATGGCATTAGAGAAAATGAAAATTTGAATTATTAGTCATAATTTTTGGCAAATATTTATTAAATAAAATAATAACCGAGTAATTATGATGGTACGATATACAACACGCACACGCGTTTAGCAATAAACGTGTGGTTATATTACCAATACGATGTTATGTAAGAGGCAATAAAGGCCCTTTTCTTTAGACTAATTTAGTTTTTTAATATTTCTACAATACTTAAAACATGCTATCATGTACTTCATGTCTATATAAAGATTACTTCCTTCGGGACTTGACCGAAACTTGAGTATTCACTATTAAAAAAAAAATATTTTTCTCTCTCATTTATTTTGAAATTAAAATGAATCTTATAATTTAAAAATATTATACACTTGGCCTAACTAATGCATTCAAAAATCTCATATTTTCTCATTATTTTGGTCCCAGAATTGTTAAGTGAATTTTATATTACACATGTAGTGTCAATTCTTAGAAAATACACAAATTGGAGGATACCTTGAAACTTAAGCCACTAAAATCATAGTTAGATGGGTTTTTTTTTTAAGAAAAAACAAGAACATAAAGCAATTTAAATTACATATTTTATTTATCCACAAAGGGCAATACCATAAAAGGTGAAAATATACTTAATTTTTTGTTATCTTTTCAGAAAATTGTGACTGTCATTTTTTATTCTGATTACCTTAAATGCTTTTTAAGATTAATTAAGGACATCATGCAATACAATATCAGAGTGACTAAACATAATTGTTAACCATTATAGTATTTTTGTGCCCTAATCACAAGGTGCATTTGCTTTGGACATTACCAAAAATACGGGAATGTACAGCACTGTAGAATATGAGTACTTTTTTACTATATGTTAATGTAGAATATACATGTATAAAACCTAAAGTCCAAAGAAGAAAATGTACAAAGTTAAGATAAAATATATTTTTACCAATCTCAATTTAAACCAAAATGATCATAAAGATAAGAATAAATAATTAAATGGCCATTAAATTTTTCATCTAAAAGATAGAGCAAAATACATGGTACAGTAACTGGCGTGTGACTATACCATTCTTATGCAGGCAGCAAATGATTCATCTTGTATTGAATTCAAAGAGGTAGATTTTCAAATTTTTTGGTTTTGGTATATTAAAACAATAAGTTTGAAAATGGAGACCAGTCACACATCAAATGATTCTGATTGGTGGATTGTTTAAAGAAATTTTAAATCAACCAATCCCAGACTCCTAGTATACGACTGGTCCCAATTTTGTGACTTACTGCCCAAGACCATGGTCCAAATTTTCAAATTTGACATGAAAGTCATTTATCTGCCAGTTTAATGTACAAATTTTATAGTTCGGTAAATATTCAAAGAAAAAAGATGATCCTCGGATTTTTTTTTGATTTTTTTTGGATTTTTTATGTGCTGACCTTTTTGAAGCCACACCTTTTCAGGACATGTTAAATGAAGCCAAAGTATCTTTCTTTAAAGTGTCACAATGTAAAAAGTATCGGAAAGAATTAAGTTATTAAGTACACCTTAACGAATTAGAAAAGCTTTTAATTTTGACATTCAGTGAAGGTAGAAATAAATGCTGATACACATCTGACAGCAGTTATGCAAGGTCAATTTATGCCTCTAATAAGATGGAATAATAATTATGCATGTGTCAAGGGTTCTAATTTTATGGCAAATTGGACACAAGCATTTTTTTCCTCTTTTCAATTTTGAAATTTACCTGTTTTTGTGAGACTTTCGACTTGGTCATTGGTTTAATTTCCACTTTCTAATTAACCTTATTAAAAAATTTTAAATTTTAGCATAATCCACACTATTTGTCCTGTTTGATGTAAACTAGTAAAACAACCTGTTCATTACCTTATGATAAAAAAATAGGTGGAAAGATTTACTTCATGAATATTTTTTTCTACCCCTAAACCTGCTAGATTTCTGACAAGAACTTGCCCAGTTTCCATTTTGGTAACTTTCTTTACACATAATTGGTATAAAAGTTATGACATATCACATCAATGTACAATGATTTTGGCCAAAATGGTTGAGTAGCCATGCAAATTTACACCTTATACATTACATTTTATATGTCTATAACAGATTGTTGCTTTTAGAATAAAAAAAGAATTATGTACCTTTAATGTATCACTATAGCTCTCGCACCTTAATGCTCTCTATTCTAAAATTTATCTGAACTGGACATGACCTTGACAGACCTTCGGCCATCATACACCTTCATCACAGACATTCCACCATCATAGACCTTTGACCATCACAGACCTTCAGCCATTACAGGTATTCGATTTTTGACCATCCCAGACCTCAGACCATTATAGACGCTTGACAATCACAGATCTTTGACCATCCCAGACCTTCGATCATTAAAGACCTTCGTTGTTTAGGTTCTCAGTTCTAGTTTATTGTCTGGACATGAACACCACATTCCATAGTTCTAGGTTTTTCTGTTCTAAATTTTTGGCAGGACATGACATCAGATTGACATCAGATTAAGTCTTTAGACTGAAGGCTCTTCACCTGAACATTAAAGGTCAAAGAAAAGATAAATGCTGTATAGAATAACAACAATTTATTTGAAAAAAAATATCTTTAACATAACTTTTCCCTACCAGTTAGAAAAGGTTTCAAACCAAGAACCAATGCGGAGATTTCTTCAGAATGAAAATTGTAAATATTTTCTAAAATGTAATTATATGCATACATGTACATGTTAATCTAGAAATAAAGCTGGAATCACAGTTATATAATAATTATGAACTTCATTAAAATTCATTAAATCTACAATACTTTCCATATTATATTATTAATACTAGAAGCACATCTGCTATAATTTTTCCATTTTACTCTTAATTATTTTTAAACCTTTATAAACTGTTATATAAATAGTTAATTAGCACATTTTTTTTCATTATTCTGAACTTTATCAAGTTTTCCTGCTTAGGAAAAGTCCATTGATAAAAAATACCATATTATTTCCATTTAACACCCCCAGGGGCTTGCATAATTTTCAAAGTGGGGGGGGGGGGGCACTAATACTATAAAAATGTGTTTTAAAATATGTTTATCAAGGATACAATTCAATTATAAAAATCATAATGCATTATGATGAACTAATTTAATTATGATACAAGATTTTTTTTTTAATGAATTTACATTTCTGGAGTGTTATTAATTTTATTTTTTTAATTCAAAATATTTGGATTTTTTGGATTGCGCTTTCATTATTGATTATAAACAATAATTACGTTCTTTTAAAAATATAAAATTTGACAGTTCATGTGTAAACAAAATAAAAATGAAACTTCTATTATGCAGACAAAACAACTGTGGGTGGCCAGAGACAGAGTGGCATTCATACAAAAAAAATTCACATGAACAGAAAATGTAGAGGTGAGCTAAAATATCAGCAACAATGATTTTGACAATTACCATTAAAAACAAGAGCTGTCAGTAGGACAGTTTGCTCAACTATTATAAGCGCTTGATAGTACAACAAGTGCCTGAATAACATAAAATTTAATTTTCTTTGTTTAAAAAGGGCCATAATTCAGTCAAAATCCATGATAGAGTTATGGAAGTTGGAAAGTGACCTCTTATTTTGCTATCAAATAAGTATGTGAAGTTTCAACCCATTCCTGCTATAAGTTTTGGCAGGGTCTTTCAAATAGTTTTTTTGAAAGACTCTGGTTTTGGAGATACAATGCAACTTGAATGGAAAAACTTAACCAAAGTGTAACAGTGATACCTACACCCTGGTGTTTACAATAGCTCTCCCTTTTTCTTGGAATAGTAGTGCTAAAAAGTCCAAACCTTTAATAGGCAAAGTCAAGAAATTAAACAGAATTAAACAGAGATGGCATTAAAAGCACAAAATTCATTTACATTTTGAAATCATTAATCTTGTCTTTAATATGCATTTGCAAAGTACAATATCAGGGCTTGATGCTAATATCAACTCTATTATATAGTAGCATATTTTGCATAGTGTTTTTTTATGTTGTTTTTTTTTCTTTGCCTTAATTTTGTGTTATGATAAATGGGAAAAATATTTAGTTTCCTTGACCTAAAATGTTAAATTTATATCATAAAACATATAAGTTGTAAGTTATATGAAAATAATTATAATCTGAAATCAGGAAACATATTAACTATGCTCAAATGGACATGTCCATTTTTCAATCCGGACAAAATTAGTAATGATTACTTTAAGGGAAAATTTTAAAATAAGTGCTTACTGAAGAGCAAAAATTAGGAGAGACCCTGATCAGATGGCACAAATGTGCCAGGTGATATTGGTTTGCATTGGTTGCATGGGCAGCATCAGTTGCCGCTGGCACACTTACATTACAAGGTATCTTTAAATTGTTTACAGGTAGAAATGCGGCTGGTTGGTGGGGGGAATTTGTAGAAAACTTAATTCACAAGGGAGGTAACTAATTGTAAGACACAAAATTTAAAACTGTGTGAATTATCCCCCTTTGGAAGAATATTGTTCCTTATATTCCATCTTTGCAGCACATGTGTATTTATTGCTAGTTATTCAGTAATATCAGATAATTTTTCATTGCTTTTTGTGACAATATGTATTATAGCAGAACAAGGGCAAAATTTGCTCTTTAACTCCACTCTTTATATACTATATTTACCTGCTAACTCTTCTTTTTCATCTTCATAGACAAATTATCTGTGTTGGCAGAACACAGTGAATCCATAGTGGTCCATTACAGCAATTTCCATATACATGTAGGCCCATTTTAGCAAACTCTTCAATGGTCCATAATAATATCAAAATCTATATTTAGCCTTTTTTTCAAAATACTCCAGTCCGTACCAAGAGGTGGTAGTTAGTTAATTCTGTAAAAATAAAATTTAATCATATGAATTACCTATTAAAGATGAGTGACATTATTTATTTGACATTATTTATTGAAGTTGATGGATTAACTTTGATAGTTGTAACTAAATATAAAATGAATATTCAATGTTTTCTTACTGATTTCAACACATTTCAACATTTCCAATCACTATTATGAGTGTAAACAAATATTTAAGTAAATCAAATAATGCCTACACAATATCATCAGTCATATATTTTCACTTAATATATCTGCTGGTTTTCCCTGTTTTAAAAATACTAAATTTGAATAGAAACAAAGCCATATTTCAATATTACCTGAGTAATAATAAATGCATTGACATACCTTTTGTTTTAGATCTGGTTGATTCTTCACAACACTGTTTTGATGCCTTAGGAACTGAGACCTGAGGAAAATGTAATGTTCACATCTAAATATGAGAAATTACCCAAAAGTACTTGTATAATTACAAACAAGAATGAAATTCCAAGCAAATTTGATATTTTTGAGGATTTGTTGATGTTAAACTGGTAAGAAGTCATTCAATACCCTATAGATGTAAGATGACTCATGTTTTCTATGAATAAATTGCGTCATTCCACTTCTATAAATGGAGTTGTGAATTCATAAGCTATAATAAAATAGTGCAAAAATAAAACTTTTCATACTATAATCAATATGTAACGGGCCAAAAGCAGGAATACTAAATCTCTAGGAAACTGTTTGCTATAATGATGCAGACTGGTTTAAGCCTTTGCCACCGATATTACAGCGGACTATAATTATACTATTGTTATGCCCCTTTTTCAATCAATCAGGTAAATGTCAGGATGTATTGATTTCAAAAGGTCATAACATGAACTCCAATTACTTTGGAGTTAGTGGGATTAATTATATATAAATGGACAACAGAAGACAGAGTTCCAGTTACACACTATTTTAATGTTGGGTCAAACAGACCACTAGCAATTAAACACTAAAACAGTTTATATACAAATATAGATTGTTCAATATACCTTGACCGGATTCGGTCAAGTTCAGTTTTCTCTTAAATATTATAACAACTTAGTATAAACAAATTCTGGTTCAATTAAATGTCAATCTCACTTATACAGTTAATGATATAATTCATATATCCAGTTCCAAGTATCTGATAGTCTTCTTAAGAAGAAGGTAAAAATTTAGTACTCTTGACCCGATCTGGTCAAGGGGTCTCTATCTATAGTATTCAATAATTAGGTATTCTATTATTGACCAATGTCTGGTAAAACCTTATTTATCTTTATAAAGTAAATATATAACCCATTCAGGTTAATTTACCTCCATTTTCTAACTGACCACCCGGTCGAGCTCTCGATCTTCAACTGCGGTTTTACTATAACCGTTTTGTTGTTGTTGTATACCTCGTATCACGTGATTAGAATGTGACGTCACACTGAGCATACAGTGACAACAACAAGTATGGCGCGCTTTACCTGGGACTGGATTTTACATAAATATACGGACAATTGCGTGATATCAATGGTTGTAATCAATAGTAAAACATACAATTGTGTTAAATGAACGATAATTATACTGTGACAAATAGTATTATGCTTAAAAAGCAAATGAAGCGGTCGATCTAGATCACCAGATGCTCATGAAACAGTGAAAGGTACATGTAAATTCGGATAGACACAACATCGGGCATAGCACTATTTGTTGGCCTTCTGTTTTTTTTATTATTTTGGTTGGGTTTTACCTCGTACACACAAACACGGAAGTGACGGTCATATGGGTGACTTCCAGCTTAACTTGTGTGGCCTAATCTGATTATTATTTAAGGCGCAAACAGCACCTGAGTAGATCCCCTGACATTCCGTCAGCTAGCTGGATAGCTTTCTCACATGAAAGAATCCAAAGTCCCTATCGGGGTTCAAACCCACAGCAGTAAAAGGGGAAAGTAATTTGAAGTCAACAACTTTAACAATGTGGCCAGGGTTGCCCCTTGGCCTGCTGTAATACTGTCTTCAGTGGACTTGTCCAGTTTTCGGAATTGTCCCTAATTAACTTTGGGAATATCAAGAAGAAGATCAAGAAATAGAACCGACAATGGTGAGGGATAAGTGATTCTAAGTGAACAAGCTTAACCAATTGGCCATCATACGGCAACTACTTATATCACACATTTTAAGCTTTTCAAAAGTAATCAAGTTGCTATGTAAAATAAAATATGCCAACTTTTCAACAAGACACAATTATATTTTATGAAAAGAGAGTGTCTGCAAGTGAAAACATATGTTTACTTTCATTTACTTACACTTCAAGAAGAGTTGACTACAGGTCTGCAGTTAAATCCTACTTTATTTCATATATATTACTGCAGTTTTGCGTTCAACCCTCAACTTGTTTAATTTGAAGTTCTTGCAATGGTCACTGCCCATAATGTAAAATAGTTTTCCGCTGTCTCACACTTGCCCTTTCATGTCTAGGATTTTGTATTCACCGTCTTTGAATTGCTTGCCCCAGCTGATAACAAGTGCCCTGCTGGTCGATTATTTTTTATATATTTATCTGGCTTAAAAAGTATTGCCCTTCAAAATGTAACTATCGCACAAATTTCCAATATCAATATATAACAGACGTCATACTTCTACATTTAAAGCTATGACTACTGCTGTTTAAAACTGAATTATTTGGCTATTTAAGGTCTGAGTGACATAAAGTTCGGACATTATGCCACTTAAATCTGGTGAAACGTTTTGGTGGACTATATGGAAAAACAGACATCAAACTATGAAAAAAACTGGAAGTACAACTTAGCTTCAAAAAACTTATTTTTGATGTGCTGCACCGCATGTGTGTTACCATGATAAATCAATACCAAAGAGAACATGTGTTTAGCAAATAATATAATATACTAATTCTAAAATTTTATGCCACGTGTTATCATCACCATACATATGAAAATATTTGATATTTAAGGGAATATGAATATGCTGGACTCTGCATTGGACAACCCTGGTAACATTTAACCTGCCTAAGTTTCAGCAAAATAGGGCCTTATAATTGTGAGCTTTCAATATTCATAATCAAATGCTTACTAGAACGAGCATTGGCTGGAATACAGATAATCTGTCACAGTGCACCTTGCGCAACTGTATAAATGTCATGAAATTTTTTTTTTTATTTCAATAACTATTATATACACTATATAAGCATTGATCTGTAAGTTGTTTTCAACCTAAACTTTTGCAAACAAAAACCCAAACAACAATAGCAAAAAAAAATTTATATTGTCTCTCAGAACTGCTTGTTGACTGCACAGGGGAGATAACAGACGTTTTTAAAACATTTGTTAAACTTCAAGATTTATTTCCCTTATTTGCAAAACAATCCCCCAAAAAATTTTCAAATATTGACTGACTGACACATGCATATTTGTTTCAACTGCATATATATAATGCGAGCTCAAAATAAAATATGGTGGCACCGCCAAGTGGTAAACATGTCAGACTAATAATCTAAGGATTGCTTGCTGCATATGTTCAAACCTTATCAAGGGTAAGCCATTGTTTCTGTGAGCAAAAGTCTTTAATAATTGCTTAGTACTGAAAAAAACAAATTTGATGACGTTTATGTTTCATAAGTGTATAGCTTCCAACATAATCAAACTCAAATATATTTTATAAACTGAAATATGAATTCTAACAAGAGCCATGTCAACATGGCCATCCCCCGCCGAATGTGTTTGCTCATTGGAAGAATGTATATGTAGTAGAGCAGAATAATTCCATTTTAAGAGGTCTTTTGGTAATGAAAACTGATGGCTATAGTGATTACAGATTTGAAACCTATGTGAATACTGATGACTGAAAATAACAAAGGGCAATAACTGAAAAATAATGCAGGGTAGGTTATCATTCTTGTGTGCTGCATCCCTTCTCAGTAAAATATATCCACCTATGAAGTTTCAAGTTGATACCTCAAATACTTTTTGAGAAAAAAATTGAATTGAAAAATTAAGTATGAAAAATAACAAAGGGCAATAACTCAAAAATTATAAAAGGTAGAGTTATCATTCTTGTGCAGTGCACACCTCCTGAGTGAGATCTATGCACCTATGAAGTTTCATTTTGATATCTCAAAGGCTTTTTGAGTTATGCTCTAGACAAAAATTAATTTTGTAAAAAATAACAAAGGGCAATAACTCAAAAATAATGCAGGGTAGAGTTATCATTCTTAAGCACTGCATTCCTCCTCAATGAGATCCATCCACCTTTGAAGTTTAAAGTTGATACCTCAAATACTTTTTAAGATAAGCTCTGGACAAAATAGCATGAAAAAAAACAAAGGGCAATAACTCAAAAATTGTATAGGGAAGAGTTATCATTCTTGCGCACAACATTCCTCCTCAATAAGATCTATCCACCTATGACATTTCATGTTGATATCTCAAACACTTTTTGAGTTATGCTCCACTCAGGTGAAAATTAGGTATGAAAAATAACAAAGGGCAATAACTCAAAAATTATGAAAGGTAGAGTTATCATTCTTGTGCACTGCACACCTCCTGAGTGAGATCTATGCACCTATGAAGTTTCATGTTAATATCTCATAGGCTTTTGGAGTTATGCTCTGGACAAAAATCAATTTTGAAAAATAACAAAGGGCAATAACTCAAAAATCATGCAAGGTAGAGTTATCATTCTTGTGCACTGCACTCCTCCTCAATGAGGTCTATCCACCTATGAAGTTTCAAGTTGATAACTCAAATACTTTTAGAGATATGCTCCGGACAAAAATGTCGGACGGAAGGACGGACGGACGGAAGGTCGGACGGACGGACGGAGACTATTTCTATATCCTCCGCCGAAAATTTTCGGCGGGGGATAACAAGCTTGCTTGTATCTCTATAAAAATATTGAGAATAACTATATTTCTGCTTATTTTCAAGTGTTAGTTACACCAAAACATCCTTTGAAACAGTTGGATATACATTATGTATGGTAACCAAGAGCTTTTTAAGATTTTGGTATAGAAAAAACAAAGTACAATAAATCATCTTTATCATATACAAAATTTATTATTTCTCCTACCATTAAAACATAAATACAAAATTTATTATTTCTCCTATCATTAAAACATAAATACAAAATTTATTATTTCTCCTATCTTAAAACATTATTATGGCTGTTTAGAGTATTTTGACATAAACTGTTAACAAAAACAAGGTATAATCACTATAGTTCATGTACTTATATTAGATATATTATCTTCCTAACTTACAATTCTAACACAATTCAAACTATTCCCCCATCAAGTGCATTATTACTTGCACAAAAACGAATGCTTAAACGCCATATGCTGTCAAATATGACGTTGATAAACCAAATGACATCAGGAATATTACTTCTACGCCTAATGTAGTTTTAGTTGTAGCCATATTTTTATCAATTCTCTTTTTTATTAGCATGTTGGAATGGAAAAAGATTTAGATATTTTTTGTTCTTACATTGTAATATAATTATACATATATCATCATATTATCCTTCAAATGCTTTGTAATTAATCATTTTCGTGATTATATTCCTACGCATTTGAACTCAAATCGGGCATTATTCTAAAACAATGCACTCAAAATTGATATCTTATTCCTAAGTAAACATTCATAACATTAAAGCACATCTGTTAAAAAATTCATAATGAAGTATTCAAAATATAAAAGAATGAGGAGAAATTTAAGGTAATTTTAATCATAATTACTATTTTCAATATTTTGATGAATTTTATGTCAAATAGAGGGCGTAAAGCTCGGACAGTTAGTTTTAAGCTTTACTAGATTAAAAGGCATACAGATGTAACTGGCAAAGTGATACTATGATAATATAAATATTAAAACCTGTATAAATTTTTGCAACAACAACAAAATTACCTTAACAAATTGCGACTTAACTATTAAACATACATTCAATTTTGGTATATCGATATTCATGAAATATTATTTTTTAACATATAATCTTTGAAACACTACAAACAGCCAAGTCCTTGGAAAAGGACCCCTAGATGCCTTTTCATCAGTTCAGATGCCTTTCCTATGCATTATTTCAGATGTAATATGACATCCAGGTAGAACTACCATCCCTCTGATGCCAGGTTCAATAGTTTCTTCACATGATAAAAAGTTCATCTTCACAATATTTTTATCTATCATTCCGAAAATATGCCAATCAAAATTAAATATTCAAATAATAAGAGTTATAATATTTATCTCAAAAACTTTTTTTATATCTCTTTGGAAAACATGTTACAAAAAGAACACAAAGTAAACAAAATGGCAAGCTTTCTTTGTAAACAATTTCATAAAACTGCTTATGATCTTTAAAAGCTAAAATCCACTAATAACTTACGGCTTTGTTACCAGAATGAGTGCCATGCCAAATAACAGTGATAATGTTTTGTATCTGGCTCTATACTGGAGATAAAGGTTTTAGTCATTTTCACCCAGGCCTAGATTTCTATGATTTAACCCTTAACCTGCCAGAACTGAAGCTGATTAGCACCTGTACCTTTGTGCAGTGTGACCTCGGCAGGCCAGCTTGTATATGCGTGCAGTCTGACCAGGCTCTATGGTGTTGGAAGAGCTCATTTTTTTTTTTGGTATTTTGATACCAATATTGATACCCATATCCCTTATAGTTTTAATTGACTGTTCCATTGTCAAATCAGAATAAATCCAATGAATATTAATTTTACTTGCATTATGGCATAATAAATTCACAGTTTATCATTCAAATGCTTTGTAATTTCACTCAGGCCTAACTGCTTTTGTGATTATATTACTGTGCATTTGAACTTGAACCGTTAATTAATCTACAACAATGCACTTAAAATTGATATCATTATCTGCTTCCTAAATGAACTGTAAAGCCTTTATTCCATTCATTGGACTTCAGTCTAAAAGAGGCCCGCCCTTTCAAAACATGTTCATTCAATTTTTTACATTACAATAAAAATTATTATTGATACTTGTATATTTTGATTTAACTGTGTGTCAATAATTCATTAACAATTTAAGAATACAAATTTACTTTGCAACATCAAATTTCTCAACTTTTCAAGTTTTCAGTTCAACAACATCATCATATGAACACAAAATATTTTTTTTATACATAATTATACAAATAGATTACACTATACATATACACCTTTTAAATACACAAAACAAATGGTTAAAATTCATAGTCACAGTTATTTTTGCACATTATATTTCGCTAACATTACATTATCAACAGTTCCCCTAGGGTTCTGTCAGATCTTTCATTGAGTCACAAATCACAAAATTCTAGCACTAATAAAAGGTATCACATCTGTGACATTCATGGACTGTGATATTTTGTGACATCAATAATTGTGATATTCATGAACTGTGACATTTAGTGACATCAATAATTGTGACATTCCTGAACTGTGACACTTTATGACATTTATGAATATTTGACATGGTTTGATGTCACTTTGCTTTGCCCACAGTTTTAATGCCGCTTAGAAAGAGGCTAAGGATTTATAAATATAATATAAAAGTAAGTAGATGTCTTGTAGATTTGATAAAAGTGCACAAGTCTTCTCTCACGTTTTGATCCATTTTGACAATGTCAGAAAAATTTGAGGTTTTGAAAGCATTTCTGAAAATAAAAATAAAAACTGAAAATAATCTTTTTGACCAATATGAGGCGCCAAAAGTCAGGGGCTGCAAAATCAATTGTCTGTATTGCCCAGGTTATCCCACAGCCAGTACAGACAAGTTGAAATTTTCAGAATTCACAATATAATTATTGTATAGATGAGTTAAGAAATGCTTCAGATAGATAAAAACTGACAAGTCAAAATCAGATTTTGCCGTCCCTGCCAAGTGAATTTTTTTAGAATGATTTTCCCAATGGGATAATATATCCCATACTCATTGAAGAAAAACAATGCTCTTCTCATCTATTGATGGTTTTTATTGACTTATACACAAGTTTGAACCAGTATCCTCCGATTCTTTACAGTCTGTAACAAGTGTTCCTGAATTCTAAACCAATCATATAAAGGTTTACAACAAATTTCTGAAAATTTCTCTGCACAATGTTTTTCGTTCGGGTATTAAGTCGAACCAACACTGCTAAGGACATATTTGACTATTGAGCTATTTTTGTGAGGGGATACCTCAGGAGCCCCTCCGTGTATTATTATTTGGTATAAGTGCGTACCATAGTAATCATAGTAACACTGCTGACCTTCTGTTAGCTCGCTTGATAGCTACCTCACATGAAATAATCTATAGACCCAGGAGTGATTGAAACCAGCTGGGAAATGCAAGTTGTTCAAAAACCCAATAACACTCAACAATTGAGGTCCATTCCACACATAAATCAGTGGTAAAGAACTTACTGCTTTACATAAATTTTCTAAAATCTTTTAATTTCATTCAAACAAGTTCCTCATAGATTCAGGATATCTAGGCCTTACATTCTCCAAACTGCAAATTTTAGTATACGTCATTAAATGAATTCATGGTAAATTGAAGCCCTTTAAAGTAAAAATAACTGCAGCAACAAAACTGCTATTATTTTCACTCTCTTGCACCTTTACTGATTAAAACTTTACAATAATAGTTCAAAAAGTGTTATTTATATCAAAAGATACAATATAAAAAGAAAAATGTTTTAATATCAAATTTGGTAAAAGTGAAACTTTGAAATAAACTTACTATTTTCACTGATATCCTTGTGGATAATTGCCAGCAGGTCGAGGGTAGCCACCAGCGTATCTAGGGCCCTGACTTGCGTATGGATTACCTGGGCCCGGGGGTCCTTGAACTGGTGCAGCAGCCCCGGCACCTGGCTGGGCTCCTGGCTGTTGGTATCCATATGGGCCCGCCTGCGGAACTTGCTGTTGTTGTGGACTAGGCCCTTGGGGTCCCTGAAAAATGGCCATTAAAAATAAGTGAAATATATTTTCATATGTAACATATACATGTCTTTTAAGGGCTAGGACAATCAATTACCAAATTCTGCTTTGTTAAGATAAACAATTATATCAAGTTTTTATGTTGATACCTTTCATAGTTTTAAAATCACCTTACTTAAAAAAGGCAATTTTGACAAAAATTCTTAATTAAAAAGGGGCATAACTCCAAAAACATCTTGTCATGATAAACAAGTACTCCCAAGTTTTTATAAAAGGCTAAATTGAACTTTTTGCACGTCAATGACAATGCACCAATCAATAATAATATCTTAACTTTTTCTTCTAAACAGATGAGCTAAGTAATAGAAAGCATCGAAACACGAGACTATCTGATTTGTATGAAGGGGCATAGCCCCAGAGTATAAATCAGATGGCTAAGTGTTTTGATGTTCTTTCTCTTTTGTATCATAGATAAAAATAAAAACATGTTCCCTGTTGTCACATTATGAACACCCAGAAAAAAGTAACCAATGAACGTGCATTTGAATATGACGTTAATATCGCTATCCCCTTCTCTGCCGTCACAATAAGTAAACCCCAGAAAAAAATGAGCCAATCAATGGGTATGCTCTGTAGAGCCGGTAACTAATACCTGCACTCCAGTTAACAAACTGTGGATGTATATGTATACGAATGAACTTACATTTTCAACAGAAAGGTCCTGAAACTATGATACAACAAGGGTGCCATAGTCACAAAATACGCCCGTTTACGAAAGCTTTAGATGGAGATGGGGGCATTATGGATAAGTGTTATCTAGCAAGCAAGTTTTTATTCTTGGCACTGTGTTGTTAAATGAACCTTAAAACAATTCAGTAGGGAAGATATGCACAGGATGTGTGACCTTGACCTTGGTCGCAGGGACCTGAATTTTATGCACGGCACTCAGCCTCACAATGATGAACATTTGTGCCAAATTATATTGAAATCCCTCTATGCATGTAGAAGTTTTGCTCCAGACAAGCGTTTTTCTATGAGCTCTAACTGTGACCTTCACCTTTGACCTAGAGACTTGGTTCATGTGCAGGGCACTACGTCTCATGGTGGTGAACAATTCTATAAAGTAATATTAAACTTCCTCCATGCATGTAGAAAATATGCTCCGGACAACATCTGGATATTTAATCATCTCCAGTGACCTTAACCTTGAAAATATTAACCTAAATTAAATGTGTCACACCTGTAGTCATGATAGTTACCATTTGTGCTACAATCCATCAATAAATGATAACTAAATGGTCCCTATACACATCTTCAAACTTTTATCTAAACTTTGACCTCTATGTGTAACCTTGACTTTGGTCGCAGGGATCTGAATTTTGCGTGCCACACTCCGCCACACAATGGTGAACATTTGTGCCAAGTTATATTGAAATCCCCCTATGAATATAGAAGTTTTGCTCCGGACAAGCGTTTTTCAATGAGCTCTAAGTGTGACCTTGACCTTTGACCTGGAGACCTGGATCATGCATGGAGCATTACATATCATGGTGGTGAACATTTCCATAAAGTATTATAAAAATTCTTCCATACATGTCGGAGATATGCTCCAGACAAAATCTGGATATTTCACCATCTTTAGTGACCTTGACCTTGCATATATTGACCTAAAGTACATGTGTCACAGCCGTAGTCATGATAATGACCATTTGTGTTACAATCCCTCAATAAATGATGATTAAATCGTCCCTATACACATCTTCATATTTTTATCTAAACTTTGACCTCTATGTGTGACCTTGACCTTGGCTGCAGGGACCTGAATTTTGTGCGCGACACTCCGCCTCACAAGGTGAACATTTGTGCCAAGTTATATTGAAATCCCTCTAATGCATGTGGAAGTTTTGCTCCTGACAAGCGTTTTTCAAATGAGCTCTAAGTGTGACCTTGACCTTTGACCTAGAGACCTAGTTCATGTGCGTGACATGGCTTCTCATAATGGTGAACATTTCTATGAAATTTCATTAAAATCCCTCCATGCGTGTAGGAGATATGCTCCGGACAAAATCTGGATATTTCATCATCTTTAGTGACCTTGACCTTGTAATATATTGACCTAAATTATATGTATCACAGACATAGTCTTGATAATGACCATTTGTGTTACAATCCCTCAATAAATGATGACTAAAATGGTCCATATACACATCTTCATATTTTTATCTGAACTTTGACCTCTATGTGTGACCTTGACCTTGGCCGCAAGGACCTGAATCTTGCGCGCGACACTCCGCCTCACAATAATGAACATTTGTGCCAAGTAATATTGAAATCCCTCTATACATGTGGAAGTTTTGCTCCGGACAAGCATTTTTCAATGAGCTCTAAGTGTGACCTTGACTTTGACCTAGAGACCTGGTTCATGTGCGCGACACTGCTCCTCATAGTGGTGAACATTTCTATGAAGTTTCATTAAAATCCCTCCATACATGTAGGAGATATGCTCCGGACAAAATTGGACGCCGCCCGCCCGCCAGGGGTGTTCCCATAATACGTCCCGTTTTTCAAACGGGCGTATAAAAATGAGCATAATGTCAGTTCAGCAAAATATAAATAATTACCAGAGGTTGCTGAGAGGGCATTGGCTGTTGCTGTTGCTGCTGAGGAGGCACCATCATTCCATACCCTTGCTGCTGGTACCCACCTTGCTGTTGTCCGGGCTGGGTACCAGGCTGTACTCCTGGCTGGGCACCAGGCTGAACTCCTGGCTGGGCACCAGGCTGTACTCCAGGCTGGGCACCAGCTTGACTGTATCCTGGCCCATATTGTGTAGTTGGTGGCTGAGGCGCACCTTGCTGTGAACTCTGGGAAGGGTAGCCAGGATGCTGTTGTTGTTGAGGATGTTGCTGCTGGGAACCAGCTGCATAACCTGAAACAGTTTAAATGATAAGAAACTTAATATCACGTTGAGAATGTAAGTTTAATGCTATACCATAAAATCTGATGTTTTTGCGAGGGATTAAATTTCACATATTTTGCGAATGTTTGCCAACAATCCACTTTCAAATAAATTTTCTGGAACTGAAAGAAAAAAATTCATGTTTATTTTATTCTGCCACTTAGTCCGAAATGTAAATTTCGCAAAGATTGATCTTGCTAAAATAGCAAAATATCTTTGAGAGATAGAAATGGAAGACAAATAGTGAATGGAAAAAATTCTGGACAACACCACAAAATTGTTGTAACTAATATTGCCGGTATATGTTGCCTGAAATACAACTGCTGTGATTGCATTATAAAATAGTTATCAAGAAAAAAAATGTTTTTTTCTGAAGGACCGTCAACCATTTACCTGTAAAGATAAACTTTCACAAAATGAAAATATAAATAGAACTATGAACTGCCACCAGTCGGTGCCAAAATGAGATTCATAGCTTCTCTCAAGACCAACTGCAAATCTTCAAATATAAATTTTATCACAGGATATGAAATAAAGTTTTCATTCATATGAATGTATGTATATATACATGTATACAATGCCCAAGATTTTACTGATACTATCTAGAATACTAAAGGTGTTCTCAGATACAACTTTGAATATTACCAAAAGCGAGAAAATAAACTATTAAAGCTGCACGCCTCCAGATGAGCCAAACTATTTCAAGAAAATCAATATATTGAGAAAAATATACGAAAATTTCAAGAAAGGTAAAAACATTCAAGATCAAAGTTATATTTTACATGTGCCGTTTAAGACTGATTTTGCAGTATTTAATTACCATATTTCTACTGTGTAACTAACACAGTAAAGGCTTTTTTTGCATATGTTGACAACTTTTTGGTAATTTTCTTGGACTGCATGTGCCGATTGCAATATGTAAATTACTTTATTTGTTCACCTCACAATATTTTTTTTTTTCGGGCGTCCATGGCCGGGTGGTTAAGGTCGTTGACTTCAAACCACTTGCCCCTCACCGCTGTGGGTTCAAATCACAACAGGGACTTTAGATTCTTTCATGTGAGGAAGCTTTCCAGCTAGCTTACGGAACGTCGGTGGTTCTACTCAGGTGCCCGTTCGTGCCTGAAATAATGCACGGAAGGGCACCTGAGGTCTTCCTCCACCTGTAAAGCTGGAATGTCGCCGAATGACCTATACTGTGTCAGTGTGACATAAAACCCAAAGCAAACAAACAAACAAACAATATTTTACTTTTAAATACATTTTCAAAATTTTCACGAAAATTAACATGAATTTGGAGGCATGCTGCTGTAACATACAGACTATACTGTGAAGTCACTTAATTTCATTGGCATGAAATTGCATGGTTTTGTTACAAAGAACATTTTCATGGGTTCTTAAACTCGTGGACTGTTTATATTTCCATAAGGTAAAATGTAATTAATGTGATGCAAAATAATCTTACAGCAGACATGATCTTAAAATTCGTGGATTGACCCAGTCACGAAAACCATTAACATTAGTTACCCACGGAGATTATAATGATTTTGCAGTACATAAGGATGCTTATACGAGGGTTGATCAATATATTCATGGACACTATTAATAACTTAATAATTAATCAAGATATTATAAAGAATTTTCGCTATTGAGGAGAAGAATTTAATCCTATTACAAATATATTGTGATTTTAAAAAAAGTTCTCATTTTATTGATTATATGTATCACCATAGCAACCCTATGCCGTACGAACCCCGCAGCTTAAAAGTTATATTTACCATTTTAAAATACTTAAAAATTGGTTTTATTTTGGCGCGGTTCTTTAAAATATGAAAATGAAAGCAACGTTCTTTGATATCGTTTATAGAACATTTTAAAAAAATAGCACCGCTACGATTTCTTTTGTTTGTTGGATATGTTAATGGAGACAGGGGTGTGTCACCAGAGAGGAGCACGACGTTGTTGGAGCAGTAATTTATGTCTGTGTAAATCATGGTATGATGCCACAGCAGACTAAGGAAAACTTGGAAAGTGTATCTTGAACAAAAAAAAGTGCCTTATTCATTTTTTTTAAAGTGGCACAAACGCTTTCATGAGGGTAGAGTAGAACTTCAGGATAATAAGAGATGCGGCAGACCAATCGAAACTTGTTGCATTGAGAACGTTATGCGAATGAAATTGAAGGCAGAGTTAAAGGGACACAAGTTAACCAGGTTCCATGATTTACAGTCCATGGCATTGTCTGTGTTGCGTTCATTTGATACTTCATTTAATAAGAACGTTTTCAGTCAGTGGGTACACAGGCATGAACGATGTGTAGAAGTTGGTGCTGCATTTTTATAGAAGATGTAACGCCGACATAACATAAGTTGCGAATGAGTTGCGGCGATCAGCTTAACATGTATTTTTTGAAAACTGTCATTTTGGATAAAATATACGGATTATTTATCTGAATCTTACACATCAAATTGATAAAAGATTAAATAAATGTCAAATATAATTATATTAACTTTCCTTCCCCAATAAAACAATTTATGGAGTGTGTCCACGAATATATTGATCAACCCTCGTATATGGCTACTAGTGCTTTCATAAAATTAGTACATGAACACGATCTTAATGTACTTGATAATTATCTAAAGAATTCCAAAAAGTGACAGGAAGGGGCGGAGCAAAGGAGAAAGGAGGAGGAAAAAGGTAGTGACATACTTGAAGATATTGGAGTGTTTGTTCTAGACGAGTGCTGATCGTGTTCGTGCCCTGTGAATGTGTGAGATTGCATAAGGGACCTCTGATAACCTAGGCGAGAAAGAGAAAAAACATCATGAATGTGGCAGTAAAAAAAAAAAAAATTAGCAATACGTGTATATAGAACTCTCAGTGAATGATAAATAAATCATTTTTATACACGCTTTGAAATTTATGTCTTTTTCATGCTAAGAAAATATTATTAGAAACACAGAAACACAGATTGCTTGTCGAGCGATTTTGCATTTCCATAAATTACTGGTTTTCACTAAATTATTTTAAAAGTTCTGTGCATGTTTTTATTTTAATAATAAATATGTATCCACAAGTTGAGGATTTTATTCCATAAAAAATGTTGCCTCTTATCAATGGTTTCAATTCACATAATTGAATGAGTAATGCAAATAATTGTTTTTTCAGGTTTTCTAACACCTAGTTTACATCATGACCAAGGCAAATGAAAAGAACCACCAACTTTAAGCTGGATGGCAAACTCACATGCAATGATTCTGCGTTCAATGCAAGCTTCTCTCAACATTTAATTTATACTAATTTATTTTAGTTTCATTGTCTTGGAAGCAGTAAGCTTATTGAAACACTCTCAAATCCATTCCTAGAACCAACCAGTACTAAGCAATAGCGTAAAGTTTCTTGCTCACAGAAACAACGCCTTGCTCTGATGGGGTTAATGAACCCATGCACCTAGCAATCCCTAGATTACAAGTCTGGCACATTAACCACTCGGCAACACTATATTTTCACCAATTGATGTGAAGGAGGAACTAATTAAAGGCAGCAACCTCTGCCACTTGGTTACAGGAGCAACTTTTTATTAACCTAAGCTCTTACTGCTCATTGCTTGTCTTTGAGACTTATTTTTGATCTCTTTGATTGAATCAAGGTTTTTTTTCTCACTTTTCTGAATTTTCTGTCTCTTTACAAGGAGTTCATTAAAATTCTTAAGCAATCAACAGTTTATTTTCTCTTCATGCCTTAATAACCCCTAACTGCATATAGTGAAATGTTATTATTAAATGTCCGGTAATAATAAAAATGTTAGAAGTATAATTGTGTAGCCTAGTCTGGAAATATAATTATATATATAAATATATACTGCTAAATTCATGTGGTCCTTCTTTCCCTGCCCATGTGTTCTGACCCTGACTGATGTATGATGGGAAATTCTGGTACATCACGAGTGCCGGACTGAATTCTAGCAACAGATGGTAGAAAAAAAAAACCTTGGTTAAATATTTCGTCACATGTAAACGTTAGTTAGAAAAGCGTTAGCAGTGTTAAGTAAGCTATGCAGACAACAGCTATACATGTACCTATCTGAATATTTTAATATGGTTGCATGCCACACGGATAGAATATCGCAAAAGTTGGCAGCTTGCATTCATGAATGCCGCCATTCCTTGATGATCTTGTTTTTTATTTTGCAGTAGACCCACTTACCTTCAAAAAACTTCTTACATGTAAATAGCTTCCTCACTTAACAAATTCAAAATCCTTGCTTGGATTTGAACACACAGGTAATTGGGCAACAGATTTAATATACGCGACAATTATCATCCGGCCATGGGGGACCGCTGATTTTGACATGTAATGGGTAATATTATTTAATAATGTTTCAATGGTGTAAAGATAGTGTACATTTTGTGTAATAAAGAGAAACTGAGATATATAGGAAAATAGAAGGTAGGAAAAGAAAATGGAGAAAGAAGGTAGGGTAAAGAAGGGTGTAAATAAATGTAATAAGGTGTATATGTAAATATGAACTAAACAAACACAACTGATTTACATTTAACAAGAATTTGTAACAGAGTTACCAACGTCCCCCGCCTCGGGGAAGTTTTATATGAAGCATAAAATTGTGCTATTTCAAAAGATTGAGGTATGGATGTCAGGACTTTCATTCCAAAATTATGATCAATGCTAGATCTACAAATGCAACAATGAAATTATTAAAGAAATACTAGTAAAATGAAACACGGAATGTAAAATTCTATCATGTTAACCTTTGACCTCAAATGGTGACTTTGACCTTGGAGGTAGGGGTGCAGGTGTTGTGCATGACATATCATCTAATTAATATTACTATTTGTGTCAAGTATTTTCAAAATCCCTTGAACTATGTAGAAGTTATAGATCGGACACAAAATATACCCTATAACAGACTATGTCAATCTTTGACCTCTAAGTGTGACCTTTGAGGTAGGGACCCATGTTTTGCGCCTGACATATCATCTTATTATTGTGATTATTTGTGCAAAGTATTTTTAAAATTCCAGGTTATGGACTGGACACAAAATATACCCTATTACAGAGTATGTAAATGTTTGACCTCTATGTGTGACCTTGACCTTGGAGGTAGGGACACATGTGTTATGCATGACATATCATCTTATCATTGTGACTATTTGTGCCAAGTATATTCAAAATCCCTTGATCTATGAAGAAGTTATAAGACGGGACACAAAATAAACCATATAACAGACTCTGTTAACCTTTGACCTTGACAATTGTGGCAAGTATTTACAAAATCCCTTCAAGGATAAGAAAGTTATGGACCGGACACAACGTATACCATCAAATAGACAATGTTGACCTTGAATGCGCAAGTGCGACCTTGACCCTGGAGGTAGGGGTCTGGTTTTTGCACATGACACATCGTCTTATTATAACAAACATTTGTGCCAAGTTTTTTCAGATTCCTTCAGTAAATGACAAAGTTATGGACCGGACACGAAAGTGTGACGGACGGACGGACGGACGTTCTCACAGGATAGTAATTATGTGGCTACTCTATTGTTCTCTCTATTGTTCTTTTTAGCCACGCAAAAGAAAATAGCCACACAAAAGCATTACGGAATGAATGACATCAAAGAGAACCTATTGTCCCTCTAGCCACATAATTACTCTCCTGTGAGTGCGGACAGACGGATGGACAGACGGACGGAGCCTATTACTATATCCCCCTTTTTTCTTCGAAAAGGCGGGGGACAATAAGCTAAACATAAATCAAGTTGATACTTGTAATCAAGTAGAACAATGTGATATGGCCATAGGAAATTAACGCTTCAACATTCCACTGTTTTGTCAGTCAACAGGCAGTGTGATAACAGGACCAACAGACATAAATATTCAAAGAAAGAAAATTAAAAGCTCCTAAAGTCACTTATGTCAATCATTAATATTTTTTCATACACTTTGACATGGAATGAATCTTTTAATTAATGTATGACCCAGCTGAAATTCTGAGTCGATAGCATTAACAGCAACTTCTTAAAATTGCATCATATACATGTATAATACAAAATATCTTCCTGTTCAATTATTATACATGTACATATAATTAAAAAATTTACATATAAGTAATTTATCACAAAAAAACATAGTGTAGGAGTGAAATAAAGCCGTTTAATAAAAACGATATTACACTGGTGTAATAACACTTTGATGTGACATCATTTAGAATATTATATAAACATAGCGTTAAATATATAGACGGCAGTAATTTTTCTGCTTATATAACAGACTCCGCTAAAAGGCCTCTTCCCAATTTAAATTTTCTTTAAAATCATGCAATTTTCCCAAAAATCTGAATTTAAACCTGCTTTTTTACTTCCCAAATTAGCAATTTTTGCGATAATTTTTCCCAAAATCAAATGGCTAAGGCCTCTTCCCAATTAATGAGAAAAATCACTGGACAGGTCAAAAATGAATCTTTTAATTGTAAACAGTTCTTTTGAATATGTGATAAATAGAATATTAGTATATTCAAGTATTTCAAATTGGCACGCCTATAGTGTAACGCTAACATTAGCCCCACTTTAACACTATGTTTGTATATATAATACAAATTACTAAAGTAGAAAATCAAAATGTTGCTACAAATTTCTATATACAAGTTATTTTAATTGTAACAATTGAGCTTGTTGAATAAATTCAGTATTAAACCTACACTCCTGCAATATCCTCTATAGGTCCCCCCAATATTTCTAAATGATCACATTTGCTGTTCTATATATACATGAAGCCAGTTCTTGAAATCAAAAAAGAAAACAAATACAGACCACCCGATCAGAAGATTAGCTAAATACTGAGTGACTAAAATCATTACTTATTGCCATCTATACAGTAATTAAAATATATACAATTACTTAACATGCAATACCTGAACCACACTATAGAACTAGAAATGTGTCATCATGCCACGGATGCCCCCGCATGCAGCCAAAATTTCAGATGGTGCATTAATTATTTTTTTCATTTTAAGTTCAAAGCCCTTAAAACTTTTCAATGTTAACACAAACCATTTTCATACAATGTTCAAGGCACTGAAATTATTCAGTCTTAACCTTTTAAAAATAGCATATTGCATATTTGTAGTCAAAATAATGGCTAAAAGTATGAGTGCTGAAACTGAAAGTTCAAAATTTTTCCCAACATTCAGGAAAGATAAGTTTGTCTAAAATCATTGAACCACGACCAAATTCAAACTTAAACTGCTTATTCCTTAGATGTATCTATATTTTTTTCAAAGTGAAAGGGACATAACTCTGCCAAAAAATCATCAAACCATGACCAAATTCCAACTTGACCTGCCCATTCCTTTGACATATCCATATGTCAAATTTAAGTTGAATATGTAACACTGTTGGGTAGATAATGAACAGAAACTGTAAATTTCATATTATTTTCAAAGTGAAAGGGGCATTACTCTGCCAAAAATCATTGAACCATTACCAAATTCGAACTTGGCCTGGGCATTCCAAAAACATATCCATATGTCAAATTTGAGTTGAATGTGTTGTTTCATTGGGTAGATAATGAACAGAAACTGAAAATTTCATATTATTTGCAAAGTGAAAGGGGCATAACTCTGCCAAAAATCATTGAACCAATTCCCAAATTTGAACTTGATCTGCGCATTCCTTTGACATATGCATATATTAAGTTTGAGTTGAGGAGATAATGAACGGAAACTGAAAATTTCGTATCATTTTCAAAGTAAAAGGGGCATAACTCTGTCAAAAATCATCGAACCATGACCAAATTCAAGCTTGACCTGTATTTTCTCATGACATATCCATATGTCAAGTTTGAGTTGAATGTGTTGTACCGTTGGGGAGATAATGAACGGAAACTGAAAATTTCATATTATTTTCAAAGTAAAAGGGGCACAACTCTGCCAAAAATCATCAAACCATGACCAAATTCAAACTTGACCTGTATTTTCTCATGACATATCCATATGTCAAGTTTGAGTTGAATGTGTTGTACCGTTGGGGAGATAATGAACGAAAACTGAAATTTCATATTATTTTCAAAGTAAAAGGGGCATAACTCTGCCAAAAATCATTGAACCATGACCAAATTCGAACTTGACCTGTATTTTCTCATGAAATATCCATATGTCAAATTTGAGTTGAATGTGTTGTACCGTTCTTAAGATAATGAACGGAAACTGATGATGACGGAATGACAGAAGGACAGAAGGATGGAAGGACGGAACAGGGTAACACTATATGCCCCGGCCATTACATGGCGGGGGCATAAAAATGTAGCAACATTTCGACATTCTTGTTATAATTATTATACTTAAAATACAACATGAATACATGGTTCAAACCAATTGCCAAAAAAGTTCTATAAATTCACCTTGTCTATAATATCAGAAAAGTCCGTGACATAAGAATTGTAGAATGTGTCGGGATATTTTTTTCTTTTCCACAGTGTCATTTTAACTAAATTTTCATAAAGTTTGTGACAAAACAAAACGAACAGCATAAGTTATGATAATGTTATAACTCTTTTGATCACACAAAGTTGTATTTACAATCACACTACAAGCTCAAGTTGTATTCACAATCACATAACAAGCTCAAGTTGTATTCACAATTACACAATAAGCTCAAGTTGTATTCATAATCACACAACAAGATCAAGCTGTATTCACAATTACACAATAAGCTCAACTTGTATTCACAATCACACAACAAGCTCAAGTTGTATTCACAATCACATAACAAGCTCAAGTTGTATTAATAATCACACAACAAGCTCAAGTTGTATTCATAATCACACAACAAGCTCAAGTTGTATTCACAATCACTCTACAAAGCTCAGTTGTATTCTTTATCACACTGCAAGCTCAGTGGTATTCACAATCACACTACAAGCTCAACTTGTATTCACAATCACACTACAAGCTCAACTTGTATTCACAATCACTCTACAAAGCTCAGTTGTATTCTTTATCACACTACAAGCTCAGTGGTATTCACAATCACACTACAAGCTCAGTGGTATTCACAATCACACTACAAATTCAAGTTGTATTCACAATCATACTACAAGCTCAAGTTGTATTCACAATCACACTACAAGCTCAAGTTGTATTCACAATCACACTACAAGCTCAAGTTGTATTCACAATCACACTACAAATTCAAGTTGTATTCACAATCACACTACAAGCTCAAGTTGTATTCACAATCACACTACAAATTCAAGTTGTATTCACAATCACACTGCAAGCTCAGTGGTATTCACAATCACACTACAAGCTCAACTTGTATTCACAAATCACTCTACAAGCTCAGTTGTATTCTTTATCACACTACAAGCTCAGTGGTATTCACAATCACACTACAAATTCAAGTTGTATTCACAATCATACTACAAGCTCAAGTTGTATTCACAATCACACTACAAGCTCAAGTTGTATTCACAATCACACTACAAGCTCAAGTTGTATTCACAAACACACTACAAGCTCAGTTTATTCTTTATCACACTACAAGCTCAGTGGTATTCACAATCACACTACAAATTCAAGTTGTATTCACAATCACACTACAAGCTCAACTTGTATTCACAATCACACTACAAGCTCAACTTGTATTCACAATCACACTACAAGCTCAAGTTGTATTCACAATCACACTACAAGCTCAAGTTGTATTCACAATCACACTACAAATTCAAGTTGTATTCACAATCATACTACAAGCTCAAGTTGTATTCACAATCACACTACAAATTCAAGTTGTATTCACAATCATACTACAAGCTCAAGTTGTATTCACAAACACACTACAAGCTCAGTTGTATTCACAATCACACTACAAATTCAAGTTGTATTCACAATCACACTACAAGCTCAACTTGTATTCACAATCACACTACAAGCTCAAGTTGTATTCACAATCACACTACAAGCTCAACTTGTATTCACAATCACACTACAAGCTCAAGTTGTATTCACAAACACACTACAAGCTCAGTTGTATTCACAATCACACTACAAGCTCAGTTGTATTCACAATCACACTACAAGCTCAAGTTGTATTCATAGCGTTCTAATGAAATGTACCCTATTTAATATACACTAGGTAATAATAATAACTAGGTGATAAGTCTATCAAAAGGATAAGATATAATATAATTAATTTTGTTTTATTCAAATTCGTGTTATGCATTTTATTAAAGGTATACAATAAAAGGAAAATGACATGAGTGTGTTATTTTGAATGATTGTATAGCTCTCGTTGATTGCATAGTTTTATTCCAATTTTCACTATGGGCTTGTTAGAATACAACTGTACACAATCAACTTAAGCAATACAAACCAGCAGAATAACATATTCATGTAATATTCCCTCTGTATGCTAATCCTATCAGCTACTTATAACTTATAATAAGAGGGCTGTCCGGAAAGTTGGCAGACAAGGCTATAAACTAAATATAATAAGCACTCATATCAATATGATGATTTAATATTCTGCTAAAATATATATTTGCTACATTATCTCTTATTAAATAAACATGATAACAATAACATTTACAAAGTGCCAATAACTTATGTAGATATGTTGTTTTTTTTGTTGCCAAACTTTGTAAAACGTATGTAATGTTTTAGAGTAAAAAATGAAGTAATATATGAATTTTCCGGACAACCCTTGAACACGCATTCTTAATCTTAATATAATTCTCAAAGTGAACCTATGGTTATATGAATCTCAGCCAGTCTAGATGCTTTTGTATAAAGCATCAGCAATTTTATAGTGAATTTCTAATATCATGTAAATAATATCTTTATAAAAATGTTTACCCTTTCACTCAGTTCTATGGACAGAAAAATTGCCCCCCACCAAAAAAATGTAAACACAACTATATATCTTGACTGATTAATGACATCTTGTTATTGAGCATACCATTGCTATGATACATATTCTTTAACTTTGACTTCTATAGTTCTAGATAGAATTTGCACTCAAAACTCCTTTCAAAAATTGTAAAATTAAGTAAAGAATCATGCAAGAGTTTTGGGTTTTAACAAAAAAACTTACAACAACAATCCGAAAGAGTAGAAGCATGTGTGTGAAGTTTCAAGTGAATTTTTAAAATAGATATTAAGTAGATATCATGAAAAATGAAATTGCACTCAGTAAGTAAACTGAGTGTAATGTCAACACTTGAGTGAATAGCATAACTCCTCTGTAATTTTTTTCCACAAATTGTGAAGTTGAATAAAATTTCTATGCATGTATATAATAACAAACATTATAAAGAAATCAGTTGGATAAATTATATACATTTATTCATTAACATGAAATTTAAAGATATGATTAAATCATCATGGTTTCATTTCAAAGAAAGTCTAAGTCATAAAGCAGCATTAAAAATAAAAAAATCTCAGACATTTTGCACTCATCAAGAATGTCTATATAAGGACTCCTATCAGTTATAAGAATTACATGCAAAGCAGCAAACAGTGATGATAAACATATAAGTGTTGAGACATACTATTGGTATTATACTGCTTATCTTAGGAGAACAAATTTAATTACAGTTAAATGTCTTTAACTTAAGATAATAATGTTTATTGAAACAGTCTTAAGATAGTCCTAAAGTTAGTCTTATGTCCTAGGACGTAGGATATACTTAGGACTTTCTATGAAACACAGTCCTGTATAATACCTGAGGTTAAAATACCATAACCCCTCCTACTTCAATATCATGTTTCTTTGGTTACTATGGTAACTGAACTATACATAGAACACTGACCTTGAGGTCCTTGGTGATATGCTGTTGGTGTACCAGGCTGTTGCTGTTGCCATGGAGGCACCTTCTGCGCACTTCCTGGAGCCTGAGCAGTAGGATATGGTGGTGCTTGTCCACCTTTCAATACATTAAAAAATGGTAAATGGTAAATATTCAAAATTTTTAACAAAAAAAATACAGTTAAAGGACAACATAATAAGAGCACAATGATTTAACACTTAGTCATATATATTGCAATATTTTTTTCTAATAACATATATTGACAAAGAAATGTCAATATTTCTTTAAAAGAAAGCAAATACTTTAAAGTGAGTTGGTCCATTATGGAGGGTAAGTACATTAAATACCACAACTAATAATGTTTGATAGTAGTAAGTACTCACGATCTCCACTACTCAACCAAACACTATAATTATTAAACACGCGACCCCGTTGTTGGTCAGTTCAGGATTATAATCATTTTTTAACATTTATATATAGAAATTAATAATGTACGAAATTAATAAAAAAAAAATCATGAATATTAGAACAGCTATTGTATGACTGAAATCCACTTCTAAATATATACAAAGAAACTGAAATCAAAGGTATTCATTTGATCATATGAATCTATGGGCCGCTATAACAAAATCCATACTTTTGACATTACTGTCACTAAAACAGTAATAACAAACGTTGGTGCTTAGTATGAACAATTGGTGAGGATTTTAATTTCTGGAAATAAATAACAAAACCATACAATTTCAGTCAAATATTGCTTTTTTTTACTTTTTTCTTTTCTATTTATATCATAGCTATTATTTCTCTGACACTACCCCATGGTTTTTAAAATTCAAGGTCGATTCAGAGTAGAACCTCGAATCTGCAATGTATAGTATATATATATTCTTTATTTAAGTCTCATCCATACATAACAACATAAAAGAATTCAATTACATAATTTTACAAAATAAAAGTTGTTTAAAACAGAATTACAAGAGACTTTAAAAATAATCTAATGGAAGGGAGGCAACTCTGCAATAAATTTCCAATATAACTTACAGGGTACGCTATCTAAAAAGAAACTACACAAGAAATAATTTAATATCTCTGAAGGAAAACATTCAAATCTTTCAAGGAAACAAGAGAGAGTCAAATCCAGTATCTTTTACTCATTAAATCACAAAAGAATCCATGTACATAAACAATCCTCCAGTCTGAGAAAAATACAAAATCAACCAAACAAGAGTAAGAAGTCAAACCTTGTTGTACTGGAGCACCTGGCCCTTGCTGTTGTTGTCTACTTGAAGATGAACCAATACTTGAAATGCTGTCCGGGGTGCCAGGTCGTTCTGAAATATTTCACATACAATTCTATTTCTACAATTTAACTCACCATATGGTGAAAAACACTGCAAAATCAGTCAATAATTGCGTGTAAATCATTTCTTGAATTGTGAATATTTTTATTTTTCTTAAAATCTTATTACATTTTTCTCAAGGCTGATATTTTCTTGAGATATTTTGGCTCATCTGGAGGCAGGCAGCTTTAAAACCAGTTTAGGCTCTAATTAATAAACAGCTGCAACACACCAAGGATGGATGTTAAAAAGACTTTTTTATTTGTTAAAATGCTCAGTTTTAAAATTGAAATGCTTGAATTAAAAAAAAACATCAAAAACTCGACTAATGCAAGGATTCATATTTGTTTTAAATTCAATAAACCATTACACTGCTTTAACTACAAGTTATATTGTCTGCTTGTTTGGTTTTATGGCTTAACAACACAGAATAGGTCATATGGGGTCATATGGGGCTGGAACAGGAATGATGATTTTACAAAATCGTGGTGTTTACAGACTTAAAGAAACACTGAATGGGAGGACGCCACCTCACTGCCTGGAGTGTAAATAGATGCATAGACACCATTTATTGGAACACACTTAGTTACCTTATGTAAACAGAATAAGTCGGGGGTGTAATTTTATACGTCAAACATTGGAAGCAAGCCTCAGCTCCAAAGGGGAAAGATACAGGCTTTTTAAGACCACTATGCCACAAAGTAACAGAGACAGGCCAGCCGTGACTGGAAGCCAGGGTTCTATATCTTTAGCCATTGATTGCCAAATTTAAGCATTTTTGAAGAGTGAAAAATTTTACAAGCTGTTGCATCAACAGACGAAAAAGGCTGACATACCATCATTGGGAATTCCAAAAGATGACATGACTTTGTTTTGTTGGTCTTCAGCTGATCTCTGACTTGATAAAGGATCAAACTCTTTACTACCAGCTTGACTAGTTGGCGGCACTGCACTGGGTCTTGGTGACACTCTTTGTGGACTGTCTGTTATTTTTGGGGGAACAACTGAAACAGGAATGTAAAATCTTTGTAAACTAAGAAAATCACTGTAAACTGTAAACTAACAAAATCTTTGTAAACCAACAAAATCTTTGTAAGGCAACAAAATCTTTGTAAACTGACAAAATCTTTGTAAACTAACAAGTCCAAGTAAAGGGAGATCATTAAGTGAAAATATAAAAATTACTTAGGTTAAATGATAAATGAGATTTTTATATAATGTAATAGAAGGAAACACACGAAACATATCTATATCTAAATAACTAGTATAGCTGGCCACAAAGACAGTTCCATCCCTCAACATTCAAAATAACAAAATAAAAAGTAATTCCAAGGCACCAATTATGATAATTTTATAAAGGAGACTTTCAAAATCTAAATTTTGTTTGATTGGGATTTACATCACACTGACACTGTATAGGTCATATGGCGACATTACAGCTTTACAAGTGGAGGAAGACCATAAGGTGGCCTTCCGTACATTATTTCGGGCAAGAACAGGCACCTGAGTAGAACCACCGACATTCCGTAACCTAGCTGGATACTTCCTCACATAAAAGAATCCACAGTCCCTGTCGAGATTCGAACCCATAGCGGTGAGGGGCAAGTGGTTTGAAATAAAAAAAACCTTAACCACTCAGCCATGGACACTCCAATAAATTAAAAAACAATACCTTTAAATGAGCTACTATCTACTGTTGAACTAGGACCTTCATACGGCTGTCTGTCATCAAGCTTGTCTAGCAACTGATTACATCGTTCTCGTATATGTTTTAACTCAGATTTTATCATCTTCACCTCATCTGTTTGTAATGGCTCCGGTTTACCATTTACTGTTATATAGAAGAAATTGAAATGTCAATTAAAAACAAAACAAAACATGATACTGTGTCATCTGAAATATTAAATCTTCAACTGAGAGCCATAAATCATTGCATACATTACTTTATCTAGCCTTACAATTCCCATGTCAACAGCCATTATTGACTCAAGTTTTTACTATAACAATTTTGATGATTTCTGCCATTATACATGTACAGCAATAGACATTCTTGCATGTAAAATTTATTAAAGAAAAAAAAAACTGGAAAAATAAGACAAATTTGTACAAGTTTTAGTTACATGTACCTATTCTAAAGGAGAAAATAAAGAAATGATATTCCGATCATACTTGTATTTGACTATGCTAACTATTTAATATTTATCTAGACATGTATAGTTGGCTTGACTCTTTATAAAGTTATATTATTGGTGTGGTTGGTTGTTTATTTTCTTCTCTCTGTCTTTAGCATAAGCACTTTGGAATTAACGCAGAGAGAGTCAGTCAGCGATTTTTATAGTTTTCTTCGGTTTTACTTTTTTTACCTAATTAAATTAATTTGTCCTTCACTTTTGCAATGAACTGCTAGTCAGCGCTGTCACCAAAGCTTATGGGATTCAGTGTGAATTGACCATTGAAAGACATTTCAATAATACATATCATACATATGATATAGTGTTCCGGCATTCATCTTTGTATTTGATTTTCCGGGTCTATATTTTCGTTTTTATTCAGTCCAGACTCTCCAATTGAGTGCTTTTAATTTTTTGTTATAAATAGAATCTTAAGTGAACATTCATATACCAGTGGAGGTAATAGAAAGAGAAATCTCTCTATAAGCCTGCAATACTTACCAAATAAGGTAATTTTTAAAATTCTACTACACTGTATGGCAAAGTTCAAGTCTGAGCTGTCAAATATTGTAATTAAATCATTATCTGAAAATACAGAAATATACAAAATTACTAAAAACACGTTGTTTTTTTTGCTTACTGGTATTTAAATAAAACGAAAGCTTGAAATGCATTTATCATGTGTTATATGATGGAATATGGTTATACCGAGATCTAACCTACAATCATTTGGTTGACAGACTGACAAAGGCCATCACTTCCCTTAACATAAAATATTAGGTTATGAATTGATATAGAAAGGTTACAATACATCCATCAATTTAATATTTATTTTCCTTGTTATTATTATAGCAGACTATATTATGTAATAATCTTTATTTCAATAATTGCATTAATTTAAAGCGTAATCTCATTTTAAGCTTACATAAGCAGCTGTAGTTTTCAAGTAAGTCGTATAGATGTATTTTCTTCTGTACACGCTGCATTCATTAGTACTCTTTATCTATCGTATTGTTATGTTCATTGTGTCATGTCACCGAAGGGGCAACCTTAATATTGCTTTGTCATTCATTGATATTCTTTTTTGTGACCTTAGTTGAAGGGCAATACATAATGATTCATGCATAATGTTCCTCCTCAATTGCTTAGTCTTAATGAAGAATCTGTACATAATGTAGCTGCTCTATGAAAAATTGTGTTAACAAGTAAGTGAATACATAGAAGCTGTTAATGATGCATGTGAACTTTTTTCGATGATCAAGTCGGAGATTTTTCTTCCAAAAGAGGGAGATTTTAGAATTTGCAAAAGAAAGAAGAAGTTCTGAAAATAGGGAGATTTTTTAATTTGTGAAAATACCTCTTATTTTAAGAAAAATCTTTAAACATATGGCTGCAGAAAGTGGGAGTCTTCTGCCAA
The DNA here is from genome assembly GCF_026571515.1 of Ruditapes philippinarum. Lineage (NCBI taxonomy): Eukaryota > Metazoa > Mollusca > Bivalvia > Venerida > Veneridae > Ruditapes > Ruditapes philippinarum. The sequence continues at coordinate 8,373 of NW_026856776.1, read as the reverse complement.
AAGTGGGAGAGTTCACATGAATGGTTTATCCACAAAAATAATCTGTAATACATCAAACTAAATAGCTCTTACTACAATAAATGCAGGTTTTTTTTTCTCAGCACTTTGGGAGCATGACCTGACCCCCAGAATTGGGAAATTTTACAATGTTTTAGAAAAATTGGGAAAAATGACAACAAATTGTTAGTTGTACATCAAATTTATAATACAAAGAAATAAAATATTTGGTTAATTAAAATCCTTTTATATTTCAATCATCTGCACATATTACAATTTGGAATGCAAGATTACAATGTTTTATGGCACAGTTCAGTGTAATGTAACAAAATGACAATAATTTTACTTTTCATTTTTTATTCCTTAAATTGGGGAAAAAAACCCATACTTTTTGGCATTGCCAATTTGGGAACAGCTAAATGTTTACTCTTGGTGGATATGAAAATTTTGTTGGCACAAAAACATGTCAACCTCGCAATTTTAATGTAATTTTTCAAGTTTGGCTTAATATGTTTAACAGCTACTGAATGAGAGCAAAATATTGACCTTGATGGGTTTATTTACCTTGTAGATATTTTATATAGTAAACAGGTGCTGGATAGTAATTTTGTTCTTGTGATGAGGGGAGATTATTTTATGATAACTTGGCCATAATTGGCAAGACAAAGTGCCAAAAATCTGTGTACAACATGAAATATATATAACAACAATTAAAAATTTTATGTTAACATACAATTGAAGCTTTAATATATTACAACATGTAAACATAGCATAAAAGTCAAATAAAAAGATGAAGTGTAAACTGTCTGTAAATTGGCACTTGGTAAAGGGTCAACTCTTCCCTATGTCAACTCTGGCCTATAACAACTTGGCACAGGTCAGCTCGGTCCTTCATTAAAAACAAAATGCACATGTTTTATTTGTTAGAGAATTATGTCCGGTTCTTGCATAAAATGAAATCGCAAAACAGTACTGAAACTCATTCTGGTGTCTCACATCAAAGAAAAGCGTACATTGTTATCTTTAAGAAATTATGATATTTTAGGGAGTTTTTTAAACGTTGTCAAAATAGGGGAAAACAAGCAAATTCGTTGAATTTATATCCCCCGCCGAGTACTGGTTATTACTAACACAACAACTGAAGACATAAGACTTTATTTATATATTTATCATGGCATAAACAGTAATATTCTTTGAACTTGATAAATATTCAGGGCAATAACAGAGTCATAACTCTGTGTTAAATAGTAATATCTGGAAATGCCAATGAGATGTATGCATACTGCATAACTAATCAAGGGCCATAAATCTGAGTTATAACTGTCTGACCGAACAAGGCGACTATATGCACATCTCCTCTTCGTATCCATAAAGTTTCATTGAATTCCAGCCAGTAGTTACAGAGAAGTGGCACGGAAAACAATTATTGCTCTGGTTGTATACTGCATAAGTTATCAAGGGCCATAACTCTAAGTTAAAATGTCTGACCCGAACAAGGCGACGATATGCCCATCTCCTCTTGGTATTGAAGGTTCCCATAGTTTCCAGCCAGTAGTTGCAGAGAAGAAGCGCAGAAACAAATATTTTTCTATATACATACTGCATAACTAATCAAGGGCCATAACACTGAGGTAAAATGTCTGACCCCAACAAGGCAATGATATGCACATCATCTCTTGGTATTGAAGGTTCCCATAAAGTTTTGTTGAATTCCAACCAGTAGTTGCAGAGAAGTAGCGCGGAAACGATTTTTGCTCTATATGCATACTGCATAACTAATCAAGAGCCATAACTCTGAGTTAAAGTGTCTGATCAAAACAAGGTAAGATATGCGCATCTCCTCTTGGTATTGAAGGTTCCCATTAAGTTTTGTTGAATTCCAGCCAGTAGTTGAAGAAAAGTAGCGGGGAAATGATTTTTGCTCTATATGCACACTGCATAACTAATCAAGGGCCATAACTCTGGGTTAAAGTGTCGGACCGGAACAAGCCCACGATATGCGCACCCCCTCTTGATATTGAAGGTTCCCATAAAGTTTCTTTGAATTGCAGCCAGTAGTAGGAGAGAAGTAGGACAGAACAATTTATACTCTATTAGTCATCTGGATAACTAATAAGGGCATAACGCTGAGTTAGTGTCGGACGGAACAAAGCCGCGATGATGCTCATCCCGCTCTTGATATTGAGGTTCCCAGAGCAGTTTGCGCTAGTAATCCACCATAAGTAGCAGAAGATAGTAGCGCGGAAAGATTTCATTACATTATATGCTATACTTGCATTACTAATCAAGGGCCTAACTTCTGAGTAAAGTGTCGACCGTAACAAGCAACGATATGCGCATCCCCCGTCTTGAAGTTGTATGATTCCATAAAGGTTCCTATTAGAATTCCAGCCAGTAGTTTTGCAGATAAATACTCCGAAAGAATTCGAGACAGACGGGAGACAACGCAACACACATATCCCTCTCCGATTCATCGGTGGGACGGGACATTGCAAAACAATAGTCCCCCTCGGGCGAGTTGCCATTGGCGGGGTGATAACAAAAGTATTTTTTGTTTATTTTTTTTTTTTTATTGTTTTTTAAATGTTAAGACATATGGATGCAGGTCATAATAATTGCCAGATATATTTGACGTTGGGGGTTTGCGAAATAAAAATAGATCATGGTGTACTCATATAATATTTGGTAAATTATTAATGGTTAAAATACTGCAGGCAGATTCTGAATGTCTACAAGATTTTTTAGATCAATGACAATATTCCAGACCCATGAAGACACTTTCTGATAGTAAATTATGACTACGTAAATAACAATGTGAATATTGATGAGTGAAGAAATACAAGTTGTTTCCCTCGAGTAAAATCGATATCTCTTATGCTAAAACAATACAAATGAAGCCGTTTTTAAACCACCAGTTTGTTGTGATTGTCTGATTTTAAAATTTATTACACCAATGGAAAGCTTTGGATGTTAGCTTTGTCACAGTATATATTTCAAAACTTTTTTGAGACCAAAGTATTTACATTAACTACTAAACCTAGCATATGTCAGACCATTTTACATAGTAAGTGGCTAGCCGTATGGGCCCGCAAGCTGTCTCATATTTTCGGAAATTTTGATTGGATGACCTTGTTTCGGTAGTTACGTTCCACGTGCTCAAATTCTATGTACGTGACTCACATACGGCTAGAACTTTTGGCTAGCCGTACAGGCCCGTACCGCTAGCCACTTCCTTTTATCGATACATATGATAATGGATTTATACAGTGAGATACGCAACCGATTATCTTTACTTGAAAAACTACTTATTAGAAAAGCCTGACATCTGCTAGTTCAGAAAGTGTTTATCAGTGTATTTAGACAATAATGAATCCTAGTCAGATGATCATGACATCATGCATGTCATGCCAGACCTTCCCCACCCACACTCTTTCAACATTGATATTCATATTTCAACATGTTTTAATTTAAAACCGGCGAATTGTTTTCTCGGAATACGATAAAAGGAAAAAAATACCTTTAATTTAACGTTAAATAAATGTTTTCTTGCGATAAACTAAAGTTGTTTTTCTGATGTGGCAGCGGGTCTTTCAAGCGCTTGCAATTCTCTGATTAGTAATTTCCGGCGCCAGACTACAACTGAGTTAACAAATTTTAGGCTGTACACTACTAAATACATACATGCGATAATTTTATGAGGCTCATTATTATGCCTCAAATGAAACTAGGCATGTTTGTTTAGATGAGTTGAAATGAATCTTCTTTAAAAGATGGGAGTTTTGCTGATAAATGCAAGGGGTTTGCCTAAAATATGAAAGTGAGATTTTTGACGAAAGTGAGCGAAAGTGACTTTAAAAATTTGAATTGTATCACTGTTTTAATAGAATTTTACAGTAAAATTGCTGTTTGTAGACGTATATTATTAGCAACTAATTATATATGTTATAATAAATAACCGTAATCATGATTTAATCGCCATTTATTAGCCTAAACTTTAAAAAACAAGTTCAGCGATCTTCCTTTCGCTGGCATAGAAAATTACGAAAGTGACTTCGTATACATATATAATTGACTTGACTTCATGAAAGTCAAGACACCCCAAGACCACCCCGAGACACTTTAACTGACATGTAAATACGTTTTAATTTTACCTTTTTTAAATATAGAGTTTGAATTGAAAATGTACTTAAATTTCAGTTTGTAAACGTATATTATTCAGAAATTAGTAACATTTATTTTCAAAAATAGTCATTATGATGATTTAACATCCATGTATTTTTATGTATCAGATATTTAATATTTTACAAGTCACTTTCGTATTTTTCAAAGTGAGCGAAAGGAAAATCTTAAAACTTGTGTATAGAAATTATGCAAATAAATGGCGATTAAATCATAATAGTGATTATTATTGAAAATAAATATTGTTACATGTAGTTGCTAATAATATATATGTCTACAAACAGAAAATTCACTGTCAAGTTCTATTAAAACGGCACAATTAAAAATTTAAAAGTCACTTTCGCTCACTTTCGTCAAAAATCTCACTTTCATATTTTAGGCATACCGAAATGCAAGTGTCACGTACTTTGAAATTATCCCGTTTTCTCGTATAATTTATGGTGGGACTGCCGCTTAGGCCTAAATTGGCATACTGTACATGGACATTTCTAGATATTGATTTTTTTTTACCGTCAAATTGGGATTAAAAAAACACTGGTAACACAAATGCATTTAATTTGTATTGAGAACAAAATAATTATATTTATCGATAAATTAATGTTTACTTCGTATATGGGCATCTCTTCTAATTCCAGCCAAATTACATTAGATCCTCTTTTTGTTCAATTTAAATTTGATATTTGTAAATAAGGTTAAATTAAGCCAAGTTCTCTTTTTAAAATGTTTACGGTAATAATTTCCCTTTAAGGCCAAACCAAATCTATTGTGGTGTTATGTGTTCATGTTTGTCTTTGTACCTTTTGTTATAAGTAATTAAACTGGTTTTGCAAGTTTAGTAATAAATAATTGGTTTTGGTATGCAAGTTATTTTTAAATAATTTGGTTCTGAAATATAATATTTTCTTGGTAACTAACCACTCCTTGTCTCGCTTTCAAAGTGTAAAAAGCTATAAAAGTATTTAACATTCAGTAATTTCTTTATAAAAATACTTAATTCTAATTTCTATTATTTCATTAAATCTCATCTATATAAAGCCTGGTATGTATATTTGTATATATTTATTTGTAAAATTGTTTTTATTGTAATTTAAATTGTTGTGTAATATTCTGTATTATGTATTTTGTAAAATGTATTTGTCTTGTATTATATTTGGTTGTAATGTAATGTCTTATACTTATATTATTTGTTACAGGTTTTATTCTTTATTAAATAAACATATATAAACATATCAAGGTGTTTATTGTTGGAAACCCCCCACTACAAATTGGCTCCCCGACCAAATCTCTTCTTCGTAACTTCTCTCGTCTTTCTATTAAAAATGGTGTTCTTTATCGTACCGCCACTCTGAATGAAAAAAAAGTACAACAACTTGTTATTCCTTATTCTCATAAAAATATTGCTTTTACTGGTGTTCATAACAATGTAGGCCATCCCGAACGTAATAAATCTCTATGGTTAGCTCGTCAACGTTTTTATTGGCCCGGCATAAAGGCAAATTTTAATAGTCGCATTTCAAGTTGCAAAAGTTGTATTTGCAAAAAAACACCGGTAGTACCTGCTGCAAAATTGGTTCCAATCCAAACTTCAAAACCCATGCAACTTGTGTGTATAAATTTCTTAAAGCTGAAAAAGTCCAAAAAGGGTATAAAAACGTCTTGGTCATTACCAACCATTTTACCAAATATGCCAAGGCTATTCCTTGCCGTAATCAAAAGGCAACTACCACTGCTCGTGCCTTATATAAACATTTTATTGTCCACTATTCTTTTCCAAAGCAGCTGCATTCTAACCAGGGGCAAAATTTTAAAAGTCGGGTCATCAAGAAACTTTGCAAAATTGCAAATGTTCAAAAAACAAAAACCACTCCTTTCCACCCTATAAAAAATCCATCAGCAAAGCAATTTAATCAAACCCTTCTCAAAATGTTAGGTACTCTGGCAAAAAATCATAAATCTAAGTGGGCAAATTTTGTTCCTTCTCTTGTTCAGGCTTATAACGCCACCAAAAACTCTTCTACAGGTTTTTCTCCTCACTTTCTTATGCTTAAATGGCATCCCCGTCTTTCTGTTAATGCCTATCTTGGTACTTTTCCTTCTAACTCTAAACATCTTTCTCCTACTACTTATGTTTCTCGTTTAAAGAAACGCCTTAAGTATGCTTATCGGTTAGCTGGTAATGTTGCCAAAAAGCGGGCTAATCAAAACAAAAAGCAATATAACCGTAAAGTTCGCAAAAACAAATTGGTTGTAGGCAATATTGTTTTGGTCCAAAAAGTCAATCTTCAAGGGCAACAAAAGCTGGCAAATAAGTGGAAAAAAAACCCTTTTGTTATCATTAACATACCATTTCCTAACCAACCTGTATATAAAGTACAACTTAAGTCTCAAAAAGGTCCTGTCAAAACCCTTCACAAAAATATGCTTCTTCCATTTATTTCTATCCCTAAAAAAAATACAAATTTACCTGTTAAAAATAAGCCTAAACCAAAACCTAGGCGTATTCCTATACAAAAAAAGTATAATGCTAATTCTAGCTCTTCTAAATCATCATCTGGTGTATACATCATACCACAAAAAAAATTTCCAGTTACTCGCAGTCGCAATACTCGTGTTAATTATAAACATTCTTCTGATGCTCCTTCTATTTCTATCCCTTCATTTGTTCCCAAAACTCACCCCAATCCTGTAACATATTCCCCAAACAATGTCCCAGTTACTCCAGTAAGTGTTCCAGTTGCTCCAGTAAGTGTTCCAGTTACTCCAGTAACTATCCCAGTTACTCCAGTAAGTGTTCCAGTTACTCCAGTAAATGTTCCAGTTACTCCAGTAAATGTACCAGTTACTCCAGTAAGTAAACCAAGTACTCCAGTAACTATTCCAGTCATTCCAGTACATACGCCCGTTTTATCTTCACGCCCTATCCCACGCCCTAAACGTGTAATACATCCACCAAATAGGTATAAAAAATGGGTATAATTAATGTATAATGTTGTTTCATTTTTTAATGCAGTCCTTTTAAATTTCACATGGGTCCTATGTATAAAGGTATATACTATGTATTTATTATTTTCAAGTAAAATTAACAACTCTACTGTATTGCATTATTTCTTTATATTTTACTGTTTAACTATTGCAAAATAGTTATAAAAGGGCAGTATATCTTAAATAATATAATATATTTATGTCGTCATATAAATATACAGTAAATTGCATTTTGTTTTTCAAATTAATCATAATGTTATTTTTTTCATAAATCCAGGTTTCATTAATAATTGTTTAAAAAAATGCCGGTGTCATTTTTAACTAGAGGGGGGAGTGTGTAAATAAGGTTAAATTAAGCCAAGTTCTCTTTTTAAAATGTTTACGGTAATAATTTCCCTTTAAGGCCAAACCAAATCTATTGTGGTGTTATGTGTTCATGTTTGTCTTTGTACCTTTTGTTATAAGTAATTAAACTGGTTTTGCAAGTTTAGTAATAAATAATTGGTTTTGGTATGCAAGTTATTTTTAAATAATTTGGTTCTGAAATATAATATTTTCTTGGTAACTAACCACTCCTTGTCTCGCTTTCAAAGTGTAAAAAGCTATAAAAGTATTTAACATTCAGTAATTTCTTTATAAAAATACTTAATTCTAATTTCTATTATTTCATTAAATCTCATCTATATAAAGCCTGGTATGTATATTTGTATATATTTATTTGTAAAATTGTTTTTATTGTAATTTAAATTGTTGTGTAATATTCTGTATTATGTATTTTGTAAAATGTATTTGTCTTGTATTATATTTGGTTGTAATGTAATGTCTTATACTTATATTATTTGTTACAGGTTTTATTCTTTATTAAATAAACATATATAAACATATCAAGGTGTTTATTGTTAAAAACCCCCCACTACATATTTATTAAATATCTATTCAATGTGACACAATATTTGAAGCTGCAAGCTTTCACTCTTTTTTGTTAAGAACTTTTATCTGTTTGTATATCAACAACGGCATTAATTATTATCAACACGTGAATATATATTTGAACAAGCCATGAACAAAAGAAGCACGGGTTTTCGACTGCAAACACTCAATCTACCTTCATAACAATATGTAGATAAGAAGTAAATGGAGTAACACGTGATATTTTTCAGGTTGGGGTTTATCTTTTTTCAGTTTATTTGTTTGTATACATCAAGCAGGTTCTGT